>NW_008328699.1:841707-899828 GCF_000622305.1 Nannospalax galili
AGATCTCTGTGAGTTCAAGGCCAGCCTGGTCTACATAGTGAGTTCCAGGCAGGGCAGCTGGGGCTACAGGGAGACCCTGTCTCAAAAAGACATATATCTATATCTATACCTATAGATAGATAGATATAAATATAGATATAGATATATGTCTTTTTGAGTGCTGGGATTAAAGGTGTGCGCCACCACACCCCGGCTCTTTTTAAAATATTTTAGGTGTATGATTTTGCCTGCAGTTTTTTGCTTGCATGCAGTGCCCACAGAAGCCAGAAGAGGGCGTTAGATCCCCTGGAACTGGAGGTATGGTCAGTTGTTACCTTCCATAAGGGAGATGGGAACTAAACCCAGGTGCTTTGGAAGAGCAGTAGGTGCTCTTAACGGCTTGCTGAACCACCTCTCCAGCCTACCAAGACCTTCAAATTCCTGATATCTATGTATTTGAAATTTTCCACAATTAAGCTTTAAGTTATCTATAAAGCTAGGGATATAGTTCAGTGCTTGTCTGTCATGTGCATAGCCTTGGGTTCAAACTCTAAAGGCACACAAAAAAAGTTACTAAAAACAAAACAAATAAACAAAAAAACCCAGGGTGTGCTGACACATACCTTTAGGAGGCAAGCCATTAACTGTGAGTTCAAGGCCAGCCTGGTCTACATAGTGAGCTCCAGGATAGTTGGGACTACAGGGAGACCATCTCAAAAAGACCAGAGGGGGGGGAAAAAAAAAAAAAAGCTGTATGCCTGTAATCCCAGAGCTTGGGAGGTAGAGGAAGCAAGAAGCTAAACTGTTCAAAGTCATCCTGGGCTATATACAGAGATTTGGAGACCAGCCTGGACTACATGAGACCCTTTCTATTAAATAAAGTAACCCATGCTGTGGGGGGCAGAGACATCTGAGGACTATGGGGCTTGCTGGCTACTGGCCTAGCTTCAGAATCAGTGACAGACCCTGTCTCAGAGGAATAAGATAGAGAGTGGCAGAGCGGGACATCATCCCCAGTCAGCCAAAAGTGCACACTCAGGGCAAACTTGGTGGCATCTTCCTATAATGCCAGTACTCCAGTGGCTGGAGCATGATCAGAAGCTGGAGGCCAGCAGGGCTACACATGAGACCATCTTGAAAGAAAGCAAGTTGGTGAGATGGCTCAGCAGGTAAGGGCACTTGCTGCAATGCCTGATGAACTGAATTCAATCCTCAGAACCCATATAGTAGACAGAGAACTGACTGATCCCTGCATGTTGTCCTCTGATCCCCCACCACATCCTTCCATTAAATGAAGGAAATGACTACCTCACTACCAGCGTCTTTTGGCTAGCATAAGAATCCAAGCCCACTTTATTGAACAGGTTCTTTTCTTTTTAAAACAATGTGGTGGGGCTGAAGAGATGGCTTCGCAGTTAAGAGCACTGACTGCTCTTGCAGAGGACCCGGGTTCGATTCCCAGCACTCACATGGTGGCTACAAACTGTCCTTAACTCCAGTTCCAGGGGATCCTACGGCCTCTTCTGCCCTCTGTGGGCATTGCACGACACAGGTGCACTTACCTACATGCAGGCAATACACTCATACACATAAAATAAAAATAAATAAATATTTAGGGGCTGGAGAGATGGCTCAACAGTTAAGAACACTGGTTGTTCTTGCAGAAGACCCAGTTTCAAATCCCAGCACCCACATGGCAGCTAACAACTGTCTGTAACTCCAGTCCCATGGGATCCGACGGCCTCTTCTGCCCTCTGTGGGCATTGCACGACACAGGTGCACTTACCTACATGCAGGCAATACACACAAACATATAAAATAAAAATAAGTAAAAAAAAATTTTAATTAAAATATTTTAAAAAAAAACAATGTGGTGAAATACCCCTGACATACAATTTACTGTGTTAGCCCCCTTGAGTGTGCAGCTAGTGTTGCTCAGGTTCACACAGAACTGCCAATGATCTGCACTCATGCTGTCCTTTTACCATGACTGTCAGACCCCCACTTCAGGTCTTAAACCCTCACAGCTGAATGCTTGGAGCCCAGGTAGCCACCCTCGCTGTCGATCTGGACAAAGTTTCTGGTGACCCGGGTATGGGCCAGCTGGGCAGCCTGGACTTCTGGGGACGGGTTTCTCCTGAGTGCTGGCTGGCTCCTACAGGTCTGAGCCTCCTACCCTAGGGCAGGCACCTAGCAAGTCCTGGCAGGTCTGAACTTCCACCCCCATCCCACAGCTGCCTAGGTCACCCTAGAGGACTGCAGGAGAGGAGCCAAGCAACGACTTCTGCCAGCTCTGGCAGGGAAGTCCAGGCTAGAGAGTCCACTTTCACCAAAGGGTGTGAGGATGGGATCCAGGGGCAGGGCAGCCACCTGTGACACAAGTTCCCAGCGTAGTGGAGTTCCTGGCAGGAGCTGGGGTGGGTGTCAGAAGTACCTGTCAGCCTTCTCTTAGCAAGGTTTAAGGTCTTCAGTGGCTTCCAACACAGCTCAACACTCTTCTCCCTCAGGCTAGAGCCTGGCTCAGGTCCAAAGGGACAAGAGAGGGGAGGAAGGACATTGAGGATTTGTAAAGGGCGGGGGACACACAGCTGTCAAGTCCCAAGGAATATTGTGCTGGTGTCTGCACGTGAGTTATGCCACTTAATCCAGTGATTTGTCCTGTTTTACAAAGTCAAGAATCCAGGGTACAGAAAGGTCACCAGGAAGGTACAAACCTAGGATCCAGGGCAAGAGCCAGTTTTCTCTGTCCTTTGTGGTTAGAAAGCAGCCATGAAGTGGTTCTTTTGACAGATGGTGGGCTGGAGGCAAGCTCGGGGCAACCAGCAGGCTCTGGAGGAGGCTACAGGGAGGGAAAATGTCTTCCCTCTGCCTTCCTCACTTCTTGATTGGGCTACTAATTAACATTAGACACAAGGAGGAAAATTAGACTGGGGGTGCAACTCAGTTGCTTGCATGCACAAGACCCTGTAATTCCTGGGGCTGGAGAGATGGCTCAGTGGTTAAGAGCACTGGTTGCTCTTGCAGAGGACCAGGGATTGGTTCCCAGCACCTGGGAAATCTGATGCCCTCTTCTGGCCTCTGTGGGTACTGCACACATGGTGCATTTACACGCATGCAGGCAAAACATTCATACACATACAATAAAAATAATAAAGCTGTCTCTCAGGCAGTAGGAATTGCCTGAAGCAGCCCTCAGAGGTGACAGTCTGTGTGGGTGTGGTGTCACCCTCTTCTCTTCTCCTGTGCTGTGTCTGAGGTCATCTCCCAACTTGATCTGTTTCCTTGGAAAGGGATTCTTCAACATACTTACATTCCTTTTGGAGAATATCTCCTGCTGGCTGTTGCCCAGAGCCTCAATTCAAAGGAAGTCAGGAAAGGCATGTGTAGTGTGTTGGAACAGCTTTTCCTGAACCCCTTCAAGGTGCTCGGGGAATCTAGACTGGGGACCAGCGCCTGTGTCCGCAGAGCCTTCTAGGTCCTGGGAGTGACAAGACAGGTGACCCAGAGATGGAGCGTGTGCATGGTGACAAGGGCCATTGAGAAAATGAAAAGGTGCCAGGCACGGCAGCACACGCCTTCAGCCCCAGCACTCAGGAGGCAGAGGAAGGTAGATCTCTGAGTTCAGGGCCAGCTAGGGCTACATAATGGGATCCTGTCTCAAACAAACAGAAACAAAAGGGAAAAGGCCAGAAAAGATGACAGGTGATTAATTTTAAGGGTGGGAAGAGGGACCTTGAAGACAGTGAATGCCCTCAATGGATTGCCCCCGAAACAGGCCAGTTACAGAGGAGACTGAGGCAGTGCCCAGAACACAGATGCATGGAAGCACTGTTAATGGCTGAACCTGAAGGAGTGGCAGGACCAGTCCCCAAGCTGAGACTCTACCTGTCAGGCAGTAGGGATCTGGAGGCAGTGTGTGGCTAGAAGGCTCCTGCAGGGGAGAGTGCAGGGGGAGGTAGGGGGAGAAGCCCAGAAAGGCTGTTGCAACTGTCAAGAAAGGTGACAGGGCCAGAGATAGGGTAAATGCCTACTCAGCAAGGGTGGCCCTCTGATCCTACTGTCCTGGCCACTTGCAGGCCTCGTAGATATTAGCTACCAACACCACTAGAATGCAGAGTGCACGCAGCACACAGTCTTCCTTCTAGACAGGCTCCGTGTCCTTCTGATGAACCTTTCCCAAAAGAAGAAAGGCCATTGGACATCTACAGACACCTACCATTTGTTAGGCACTGTGCTCAGTAATTTATAGAGAAACGCCAGACTCTGCTCCCATGTCAGAGGCAGGGAAACTGAGGTTCTGAGAGAGAAATTAAATTGTCCAAGGTCAGTCAATTCAGGAAGTGGGTGCATCTGAGGAACTTGGTTTCACTTCTCCTGGCCTAGTGCCCCAAGTGCCTCACCCTTTGGCATACGGGCAGTAAGGGTTACCATGTCAACTCCACAGGTCTCTCAAGCATGGGGATAAGAGCCCCAGGCAGGGGCGTGCGATACAAACCCAGGAAGGTAAAGAAAGTTCGGTAGGTAAATCCTTTACCCCTGGGGCCAATTTCTTGCATGAGTCTGGCCGTTTCCATTTTGTGAGGCAAACCTGGGGTGACAGAAAAGAGGCTGGCCTCCTGCTGGCCTGACTTCCCAGCTCTGTCCAGCCTACCTTCTTTTTGAGGCTTCAGAAAGGCAGACGCTTTCAGGCCCATAGCTCTGAGATGTACTTTGGGGGAGGTCGACGATGTCCCCCATCTGAACTCTAGGTTTTGCATCAGGGGAGGCCGAATAGACACACCCAAGAGTTGGATGGCATGTTCTGTGGTTTACGCTTGACATGAGGGTAGAAGATGCTACAGCCACAGAGACGAGACAAGGTACTACACTGGGACCGAGCCCACTTCTCCCATGAGGCAGCTGGTACTATTTGCCTTTCCACTCCCCATCCAGGTAACCAGGGTAACAACATGAAAGGGCTCAGAAGCAGGCAGTATCTGCCAGGCCAGCTCTCCAGCCTGTGCAATAAGTAGGGACAGGTAGTCAGTCTGGGCTAAGCCGTCTTCTGTTTCGATGAATGACATCTCTGTAGAGGGGTAGAACTGGTGTTCTCTTGCTCTGTACTGCCTCTCAGCTCTGCATCCTAATCAGAATGTTTACTCGAGGTGACAGTTATGTTCAGCCAGGACTCTCCACCCTCTCTCTTGCTTTTGTCTTTGACACCTCCAGGCTCCTTGACTTAGTCTCTTCTGCACGGATGTCTGAGTATGACTGCCCTCCCTCTCCCACTGATAGCTGCTGTAACGAAAGGCAGGAGGGGAGCCAGAAGATCTTGGATAAGTTACTACATTTGTTGGTTTTTGAGACAGGGTCTCCCTGTAGCCCCAGCTGACCTGGAACTCACTATGTAGACCAGCCTAGCCTCAAACTCACAAGAGATCCACCTGCCTCTGCCTCCCGAGTGCTGAGGCGAAAGGTGTGGGGCACCACACCGGCAAGTTATTACATTTGTAAACATAAAGGGGGTTGAGGAGGGGAAGGGGGTGGACTGTGGCTACTGAAGCTGAGTTGTCATTTGAACTTACAGAGCTGGGCATAGATGGCACATGCCTGTAATCCTAGCATTTGGATGGTAGAAACAGGAAGATTAGAGTAGTAAGCCATTCTCAGCTACTCAGTTCAAGAGCAGCCTAGGCTACATGACACCTGGTCTCAAAAAATTATACTAAGGCTGACACGTGCTGGTGCTCACCTTTAATCCCAGCATTGGAGAGGCAGAGACAGGTGGATCTCTCTGTTTGAAGTCAGCCTGGTCTACACAGTGAATTCCAGGCCAGCCGGAGCTACATAGTAAGACCCTGTCTCCCCTGCCCCCCAAAAGAAGTACAAGAAAGTTCTCACCAAGACAAGTTAATGATTACTTCCTAAGGATTTCATGGACACCCCTCACCTAGTTTCTCCAGCACCCAAGGTTTCTCTAACCACTTTCTTTTGCCTAGATTCCTGTAACCCAGCCATCTTGCCTTGACTTTTCTCCAGCCCTGAGCCTCAGCTCCATTATGGGCACCAGAATAGAGGAAAACATTTCCAGTTCTGTCCTTCAATTCCATCCCCAAAGCCACTTCTCCAGAGCCTTTCCTCGGGTCTCCAAGAGGGCAAATGTTCCTTGGTTCTAGCTTGTTTCTCCATTGCTGTGACAAAGCACTCTGACCACTACCAACTTGGGGAGGAAAGGGTTTATTCAGCTTACATCTCCTGGGTCACAGTTCATCAGGGAGCCCAAAGTAGGAACTCAGGGCAAGAACCTGGAGACAAGAGCTGGAGCACAGGCCATGGAGGAACACTGCTTACTGGCTTGCTCCCCTGGCCCCTGCTCAGCCTGCTTTCTTATGCAACATAGGTCCACCTGCCCAGGGGTGGCACCACCCACAATGGGCTGAGCCCTTCCACATCACTCATCAAGAAGATGCCCCTCAGACATGGCCACAGGCCAGTCCAATAGAGGCAATTCCCCAACTGAGGCTCCCTCAACCCAGGTGTCCCAAGTTGATACTAAAGCTATCCAGCACACTTGCCTTGATGTTTCTTCATCTGTCTCAAGCAGTGACCAGCTAGGGAGCTCTTCCAGACTGAAATGCAAAGTAGCCATGAGTGTTCTATAGACACAATCCCAGGGCCTGGCATTTCCACTTAGGAAACTGCTGGAGAGAGTAAAAGCCACAGGTTGCACACCCGGGAGCTGTGGTGAAATTTGGGCCACAGGTGATGCCTTGATGTTTAAATAAAGTAAAGTAATCCATTTAAATATGAGGTACTGAGAATTAAACCCTAGACTTCATGCATGCTAAGCACATGTTTTTACCACTGAGGTCATACCCTAGCCCTCCAAGCCATTTTGGGGTACACAATACAACGGCACCCCTCTGATTACATAAAGAAACCCCACAACCATTAAGCAATCATTCTCTATTTCATTCTCTCTGCAGACTCTGGCACAAGTCTGCTTTCAGTTTATATTCTTGCAGAAAATCAACCAAGCACTACAGAGAGAACTCACATTTATGCCAGGGGACCCAGAAGAGCTGCCGCTCTGAAGTCATGGGCTTGACCCAAGACCCAAGTTCTTTACAGTTTTTATAGGGTTCTCTGGCATAATTTCTTAACTCTTATAAAATTGGTGGATTTAAGTTATAGTCTGCATGATCACCAGCACGGAAGCTTAGGTGTCCTAAGACCACCGACGAGAAACTCCTTCTGCGGCTAAGGGGTCAGACATGTTTGCAGAAGCAGATATTGAGTGCAGAGGTTAAGACAGTCTTTATGTTTTATTTATGTATTATTTTTATTTTATGTGTATGAACGTATTGCCTGCATGTAAGTACACCCATGTCTGCAATGCCCTCAGAGGTCAGAAGAGGGTGTAGGATGCCCTGAATTGGAGTTATGAATGGTTGTTAACTGCCATGTGAATGCTGGGAATCAAATCTGGGTCCTCTGCAAGAGCAGCTAGTGCTCCTAACCACTGAGCCATCTCTCCAGCCCCTGCATTTTAGTTTTGATTCCTCTTTCAGCACAATTGTTAGTTAAGTATTCATTAAAACAATAAAATATGAAAAAACAAAAAACAAGGTGAGTGCTGTCTTAAAGTATAGACAGTCATAAAATAAAAAAGCATCAGACATACACAAAAGTAACATTAAATGTATTCAAATAGCTCTTTTCCTTTTTTTTTTCAAATTCCTTTAAATTTTAATTCCACGGAAAACATACATAAGCTAACTACTTTACCATTCATGTCAATCAGTATTGATAGACTGTGGGAGTTCCTCTCATGTTGAACTATTGATTGAGTCTATTCAGTCCTTAATTCCTAATTTAATGTGGATTTTTTTAATGTTTTATGTGCATTAACTTACAAAGGAATGAGTACTCAGTGCCTAGCCCTGCGCCTCAGGTGGCTCGGCTCAGAGCCTGCCATATCAGACTGCAACCGACTACCATAGTCACCACTAGCATTCGCTCACACCTCAGGGGCCAGCGATCTCACCCCAGGTCCGTAAGTGTTGGGCCATTCTGTCCTTGAGCTGCTGGCCCACGTGTGTGTCTGCTTCCCCATGGCTAGAGGCTTCCCCGGCTTCGGCTCCAAGATTGCTCCCAGCAGCCGGCAGTAGTCCGCTCTGCGGCAGGCCCCGCCCCTTGGAGGAGCTAGCCAATTGGGAGACAGGCCACCCCTTTCCTCTGCTCTTAAATCTTTCTGTCCACCGCTAAGGTCCCTGAGCCTTGGAGGGGGTGACAGATGTAGGGTGATCTCTCTTATATCATGGCGAGATAGTGGCTTCTTAGGCCTCCCCTTAGGCCACTGACCCATCGCAGTGGTGTTTCTTCCTGGAGAGAGACCTGCGGGTGGTGCAGGCCCAGGGAAGCAGAGGTGCTCTTTTCCTTTTCAATATGGATACACCTATTTCATTTAAAAAATATGTGTTTCGGAGCTGGAGAGATGGCTCAGTAGTTAAGAGCACTGACTGCTCTTGCAGAAGACCCAGGTTCAATTCCCAGCACCCATATGGTGGCTATGAACCATCCTTAACTCCAGTTCCAGGGGGATCCGAAGCCCTCTTCTGACCTCCGAGACACTGCACGACATGGGTTCACTCACATACATGCAGGCAATATACGTGTACACATAAAATGAAAATAATAAAAATATTTATTTTATGTATATAAATGTTATGCTTGCATAGAGGTAAGTGCACCCATATCATGCAATGCCCATGGAGAACAGAAGATGCTGTCAGATCACCTGACACTGTAGTTACAGATAGCTGTTAGCTGCCATGTGGGTGCTGGGATTTGAACCTGGATCTTCTGCAAGAACAGTGTTCTTAACCACTGAGCCATCTCTCCAGCCCCTAAATAAAATATTTTAAAAATAAAAATATGTGTTTTTATGGCCAGGCATGGTGGCACATGCCTTTAATCCCAGCATATGGGAGGCAGAGGCAGGCAGATCTCTGTGAGTTCGAGGCTAGCCCAGTCTACATAGCAAGTTCCAGGCCAGCTAGGGCTACAAGGAGATCCTGTCTCAAAAATACTGCCCCCCCCCAAATTGTTTTTATTTTATGTATATGAGTGTTTTGCCTGAACAGATATGTGTACCCATGCATGTAATGCCCACAGAAACAAGAAGAGGGCGCTGGATCTCTTGGAGCTGAAATTATAGACAGTTGTTAGCCTCCATGTAGGTGCTGGGAACTGAATCCAAGTCCTCTGGATGAACAGACAGTGCTCTTAACCACTGAGCTGTCTCCCCAGCCCCCCTTGAGACAGGTTCTTATGGGAGTCAGGCCTTAAGCTCTTTATGTTGCCAAAGATGACCCTGAACTTTTTTTTTTTTTTTTTTTTTGTCTTTTTGAGACAGGGTCTCCCTGTAGCCCCAGTTGGCCTGGAACTTGCTATGTAAACCAGGTTGGCCTCAATCACACAGAGATGTGCCTGCCTCTACCTTCTGGGATTAAAAGGCATGCACTACCATGGAGGACAAGCAAATGCTCCTTTTTAAAAGTCTTTTTTTTTTTTTTTTGTCTTTTGAGACAGGGTCTCCCTGTAGTCCCAGCTGACCTGACCTCACTATGTAGACCAGGCTGGCCTTGAACTCACAGAGATCCACCTTCCTCTGCCTCCCAAGTGCTGGCACTAAAGGTGTGTGCCACCACACCGGGCTTAAAAATATTTTAAAATTTATTTATTTTTATTCCATGTGTATGAGTGTCTTGCTGGCATGTGTACAAGTGCACCCGTGTAAGGCCTGTGGATGTCAGAGGAAGGTGTTGGATCCCCTGGAGCTGGAGATAGACTGTTGTCAGTTGCCATGTGGCACTGTGAATCGAACCTGGGTCCTCCGCAAGGGCAGCCAGTGTTCTTAACCGCTGAGGCATCTCTCCAGCCTGCAAATGCTTTTCTTATAAAACCAATCAATCGGTATCTATTTATCTATCTATCATCTATTTATTTGGTCTTTTTGAGACAGGGTCTCTCCATAGCTCCAACTGGCTTGGAACTCACAATGTAGACCAGGCTGGCCTTGAACTCAGAGATCGGCTTGCCTCTGCCTCCTGAGTGCTGGGATTAAGGGCGTGCGCCACCACGCCTGTTTTGTAAATTAAATTATTTTTTTATTTTTCATTTATGTGTATGAGTGTTTTGGCTGCATATATGTAAGTGCACCTGTGTGATGCAATGCCCGTGGAGGCCAGAAGATGACGTCGGATCCCCCAGAACTAAAATTACATCATTTGTTAGCCCCCAGTGTGGGTGCTGGGAATCAAGCCAGTGCTCTTAACCGCT
The DNA here is from genome assembly GCF_000622305.1 of Nannospalax galili. Classification (NCBI taxonomy): domain Eukaryota; kingdom Metazoa; phylum Chordata; class Mammalia; order Rodentia; family Spalacidae; genus Nannospalax; species Nannospalax galili. The sequence continues at coordinate 852,010 of NW_008328699.1, forward strand.
GGGTAATCTCTCCAGCCCTCCGTGTTTAACTTTTGCTTTGTTTTGTTTGAGACAAGGTCTCATTATGTAGCCTTGGTTGTCGAGCAGGCTGGCTTCAAACTCACAGAGACCGGCCTGCCTCTGCTCCCCAAGTGCTGATATTAAAGGCGTTCGCCATCACACCCGGCCCCATGTTCAACTTTTTGAGTAAGAAATCGTGTTTTACATTCTTGAGTCCTTTCCAGCTCTTCCCTAGTCTATTTGACACATTTACACTATTTGTCTGGCCCCTGAAGACATCTGAATCTTCTGTCCTAAAAGGCTTTGGATACAAAACCAACCTCCTTACAAAATAAAACTCCAGGTGCCCAAATAGCTGCTAACTAGAGCAGTCGTCCAGCAAACTAGTAGTACTCGGTTCTCAAGAGTAGTGCTTTGGTTTAGCCTCGAAAGAGGAAAATAATGCTTACCTGCGAGGAGGCGGTAGCCTCAGAGGTGATGGACCCACCCAGCGCGCCGCTGGGAAGCAGGTTCAGGAAGGAGCTGGGGAGGTGGGCGAGGACCGGAGAAGGAGGAGGAGGAGGAGGGAGGAGAAGGAGGAGGAGGAGGAGGAGGAGGAGGAGGAGGAGGAGGAAGAGGAGGAGGAGGAAGAGGAGGAGGAGGAGGAGCGCACGTTGCACCCTCCTGGCCCGGCCGGGAGCCTCGGGGCGCCGCGGTGGCCTGGGGGAAGGAGCTCAGGGCTGACAGGGGTTGGGCTGCACGCCACCAGCCGGGGCGGGGCTCAGGTCGGCCTGGGGGGGCCCGGGTTCCCGCCCCCCACATCCGGGGGCCGGGCCGGCGCTGGGCTCGCTGCGCGCGAGTGAGTCAGACCGGGTTTTCCCTCTGCCTCTGGGGCCAGCGGCGAGTGTCGCGGAGCGCGTCCCTTCCTCGCCAATCCGGCTCCGGCGCCCGGCCTCCCGCCCGCCCGCGTTTTCTAGGCTCCTGGTGCTTGGGAAGGAGGAAGGTTCAAGTACGGTCGGATCTTGGGGACTTCAGCACGACTGGAGGAGCCGCTCCTGGGGCCGGCGATCGCCGTGCCAGCATGGTAAGTGGGAGGGCGGGTCGCCCTGGGTGCGCTGCCGGGCGTCCTTGGCCAAGCCGCAGCCCACCGCTAGCCTCAGACTCCGAGTGGCGGTGCGATGCGCGCCCGATGTCCTCTGCTCCCCAGCACCGAGGGTCCGCTGGAGAGGCGACATCCCTGCAGATGCACTTCCCCTGGAGCATCTCCCGGGACCCCCGAGCCACAGCTGGATAGGACCACAGCTGGGTGGGACCCGCGCCCTTGGCGCAGGGGTCTAACCTCGGCCTCCGCCCCCTCGCCCAGAACCTGCGGGCAGGCCCCAGAGGGGGGCGTGGGGGAGATCTGTACCCGCCCCTAGGTAGCTCCAGGACCTCCCGCGGTTCTGGGGATCCCTTGCCTCCTCCACTGCCTTCTCCCGAGAAATTCACCGGTATGGCCAACCTGTCTTCTCTACCGCCTTACCGGACACACCTCTCACTTGCCCCAGCCCCTGCCCTGTTGTTCTGCTCGGATAGCGACGTTCCGAGGTCTGCTGCCCTGGTCCAGTCCTGACCTCAGCCTTTGACCAAAGTGAGAGCCATTTGGAGCACGGTGGGGCCCTAGCTGTATTCAGACGGAGGACAAGGGCATCCCCACCCCAGAGGAATAGATTGGGGCCCGGCTGCTCCAGCGAGGGAGCAGAGGTGGGAGGCCATCCTGGGCGGAGTGATCAGCCTCTTAGGCCCTCCCTAGCTGGGCGCCTCTGCCGACCGGCTGCGTGTGGGTGTGTATGTGCGAGACTGAATGAAAGCGCCCAGCCTGCTCCCGCCACTGCCTCTAGCAGTTTCCAGATCTTAGAGTCCCTAAGCCAGCGGCACTTACACTATTTCTTCCCGCGCCCCCCGAGACAGGGAGGAGGGATCCCTGGCTGCCTGGAGTCGAGGGGAGTGGTCCGTCCCACCCACCTTGGCTGTAGATGCCCTTGGGAGAATCAGCCTTGGGGGCTGGGCTGTCCAAGACAGCAGTGTTTGCCGGTGGAAGGTGACCCCTGACTGGGACAGCTGGGTAGAACAGAGGGCCTCACTCAGGGAGTCGAGATCCTTCTGCACACTGGGATCTTGGACAACTCACTTCTTTCTTAGCCTCAGTTTCCCCATTGTAAAGTAGACTGAGGGTCACAACTTTCCTGCCAGTTTCCTCCGACTCTTGTGGAGACGATGTGAAATCAGCAAATAGAAGAGCTCAGAAGGATTGAGGCGCCGAGTACCTAGTGACCCTAAGAATTCTGCAGAGGGGGCAGGGTGTGCCAGCCTCTCCTACTCCCTCCCAGACTGTCCCCTCTTTTGGAGTTGGGACATTCCAGTCTCATTCCTCTGGGCAGCTGCAGACACACCCCTCAGCGGGGCTGATCCTCCAGCAGCAGGTGGTGGGACCCTCCACTGGGGCCAGGGCTCAAGAGGGACTAATGGCAGCCTAGGCCGACAGGACTTGGGACTGCAGTGCGGCAGATGGAGGGAAACCTGCAAATAGAGCTAGTGCTCTTCTTCCCATGACCTTGGTCTCACCGTTTTCCCTCCTGGTCTCCATTTCCTCTTGGAACTGTATTCACCACCTAGGTGTGTTTGGAAGAGTTGCTTAGGGTCTGGTGCTGGGATGCCCCCCTGTGGATTCTGGGAGCAGCCCCATTCCCCCATCTCTACCAAAGGTTGGCTCAAAAGAGATGCACTTCTGTTTCCAGACCTTTCTGCAGTGCTGGCTAATCTAGGGGGCAGAGACTGACCGGTACTGATGGGTCCAGCAGTGTAGTGGTGACTTTTAGAGCTCCTTGCAGAGTCCTGGGCATCAGGATAGGCACTCTGGTGTAGGGCAGAGCAGCCTTGACACTTGGTGGAGGCCCTTCTCTCTGCTCTGGACCCCCCAGAGATTGTGAGGTACTTTCTCTTTCCTCCACCCCCACCCAATCCCAGGCCTGGGACCCAGCTGGGCTGCGCTGATCTGAGCAGGCAAACCCAAGGCTTCTAAGCAACGGAAGGAAGGAATGTGTGTAGTGGGGGAGGGGCAGAGGTAGGTTCCCTTCTTTAGGAAAATGATTTGTCCCCAGACTGAGACCTGGGCAGGCTGCAGCCTCCTTGAAGCCTGGGGCCTCAGCCCTGCAGTGGGAGCTGATAATAGGATCTAAGATGTTGTCCAGGAGGGGTGGAGGGTGACTTTGTACAAACTGGATAGCTGTCTGCTGTTGAGCACGACTGTCCTCACTGTGTCCTCTAACATGTATTTCTCCGGGTGGGATTGATACACAGGACACTGTGTGTTCTGTGTGAGTCATATACATAATTGTGGCTCATGGCTATTATAACTGATCACCCCTGGACCTGAGGACCCCCCCCCATGGGGGATATAGGGTGTCAGTTGTTTCTCTTGAGACCAGAAATGAGTATCTGCTCTGAGGAAGGCCAGGGTATGTGTGTGTTTGGGGTGAGGTGGGCATATTTGGCAATTTCCCCTACCCCTCACAGGGCTTAACAGTTCACAAAGTCCTTTCCCCCTGTTTGCCTCTCTGTCAATTACCCTGTGAAGAAAGCAGGGCAAGATGTGGAAACAGGTATGCCTGGGGTGAGAGAGAGAGAGAGAGAGAGAGAGAGAGAGAGAGAGAGAGAGAGATTGATGGGGTGGCAAGGTGACTGACTGTATTCCAGTTATTTTGGTTGTGGGTGACTGACATCTTGAGTCCCACTAGACATCTGGCAGCCCTGGTGGGATCTCATGTATCCTTACCCTGAGCGACTCTGTAACCTTATGCAAGTCAGTCTACCTTTCTGAGTCTCTGAAAGTGCTTCTTTAAAAAAATGCAATACTGATGTCACAGGTCTCTTTGAGACTCCTGCAAAGTGCCATGTTACTGTAGTGCCCAGCACTTCTCATTCCTTAACCTGATGACTCCTTTGAGCCTGTGTGGTCTGTGACACCCCAAGAAGAGTCTGACCTTCTCTGGTTAGGTTGGGGTGTACAAACTCAGACTTGCTCCCCACCTTGGATGGTACGAGAAAGTTATTCAGAAGAGCTAAGAAGGTTATTTTTGCCCTGGGTGCAAGTTGAGGACCATGGAGTGGGGTTAGGGGGAGGGCCTGCTCTCCCCTCCCAGAGTGCTTTGTCTTTTTCACAAACACAAAACCTGGAAATGGTTGAGGATGAAGCCTCCTAACCACCATTGTTTGGGGTGGGAGTGGGGTGTCCCGGAAGCATATTGGGTGGATGGTGGGGGACTCCCAGAAGCTGCCTGCCTGCCAGGCATCTGTTCCACACTGGGAGCTGCTGTGTGTGGGTGGGAAGCAGAAAAGGTGCTGTTCATTGCCAGTTGTTAGCACCTACTGCATGCTGGGCACTGGATGCGGCACATGTTCCAGCACAGCACCAGTCTCCAGGGTGTTGAGCCCCAGCACATGTGGGAGACTGTCCATAAGCCTGGCCACTTGGTATACAGTTGGAATGTGTGACTAAGCTCAGCCTCAGCCATCCTGTGTTTTGACCCTGGCTGCAGGCCAGAGCTGGACTGGGTGCCTGGGCACCTTACCTCACACTGGCATCCTCTCAGCATCCCTGAGTGATAAATGATATTGTTACCTTTGTGCTCCAGAGAAAGGCAAGGCTCACAGAGGTTAGGGGCATGGCCAAGTCATAGGCTGATTGTTTCCAACCCAGGTCCTATGGACCTGCCTGGTGCTAGGTAAGAACAGCAGCACTAGGAAAGCTTGACTGTTTCCCTCTGCCTCCCATCACTGCCTAGACCTGAACACCTGTTCCGGAAACAGAAGCCATTGTTCCTCCCCTTAGGCTCTTCCTGTGTGTATCACCATCCTTCCTCCCTTTGGGCCCTTCCTGTTTGTATCCCTCCCACTGTATCCCCAACCCCACCTACTCCAGATGTTTCCCTGGGGGAGCTCTGACCCTTGGCAGGAAGAGGGGCGGAGCAGGTTATCCCCAGGGAAGCAGAAGGAACAGACTTCCTTTAGTCCTGGTACACTGTCCCTGCTCCACACCACAAATTTGGTGGTGAGCCTATCAGAAGTGAGCAAGGTCAGAGTTGAGCCTCTGACCTACTGCATGGGGACCTACCCCTTCCTGACATGCCTTCAAATTGCACCCAGGCCCCTAGCTAAAGCTGTCTTTTGGGGTTCCAATTGAAGCTCCACTTCCTTTTCTTTAGACTTAATTTGACATGGTGTCCTGTCCTGGGCTTCCCACTGGTGTTCTTGCATAAATCTGCCACTGGTGGGCTTGGGCAGGTTGGGAAGCTAACAGATGGCAAGTTCTGGGGCACCTGGGAACTTGGGCACAGAGTATCCACCTCACCCCTAATGGAGCCTTCTGATTCCCAGAAGCACCTGCCTGTGCCCTGTTGAACCTTCATGGCCACAGCCTCGGGCCCTGCTAGCATTGCCATGGGCAGCGTGGGCAGCCTGTTGGAACGGCAGGACTTCTCACCAGAAGAGCTTCGGGCTGCACTCGCTGGGTCCAGGGGTTCCCGACAACCCGATGGGCTCCTCCGGAAGGGTTTGGGCCAGCGTGAACTCCTCAGCTACCTGCACTTCCCCAAAAAGGATGGCAAGACCACCAAGCGGACACCTCGCAACGAGCCTGACTATGCCACCCTCTACTACCGGGAGCATCCTCGGGCTGGTGACTTCAGCAAGACTTCTCTGCCTGAGCGTGGTCGCTTTGACAAGGTTGCATCTCTGCAGGGGGGGAAATGGGGGGGGATGCTCCCTGGAGACCCTGATGCTGGGATGGCGTAAGGGTAGGGCAGGCTGAAATGTGAGAAGTCTACTACAGGCTGTCCTGCAGCTTGATCACTGTACCCTGTATTCTCAGAGAGGATGGGGTGGGTAGAGAAAAGTGATCAGCTTGACCTTGCTCACCACCCGCCTCTCTTTCTGGCAGTGCCGAATTCGTCCATCAGTGTTCAAGCCTGCTGCGGTGGGCAATGGGAAAGGCTTCCTGTCCATGCAGAGCCTGGCCGCTCACAAGGGCCAGAAGTTATGGCGTAGCAATGGCAGCTTGCACACGCTGGCCTGCCACCCACCCCTGAGTCCTGGGCCTCGGGCCAGTGAGGCCCGTGCACAGCTGCTGCATGCTCTCAGCCTGGATGAAGGTGGCCCTGAGCCCAGTCTGTCGGACTCCTCTAGTGGGGGTAGCTTTGGCCGCAGTCCAGGCACTGGCCCCAGCCCCTTCAGTTCCTCCTTGGGCCATATTAACCACCTTGGGGGCTCCCTGGACCGTGCATCAAGGAGCCCCAAAGAGCCTGGACCACTGGCTGTACTGAGCTGCCTGCCTGAGCCACCTCCCCCCTATGAGTTCTCCTGCCCTGCTGAGGAGGTGGTGGCCGTGTTGCCTGAGACCTGTGAGGAGCTCAAGAGGGACCTTGGTGACCAGGATGTTGCTAACCCCTTCACTCAGGTGAGGGAACCCCTGTGTCTTGGGGTAGTCCTCTATTCCCTGGCACTGCGATGTAGGCCAGACAGAGGGACGTGAGCCAATACACAGGGCTCTGGAGGTAAGAGAGTTAACAGGAGTACAAAAAACACCTGTGGGTTGGGAATATAGTTCAGTGGTAGAATGCTGGTCTAGCATGCCGTGAAGCCCTGAGTTCAATTCCAAGCACTGAAGGGGGGAGGGGGAGTCCTAGCCTTTGCTATCCTACACCCACATGTCAGGGATACCGTGTCTCTTGGTGTTGTTGCATAGGACAGAGGAAGACAGCCTTCAGGAGGACCATGTACTGGGACACCATCTGTAGAGAGCCTCTTTTGTTAGCTGGGATGCGCGGCCCTGTGGCCTAGGTCCACAAGACATTAGTGCTGATGGCAGCATTTGGGTGGCAAAGGCCCATTGCGTTTAGGGGGTGGAGCCTAGTATGGAAATCTAAAAGTGGCAGTGTCTGCCCCTTACCCACTCCTCTTCCTCACTGCAGGTGCTAGAGGAGCGCCAGCGGCTGTGGTTGTCTGAGCTGAAGCGCCTGTACGTGGAACGGCTGCACGAGGTGGCTCAGAAAGCCGAGCGCAGCGAGCGCAACCTCCAGCTGCAGCTGTTTATGGCCCAGCAAGAGCAGCGGCGCCTGCGCAAAGAGCTGCGGGCCCAGCAAGGCCTGACCCCAGAGCCTCGGACTCCTGGTCCCCCGCTGGAATCAGACCCCAGTGCCCGGCCAGAGGAGGAGGCCCGATGGGAGGTAGGGCACCATCAGGGGCATGCAATTCTTGCTCTGGTCCCATCCTCTGCTGCTTCTCTCCCGCAGCCGGCTCCTAACATCTTACTATGCTTGGCCCTTATTCATGGTGTTTCCTCACCCCCCCCCCCCCCCCCCCCACCCCCCCGCCAGACCCCCCGGCGTGTCATCCCACCGCCCCAAGGTGCCAGAAGACAGCCGAGATTAGTCTATTGAAGCAGCAGCTTCGAGAAGCTCAGGCCGAGCTGGCGCAGAAACTGGCCGAGATCTTCAGTCTGAAGACACAACTTCGGGGCAGTCGTGCACAAGCCCAGGCTCAGGATGCTGAGCTGGCCCGGCTGCGGGAGGCTGTGCGCAACCTGCAAGAGCAGGCACCTCGGGAGGAAGCCCCCGGCAGCTGTGAGACGGATGACTGCAAGAGCAGGGGACTGCTGGGGGAGGCAGGTGGCAGCGAAGGCCGAGATGGGGCCGAGCAGCTGCGGGCAGAGCTGCTGCAAGAGCGGCTCCGTGGCCAGGAGCAGGCGCTGCGCTTCGAGCAGGAGCGGCGGACTTGGCAGGAGGAGAAGGAGAGGGTGCTGCGCTACCAGCGGGAGATTCAGGGGGGTTACATGGACATGTACCGCCGCAACCAGGCGCTAGAACAGGAGCTGAGGGTGCTGCGGGAGCCCCCTACGCCCTGGAGTCCTCGGCTGGAGTCCTCCAAGATCTGAGGCCAGCCGAGGGTGCTGCTTGCAGACGCACTATCAGAAGATGCCCGGATTCGGCTGGCTCCTGCCTTGCAGTGGTCTGGGGCAGAATCTGTAGAGGCCGTTGTAGGAATGGGAGGTCCGCTTAGAGGAGGGATCCAGCCAGCAGTGGGCTAGATAGAGTACCAGCTCCAGGAGCCATGGTTCAAAACCTTGCTGGCAGAAGAGCATCCAGGCAGGGCCCAGTCCTGCTCCCTACAGTGGGTGTGGTCCAGTAAAGGAGGTTGGAGCATTCAGAGCCCCATGATGCAAGAGAGCAGGTGTGAGGGAGGGTGGCTGCAGATCTGGGCTGGTCCATGTAAGGAGCCTAGGATGGAAGCATTAGCCTCCTCCAGAATAAAACCACATTTTCTATGAGGAGGCCCCAGTTGATAACATTGTCCCTGGCCTGAATCCAGAGGTTCCTAGATGGTCAGTGTTCTGGGCCTTGGACCTAGGCAGTAGCTCCTTCCATGGGCACGTTCATAGGGAGAGTATTTCCTGTGTTATCTGCAGTTGCTGGGCATGTGTGTTGGAGAAAGGAGGAATACTACTCCCTGCCCCTTCCCGTACCACACAGTTCTTCGTGTGGGCTGCAGCCCCTTCAGCACCAGTGGATTTTTGAGAAGAAACAATACAGGAACACCAGGAAAACAAAAGGATAATTGAAGCACAGCATTTTGAGAACAGGAAATGTTCTTTGGGTGGGAAGTCTGGACCCTGGGTGCCCAGGATGCTGCTGTGTTTGGAGCCAGCCCAAGACAGCTTTCCCTGGAACATATAAAACTCCCAAGTACCCACCTCCCTCCTCTAGCTGTGGTGTGCCCCTCCCTCTATAGAGATGGAGGCTGAAGGCAGGTACAGAAGCTCCTGGGGTCATTTCCCATGGGCAGTGGAGGCCTGTGGGGTGTTTTAAGCAGGAGTGAGAGATGATCTAATGTGTGTTCTAGAAAGCTTTGGGGAAGGAGTCCCTCATTCTCCACAATCATCCTGTACCCAGCTGCTGAACTGTCAGTCCTCTTTGGCCTCTGCTTCCAGCTAAAGCTGGTCACGGGTCTCTGAAATCCAAAACCACTCCTAGCCTCAGTAATGGGGCACATCCCATGGGCTTTGCTCCCTCTTGGGTTAGTGACCCGGTGCAGCTGATGCCTACCTGCGTGCCTCTTTTTGCCAGAATCTTGCTATGTAGCCCTGACTAGCTTGGAACTCACTATGTAGATCAACCCGGCCTTGACCCAATCCTGCCTCTGCCTCCCAAGTGCTGGAATTACAGACGTGCCATCCCTCAACCTGTCTGCTTTCCTTTACCTTTCTCTTTTCCTGGTTTTAGACAGGGTGACTCTCCATGTAGCCCAGGCTTGCCTTGAACTCAAAATATTCCTGTTTCTGCCTCTTAGGTGCTAGGATTACAGGCAAGTACCCTGACTCTTGGGCTCTCATCTTTAGAGGGAAAGCTCTGCACTTACTGTCTGTCGAGCACTATGGTGGACCCTTGTGGTCTCGAGGACACAAGGTGAATTTGGTGTACTTACCTGCCCCAGGGGAGACACCTTCCAGTCCCTTCCCTAAGTAAGACCACTGGGAAGGCCTTTTAAAGTGTACCACAGAGCTCTGGGTCACTCCCTTTGGCTATCTTTTAGTCTTCTCAGGCCATGCCTGAAGTCTCTGAAGCCCAGCAAGTAGGTACCAGGGTGCAGATGGCCACTTGTGGGCCGTGGCACAGGAACTGATGGGGCCCACCTTTTTTAAGGGTGGAGAGGGGTGTGTCAGTTGTCTGCTGTTTATGGGCTGTGAGTGGCAAGTGTGTATGTGTGTGTGTGTGTGTGTGTATAAAAGTGCTTGTGGGTGGTGGGTGTGACCAAGGGGATGTGTCTGGGGCACCTGGACTCCAAAAGCCAGCACTTGGATAAAAGCCAGGAAGGCTGCTTCCTGACCCTCCCCTCCCCCATTTTTTCCTGCCAGTCAGACCTAGTTCCTCTTTGCACACTGGTCACACCTAGCTAGACCCAGATGGACCCCTTGGGCGCCACCCCCCAGCTCTGGTCTACCTCCCGAGGAGGGAAAGTGGAAGTGCAGGGGTTAGGTAGGCCCGGCCCGGCCCGTTCCCCCTCACCCCCATCCCACAGGCCTTGCTACCCACTTCCATTTCATTGGCCACTCCAAACCCATGTCTCTGAGCCAGCAGCCTCCCAGAAAGTCAGTCTCCTTCACAATCCAAATGTTGGCCTGAAACCTGATTTACTTCCTCACCAGAACCAGGAGCTAATCCGTGTCCCAGAGTGACTGGGACCCATCTTTTGGTGTGCCTGCTCTGCAGAGCAGCTCCCCACCCAGCAATTAGGAGAGCCAGTAGAGCCAGTGGGCGGTACCAAAACTTGGCAGCCTTGCCAGAAACCAAGGCCAGGCCCAGATGTAGGGGGGAGGGCTGCTCAAAAGCAAATTTGTGTGTTCATCCATGCTGGGCAAACCAGTTTCCTGGTCCCTAAGCAGGCTGGGTGACTCTGGGGCCAGCTGGTCACAGAAGTCACAGTTTAGGGGAAGCCCCTCCCTGTTGCCCCTGTGGACCCCTTCCCCTTTGGGCTTGGCCCAGCCAGCCAGTTGTGTGGAAGTATGGTGAGCACCTAACTACTCCTGGCTCTCTACCTCTGATTGCTCCTGTTCACCTAATGTTAGACCTGTCAAAACTCTCCCCTTGGCTTGTTACTCAGTGCTACTGACTGGCTTCCTGGGGCTATGGATAGTTGTCTTTCCAACCTTAGTGACCTCTTGTCCCTTTAGATGCCCCCCTCCTCCAGGCTGCCCTGAACCAAAGGTTTATAGGGAGTGGAGACAGGGCACTTACTGGAGCCTACTGTGGATGGAGGGAAGATGCTTGAGCAGGTCTTAGACTGAGCCCTTGTGTTTCTGGTATCCACAGAGGAGGCAGACAGCACTTGGATCTTGCTTCTCAAAGAACCCTTTTCAGAAACACCTCCCCCAATCCTAGACAGTCCTGTGCCCACAAGCTTCTGTGCCTCATCAGGTCTTTCTACATTGCAGTGATTGTTGGTCTACTGTGGGTCTTGCCAAGGCAGAGGGGTGGCTTGTTTTTCCCCTTTGGAATGCTCCTGGCTCCAGACCCCTCCACTGACTTAGGATAGCACTGAGGTGAGAGACTGGGTAAATGTTCTAACAGCCACTTTTGAGGACCCATTCCATGCCAGGTCATTCAGGAGAGGAAATGAATGTGACTTTGTCAGGCTCTCCTGTGTTGAAGGCCTCAAAACTTCTATGTAGCCAAGGATGAGCTTGAACTTCTGATCTTCCTGTCTCTACTTTCCAAGTGCTAGGATTACAGGTGTGTGCCATTGTACAGTGCTGGGAATTGAACCTGGAGCTTTGTACTGGACAAGCACTCTATCAAGGGAGCTACATCCCCAGCCCCACAATGAGATATTTGAAAGAAAAAACAAGTTGTGTGTGTTATGAGAAGAGGGGCTCCCCAGAGCTTGGAGGAGAGTGATTCATGTAGTTCATGCAGTGGGATAAGCCTTGTAACTCATGGAAGGACAAGCTGGCCTCCACTAGGTCAGAAGGGTGTTTTCTTGAGTGGTGTAGAATGGTATCCAAGAATGTTCTTGCTTTGGACATGGGAGAAGTATGGGTTAAGTTCCAAGGGAGCATCCTGTCTGGAAGTCAGGAGAGGAGGAGGAAGAATGGGAGGGATGGCAGATCTGGACGGCACAGGAGCCCTGAAGCAACACAGCTTTCTCTGTACATAACCCTGCAACACACAGGCCCAACATTTGGTGGTATTATACTGTCATCATCAGGAAATCCTTAGTTTTTGGTTTGTTTGGTTGATTTTTTTTTAAATTATTTTTTACTTGTATGAGTGTATTGCCTGCATGTGTGTTAAGTGCACTCATGTTGTATAGTGCCCCAGGAGGCTAGAAGAAGGCGTCAGAGCTGGATGTGGTGGTGCACATCTTTAATCCCAGCACTCAGGAGGCAGAGGCAGGTGGGGCTACATGGAGACCCTGTCTCAAAAAGACCCCCCCAAGAAAGGCATCAGATCCCCTGGAACTGGAGTTACAGATGGTTGTTAGCTGTCATGTATGTGCTGTGAATCAAACTAGGTTCCTCTGCAAGAGCAGCCAGTGATCTTAACCACTGAGCCATCTCTCTAGACCCTGGTTGGTTGATTTTTGAGACGGTCTCCCTGTAGCCTCAGCTGGCCTGGAACTCACTATATAGATCAGGCTGGCCTTGAACTCACAGAGATCTACCTGCTTTTGCCCTCTGAGTGCAAGGATTCAATGTATGCGCCACCATTACCTGGCCCAAGAACTTGTTTGAAGAAGGGACCCCACATTTTCATGTTCTGCATCTTGCAGATGAAATAGGTGGCCTTGAGCTAGGCATGGTGGTGCACACCTTTAATCCCAGCACTTGGGAGGTGGAGGCAGGCAGATCTCTGAGTTCGAGGCCAGCCTGGTTTACATAGTGAGTTCCAGGCCAGCTGGGGCTACAGAGAGACCCTGTCTCAAAAACACCAAAAGGGAAAAAAAAAAAAAAAAAGAGGTGGCGTTGACTTGCAAGAAGAGGTAGTACAGGGCGCTCTGGGCCTTTGCTGGTTCCCAGTACCTACTTCCCCAGCCATCAGAGATGGGCCATTTTTTCATCTTTTTTAGCTTTGCCTTTGAGGACTTACTCTGAGAGGCAAGGAAGGCTGCATTTCTAATAGAGCATCTGACCCATGCTGAGGGCTATCCTCTCTTCAGAATCTTCTTTTAAAAAGATTTATATAATGTGTCTTATGTGCCTGTTCTCCATGCCCATTAAAGGATTTTACACACACACACACACACACACACACACACACACACACATTTTGTTTTCCCTGAAGGACATCTAACCCAGTGACTCATGAATGCTAAGCAAATATTACCATACTCCCATAAGGAAGGAGTCACATGGAAGAAAATCCATCCTTTTGGGGCAGAATTTTAACAAATACAGAATTATACAACCTATCCTGTAATTAAGATATAGAATACCATGGTGTGATGGTTCATGCCCTTAATCCCAGCACTCGGGAAGCAGAGACTGACAGATCTTTGAGTTAGAGGCCAGCCTATGCTGCACAGTAAGTTCAAAGTGAGCCAGGGCTACAAAAGTGAGATCCTGTCTGAAAAAAAGATTGTACAAGCACAATAGTTTTTTCAAAGAATGGTTACATCAGCCAGGCATGGTGGCGCATGCCTTTAATGCCAGCACTAGGGAGGCAGAGGCAGGTGGGTCTCTGAGTTTGAGGCCAGCCTAGTCTACATAGTGAGCTCCAAGCCAGCTGAGGCTATGAGAGACCCTGTCTCAAAAAGACCAGAAAAAAAAAAAAAAAAGGTTCCATCATTCCTCAAAATTGCCGGTGTCCCCTATGTGGCAGTCTTCCCCTCCTTACAGCCCCGGGCAAAAAAAAAAAAAAAAATTGTAAATATGTGTATGTTTGAGTCTCTGTGTGGGTACGTGTGTATCAGGGCAGTGCCCAAAGAGACCAGAGGTATTGGATCCCCTCAGACCTGGAGTTACAGGCAGTTGTGAGCCACTAGATATTGGTGCTGGGAAACCCAATTTGGATCCTTCGCAAGAGCAGTACTTGCTCTTAAATGCTGAGCCATTTCTCCACCCCCCACCCGTAGTCCTAGTTCACTCTCTAAATGACCTTCTGGGTTTATTTCTTTTTCCTTCTTTTGTGAGGGGTATTTAATCTCACCTCTCTCATATATGTCAGAACACACTACAAAGTAACAAGAAAAACAGTAGGACAATGTAAAAATAAATCTACCCTTCTATGGAGTGAATGGAGAGCCAGAAATAGATTCCATTTTCATAGAAAACCTATAGGATAAAGGGCTCACAAAGGAGAACCAAAGGAAAGAATAAAACTTAAGGGAAAGTGTTTGGCACCACACCATCATGAAGTAAAGTGGAGGTTTTCTTCTGTGTGTGCATGAGTGCATGTGTGTATAGGACAGAGGTCAATAATGGATGTCTTACTCAACTGCATTCCACTTTTTTTTAAGGTTTAATTTTTAAAACTTATTTCCATTTTGAGCCAGGCGTGGTGGCACATGCCTGTAGTCCCAGCACTTGGGAAGCAGAGGCAGGTGGATCTCTGTGAGTTCAAGGCCAGCCTGGTCTACATAGTGAGTTCCAGGACAGCTGGGGCTAGGGAGACCCTTCTTCAAAAAGACAAAAAAAAAAAAATTATTTCCATTTTATGTGTAGGAGTGTTATGCCTGCATGTATGTAAGTGCAACTGTGTCATGCAATGTCTGCAGAGGCCAGAAAAAAGCATTGGATCCCCTAGAACTAGAGTAATGGACTGGTGTTAGCTGCCATGTGGGTGCTGGGAACTGAACCTGGGTCCTCTGCAAGAGCAGTCCTTTTTCATTGGTCTTTTTTGAGACAAGGTCTCCCTGTAGCCCCAACTGGCCTGGAACCCACTATGTAGACCCAGGTTGGCCTTGATCTCAGAGACCACTGTTGCTATATCACAAGTACTGGACTAAAGGCATGAGCTACAATGCCTTTTTTTGTTTTTTTCAAGTAGGGTCTTACTATGTAGCCCTGGATGTCCTGAAACTCACTATGTAGACTAAGCTGAGTTGTTTCTGCCTCCGCCTCTTGAGGTTGGGGATAAAAGGCTTGTGCCACCCTGCCCAGCTTCCATCTTATTTTTTGAGGCAGGGTCTCTTATTAAACCTGGAGCTAACCAATTCTGCTAGGCTGGCTGCTCCTGTTGCCACCTCCTCACTCAGAGGATTACAAACAGCTTTTTTTTTTTTTTTTTTTGTCTTTTTGAGACAGGGTCTCCCTGTAGCCCCAGCTGTCCTGGAACTCACTATGTAGACCAGACTGGCCTTGAACTCACAGAGATCCGCCTGCCTCTGCCTCCTGAGTGCTGGGATTAAAGGCTTGCTGCATAATGCCCCGCCAAGACAGCTTTATAAGTAGGTGACAGATACCGAACTCAGGTCATTAAGCTTGCACAAGTCCTTTACCGAGCAGCCATCTCCCTAGCCCCCTTCCTCCTTCGAGCCTTCCTTATTCCTTTGGAAACACTACAGGGAAGGGGGCGGTGCAGAGAGGAACATCCTGGAGATGCCTGGCAGTGTCTGGGGAGCCTGGGTGGTCCTGGTCTCACACACAAGTCAGTCGTGGGGGCGAGACTTTGAATGAGCCTTGTTTGGAGCCAAGTACTGACAGGACCTTACAGGCTTTCTAGAATGCCTCAGGCTTCCCCACTTCCTTTCTGGACAGCCTCACCACTTGTGAGCAAAGCTGGGCTTCTAGTTCCTGAAGCAGATGACATCAGATCACTTAACCTTTGTTTCCACCAGTGGCTGTCCTAGTCACTGTGCATGGGTTTTGTGACACACTTGGTTTCTGTCATTCTTCATTGGATTGTACTTTTTTTGTTTCAAAAGGTTGTGAGCCCCAGTTTCCTTTTTCGTAAGCAGAGGGTGTCAGTCAGCTGCCAGCATCTCTGTGCGCCTACTGTGCTCCAGCAGGGATGACCAGAACAAAATCCTGGCCTCAATGGAGATTTTATCCTAACTGGCAAAGAGGCGGAGACAGGAACCTTAAGACTCAATCAACAAATAAACACTTAACTTCAAACTAAGGCTGTAATGAAAACAGAACTTAATTATGCAAGTACTAAAAAGAAAACAAGATTGTGCAAGGTGGAGGAGGAGGCAGGGAAGCCAGGGAAGAGGGAAAGGTAACTGGAGTGAATAGCCTGGAGGAAGACCAGCAGGAAAAGGAAAATGCCTGAAAAAGAGGGAAAAAAAACTGAGATCACACCTTTACTTTGAGATCTGGGAGAGAAGGGCAGGTTTTCCTCTACTCCCCTGAAGGCACGAGGGTCCTAACTGATAGGTAAAAATGTTGGAGAGAGCGGATGGAGGAGGCACCGAGGCACAGATGGAATTCTCAGCGGGATACAGCTTTATTTCGCACGGGGCACCTTTCCCTCGGGAAGGGAAAGATGTCAGGGAAGGGAAAGATGTCAGCGAAGGGAACGGTGTCAGGGAACGGAAAGGTGTCAGGGAAGGGAAAAGTGTCAGGGAAGGGAAAGGTGTCGGGGAAGGGAAAGGTGTCAGGGAAGGGAAAGATGTCAGCCCACGGGTTGTGAGCTGGGACTTATATATGGGGGCTTTAAGGTGTAGAAGGGGGGAATGTTTGGGGGAGAAATCAGAGAGGGGGAAGCAGGAAAAGCAGGTAGGATTAGGGTCTGGAAGTGTTTACTTTTTCCCTCTTAAGAGAAAAGCTGTTGTGATAAACAACTTCTAAAATCTCTGGTTATCAGGTAGAATTGACTTCAAAGGTCAAGGTGCTTAGCTCAGTTCCCTTTTTCCGGCTCCAAAGTCTGTAGGTCCCTGTTGGGGAGGGGGGAAGCTGCTGCTGTTTGGAACCCTAACACTAACTAGGTGTGGAGGTGCACACCTGTAATCCCAGTACTCAAGAGGTAGGGACAGAAAGACGAACACCCAGCAATCCTCCTGCCTCTGCCTCCCAAGTGCTGGGACTAAAGGCGTGCGCTCAGTTCCCTTTTTCCGGCTCCAAAGTCTGTAGGTCCCTGTTGGGGAGGGGGGAAGCTGCTGCTGTTTGGAACCCTAACACTAACTAGGTGTGGAGGTGCACACCTGTAATCCCAGTACTCAAGAGGTAGGGACAGAAAGACGAACACCCAGCAATCCTCCTGCCTCTGCCTCCCAAGTGCTGGGACTAAAGGCGTGCGTCACCACACCCGGCCCATTTTTCCTTTAAAGACAGGTTCTCAAGTAGCTCAAGCTGGTCTCGAACTCACTACGTAGCCAAGGATGACCCAGAACTGATCTACCTCCACCTCTTCTCAAGTGCTGGGATTACAGGCGAGCACCACCATGCACGTCACACTTGGTAGTCAGGCTGGCCTGGAACTGGCGGCGATCCGCCGGCCTCAGCCTAATCTTTGCATTAGAGGCTGTAGAAATTGCTTGCGGTAGAGGGCTGGCGGCAGGCTAGGCAAGTGCGCAGACCAGCACTTCCGGTCCCGGGTCCGCAATCCAGTGGTTCCGACTCTGATCCGCCCGGGCTCGGACTCCGAAAGCCGGCGTGCCGGTAGTGCGCAGGCGCCGGCCGCCTGGCTCCTGCGGGCGATTCCATTCTGCACCCGGGGCAAAGCCGCGGGCGTGGCGGACTGTTTTTCTCTCCCTCCACCTCCGCCGCTCCGCACATGGGCCAGCCCGGACCCTCCCGAGGGGCAACTGCCGCGCCTTCCGGTTCCGATGACAGCGGCGCCGGAAGCCGGCCCGGCTGCAGGGCTAGGCGAGCGCCTACGGGCTCCGGAGCTGGGGGATCGGAGGTGAGCGCGCCTCGCGGGGTGCGGCCCCACGACTGCCCGAGCCCTCGCATCCTTGCCCGTTCTCCCCGCAGTCGGCCGGCAGCAGCCGAAGCTTCGGCCCCGACCTCCAGGCGGTGGTGGAGTCGCCAGACCCCGACCGCGCATTCCGGTGCCACCCGACCGGGTCGGAGGTAACCCGCTGCGGGCGATGGGACCCGGGCCAGCTGGGCATTTGAGGAGGTGGAGGGGTTTGCCGGTCTTTTGCACATTAGTGCAGGTGAAGTCCCAGTCGTGGCAGCCCCCCCCAGCCTCCCCCCAGGGTTCAGGGTGGACTTTTCCAGTTTTAGCCGAAAAGGAAAGTGTGCTTTGAAACTTCAGCTAGGGTTGTGACTTGTTTGAGGATAGAGTACCGCATTAGATGTTGTGGTCCCGTGGTCCATCTCTGAAAAGATGACGTGTGTTGAGGTCAAAGTAACATTTCCCCAGACGTGGGTGTGTATGTGGAAAGCATGTTCTTGGCAGAGGCCAGAGGGCATGCAAAGGCCCTGAGACAGAATTAAACTGGATATACTCAGCAACGGAAAGGGGAGAGTGTTTGAAATGAGGTCAGGGAGTTTGTTCACATAATGTTTTGTTTTCTTTTTGAGGCAAGGTCTCACTGTGTAGCCCAGCCAGGCCAGGAACTCACTGTATGCCTGAGGTTGTTCTTGAACTCAAGATCTTCCTGCCCTAGCCTCTAGACTGCTCGGATTACAGGCTTGTACCACCGGTCCAGCCTTGGTTTTATTCCTCTAATAGCAGAATATGTTGCTTTTTGGCAGAGGACTGATACACACGCAGGGTGGAAAAGGGATAGGAACGTGCATGCAGAAGCAGAATTAGGTCAACAGAGGCAGTGCATTCTGTGTCAGGCTGTGGGGACAGCATTCCGTGGTTTATACTAACTTCCCCTCTCATGGTGGTCCCAGTAGTCCCTATTTCAAGTTGCTAAATACTGGGAGCAAAAATCCCCATGCCTGAGTTGGTGGGGATTTTATTTATGTATTTATGTAGTAGTAGCATTTTGTGGTATTGGAAATTGAACACAGAACATCCTGTGTGCCACACAGCACTGTACCACCTAGCTATATCCCCAACCCTCTTTTTACTTAATATTATTTTTATTATTTTTTTATATGTATGGGTGTACTGCCTGCATGTAAGTGCACCTGTGTTGTGCAATGCCCATGGAGGTCAGAAGAGGGCATCAGATCCCCTGGAAATGGAGGTAGGCTGGTTGTTAGCTGCCATATGGGTCCTGAGAACCAAACCCAGGTCCTGTGCAAGAGCAGCCAGTACTCTTAACCTCTAAGCCACCTCTCCGTCCCTTCCCTTATTATTTTGATTCAGGGTTTCACTGAGTTGCCCAGGCTTACTCTGTAGCCCAAGCAGACTTTGAACTTGCATTCCTCCTGTCTCACCCTCCCCAAGTAGCTAGGATTACAGGTCTGTGCCACCAGACTAACTTTGCTGGAGATTTTTTTGAGATGGAGGTGCTGTTTAATCAATACAGGCTTACTGAGCCCTGCTCTGACCTGGACCCTGCAGCAAGAGAGGATGAGAACAGCCCCCAGGCTTTGCTTAGCTCATAGTCCAGTGGGGGAGACACATGTGAACAGGCAGTCAGGAAGATGTGTGGGACCAGCCCCCTGGCCAGGTTTGTGAAGCAAAAAAGGCGGCTGGGGTGCTGGGAAGATGTCTCAGTGCATAAAAGCGGGAGTTGGATCCCTAGAATTCTTATAAAAAGCCTAACACAGTGGTATGCATCTGTAATCCCAGCACTTCTAAAGCTGGGAGGGGGGAGATGGGAGACTCTTCAGGAAGCTCCAGGGAGCCATCCTGCCATGAACAAGAGACCCCGCCCCAGTAAGATGGAAGATGTGTGCCATGGCACATGAGCACTGCACTCTGACACAGAAATCTAAAATACAGAACACAAAGGCAGAGCGGTCTTTGGTGGCTTCTTGGGGAGCCATGTTTAAACTGTGGTTCCCAGTCTCCTTGCAGCCAAGTACAGAGGGCACTCCACATAGGAACAGCCTGTGAAGAAAGCGATTGAGTAACTTCACCTGGCCTTGAGCTCGCAGAGATCCACCTGCCTTAGTGCTGGGAATAAAGGTGTGTGCTATCATGCCTGGCTGGACATTTCTGTTTTTCTTTTTTTCTTTTTCTTAATATTTTATTTATTTTTGGTCTTTTTGAAGGAGGGTCTCCCTGTAGCCCCCAGCTGGCCTGGAACTCACTATGTAGACCAGGCTGGCCTTGAACTCAGAGATCTTCATGCCTCTGCCTCCTGAGTGCTGGGATTAAAGGCATGCACCATCATGCCCAGTCCCTCGTTTTGGGTTGCTGGCTTGGGTTTCCCTCTGATAGTGGTCCTGATATGAAGTGGTATGTGACAGAGCCAGACATTTTTCCCTTGGTGAGATCCTGTCCAGAGCCATCTTGTCTTTGATAAATTGTGATGCTGGTTCCCAGACACCATTCTTTGTCCTGCTGTCTTCCCCGGCTGGGGGTTCCCAGGGGCTCCCTGGTTAATTTCCTGACTCTTGTCATCATTGTTAGCCTCTGTACATTCAATCCCAACCACAGATGACATGCCACTGTCCTTTTCTGGTGGGACAATGGCCTTTTTCATTGGTTCTGTTGTACGACTACTTAAGGGGAGGACCTGAGCCCAGATCTGACGGGCAGCCTTCTTCCTCCTGTTCTCACTGGGCTGTTTGTTTCATCTCTACTCGTCTCATTTTGTCAGCTGCAAAGTGGGTCTAATAACCCTACCTATCTCATAGTGTTGTGAGAACTAAGTGAACCAGTTAATGGGTGTGAAGTCATTGGAACAGTGCTGGGCACATAACAAGCCTTCAGGAAATGTTAGCTAGTAATGACCAAAATAATTATATCTTTTTTATTTATTTATTTATTTATTTTTTGGTCTTTTTGAGACAGGGTCTCCCTATGGCCCCAGCTGTCCTGGAACTCACTATGTAGACCAGGCTGGTCTTGAACTCACAGAGATCTGCCTGTCTCTGCCTCCCAAGTGCTGGGATTAAAGGTGTGCTCCACCACGCCCGGCTTATATAATTTTTAATATTTTTTTATTTTTATTTTATGTATATGCATGTATTGCCTACATGTAGGTAAGTGCACCCGTGTCGTGCACTGTCTGCAGAGGACCTGAAGAGGCTGTCGGATCCCCTGGAACTGGAGTTACAGACAGTTGTTAGCTGCCATGTGGGTGCTGGGATTTGAACCTGGGTCTTCTGCAAGAACAGCCAGTGTTCTTAACCCCTGAGCCATCTCTCTAGCCCCACAGAGATCCGCCTGCCTCTTCCTCCTGAATGCTGGGATTAAAGGCATGTGCCACCATGCCTAGCTGACTATGTCATTTTTAAACGGGTTTCCCTGTTAATGTTTTGCCCACATTATCTTCTATCTAGTTCCCAGAGTTTGGTTGGGTGAGAATGTGACATCTGGACACTATGATCACAAATTTTAGTACGTATGATAGCCTCAGCCAAGGTGTGAAAATATTCCAAGGCCTAGTGCCATTCCCCTGTCACTTGTCCCCCATCTGAGAGGGAGACTGGCTATCAAGTGGGGCTGAGGTGGGGAGGCCAGGCTAGGTGGTACATGCAGGACTAGGGGACTGGTAGTGTGAAGACCCCATGGTCACCTTGGAAACAGAGGCTTCTTGTGATGTTTCTTGGTGAGAGTCTCTGAGAGAGTGAACTGGCTACATTGACCCCTTTAGTTTAGAGAAACACAGCCCTCTTCCTTTCTTGAAAGGAAATCAACTTTGTTGCCAAATCCTGAGGATTATCTGTACACTCTGTTGTAGGCTACTCTGAAAAGGAGGGAAGCAGAGTGGAGAGGGTTTAGGAAGAGGCCACAGTGGGAAGGAGGTGGAATAAGAAAAGTCAACTTTGGGTTGGGGAGCTGACTCAGTGGGCGAACCCCTTGCTCTGCAAGCATCAGGACCAGAATTCAAATCCCTAAAACTCATGTAAAGTGGTGGACATCTGTAATCCTATGGTGAGATGGGAGGCAGACAGAATCCCTGGAAGCTGGCAAGCCAGCTGGCCCATGTGCAGCAGCGAACGTTAAAGAGATCCTGTCTCAAACAAGGTAGAAAGTGAGAACTGACACCCAAGGGTGCCCTCTGACCTCCATACTCGCGCCAAGGTATGCACATGTGTGCCCATATTCACACACACATACACATGAACACACCTCATACACACCAAGAAAAAAGCCAGCTTCCTCTTCCTGGCATAATGAAGCAGAGAAGCTTCTGGTGTGGCGGGCAGAGGGTGCAGACTGAGAGTGAAGGGAGCCACGAGGGGCAGGTACCAGTGGAGGGTAGGCCAGGGCCGGCAGCCTACAGCAGCCAGAAGGCACATGGGGAGGCTGCAGCATGTTCGTGGCCTGCACTGTGAGAGCAAGGGTTCTGGCTGTCTTTAGGGATCAGTGGGGGCGGCCCAGCAGAGAGCACGGTTGGCAGTTATTCCCTAAGCTGCATTCCAAATAACAGCTATGCAGGAGCAGCCTTCATGGTATCTCCCCATAAAACAGGAGAAACCAGGCCAGGCATGGTGGCACAGAGGCAGGTGGATCTCTGAGTTCCAGGCCCTCTTGGTCTACATAGTAAGACCCTGTCTCAATAAAAATAAAAATTAAAAAAAAGCTCACTTCTCTAACTGGAAGAGAAGATAGCCATACTGAGTATATGAAAATGCATGCAGTGTGACACTACGTGGTTTGATCATATAGCCTATTAGGGCCCTATGAGGCCTATTCTTTCTTCTAATTAAGAAGGGAAATGCAGGGGCTGGAGAGATGGCTCAGCGGTTAAGAGCATTGGCTGCTCTTGCAGAGGACTTGGGTTCAGTTCTCAGTACCCACATGATGGCTAACAACCGTCCTAATGGCTCCAGGGGATCTGACACCCTCTTCTGACCTCCATGGGCATTGTACCTGTGGGTGCATCTTAAATACATGCAGGCAGCACACTCAATACACATAAAAATAAAAATGTAAAGATAAATAAAAAGAAGGGAAATGAGGACTTAGGATGTCTTAGTCAAGTATTTGCTTTATAAGCACGAGGACCTGAATTAGATCCCTAGAACACGTGTAGAAATGGGCCTGGTGGCACGCGCCTGTAATCTCAGCCCTGGGGAGGTAGGGAAGAGAACCCCCTGGGGCTCATTGTTGAGCTCCAGGCCAGTGAGAAACCCTGTCTAAAAGGAAGTGGACAGCATTCCTGGGGACAGCACTTGAGGTTGGCCTCCACGTGTACTTGCCTTTAAAAAAAAGATGCTGGGCATAGTGGTGTACGCCTTTAATCCCAGCAGACAGACGCAGGCAGGTGGATCTCTGTGAGTTCTAGGCCAGACTGGTCTATATAAAGAGTTCCAGGCCAGCTGGGGCTACAGGGAGACCCTGTCTGTAAAAAACAAACTAAAGATGAAGAGATAATAGGGAGGGCATCAGGTTTACAACAGTCATTTTCTCACCATCATCCCAAACAACCCTCTCCTTATGCCATCCTGGGTCCTCCACTGGACACAGCAGCTGTGGTGGGTGGGAAGCGCTTTGTTTAGTAGGGAATTTCTGCCTATTGATACATTATGTGGGAAGGCCGAGAGGGATCTGAAGAAATGATGTGGGGAGCCCCCCTTGTCTAGATGAGGCCTGACCCAGCTTACTTCCCCAGGCAGGCATCATCATGGAGCAGTGCGCGTGTGTGGAGAGGGAACTGGACAAGGTCCTGCACAAGTTCCTGACCTATGGGCAGCACTGTGAGCAGAGCCTGGAGGAGCTGCTGCACTACGTGGGCCAGCTGCGGGCTGAGCTGGCCAGTGCAGGTGCGTGGCTGCCATGGGGAGGTGGGTAGTCCAAGAGCAGTGGGCATTGGGGTCTCCGAGGGACTGTAGTTAGGACATTAATCATGTATCCCTTGGCCTCCTCAAAGGGGAAAATGGCATCCTCAATTCATTCAGAAAGCCCAACAGAAATTATTTTCTTAAAGATTTATTTTTACTATTTTTTAATTAGTGTGTATGTGTGTCTGTGTGTGGGTATGTGTACATGAGTGCAGTGCCCATGGAGTTCAGAAGAAGGTGACAGATCCTTTGGAGCTAGAGTTACAGGCTATTGTAAGACACTTGATGTGGGTGCTAGGAACTGAACGTGGGTCTTTTGCAAGAGCACCTTGATCTTAATCCCTGAGCCGTCTTTCCAGTCCTCAGAAACAATTTATCCAGAATTACTGTTAATATTACCATTTTGTTTTCAATTTGCTTTTCTAATTTTTTTCCCTTTTTCTGTTAAAATGTTTCCATGCTCTATCCCTACTGTGGCCCGCAGTAGTACCACAGTCAGTACTGCACACCTTTTTATGACTGATTAACATCCTATTGTATGTATTACCACATTTTGTCTCTATTGCTTAGTGGACATTTGGGTTGTTTCTACCTTTTAGCTATTATGAATAATGCTAAGAAGAATATTAATATACGAAGTTTTGTGGATGAAGTGCTGGAGAGATGGTGCAGCAGTTACCTGAGTTCAGTTCCCAGCATCCACATTGGGTGGCTCACAACTGTCTGTTACTCCAGTGCCTGGAGGTCTGATGCCCTCTTCTGGACTTTACAGACACCTGAACTCACATGTGCACATACCCCCCCCATATATACATAATTAAAAATAAAATAAACCTTTTAAACAAAAAACCCACAGGGTTTGTGTGGACATCCGTTTTCATTTCTCCTAGAAATGGAATTACTGGGTTATATAGTAACTGAGTTTAACTTTACTGTTAAATATAAAGAAATCTGAAACCAGGCCTGGCGGTGCATGCCTTTGACCAGCACTTGGAAAGCAGAATCAGGCAGTTCTTTGTGAGACTGAGGCCAACCTGGTCTACATAGGGAGTACCAGGCCAGCTGGGGCTATAGGGACACCTGGTCTGGAAGGGAGGAAAGAAGGAAGGAAGGAAATCTGTGTAGTACAGTCAATTCACAGAAGAAAATGAAGCTCACAATTGCCAAATCGTCACTTCCCAGCAACCTAGAATTTATAGCTGAGGAAGTAAGAAGGTACTGACTTGTCGCACTTGGCCAGTTGCAAGTCCTACAGTTAGAAAGTGGCTGGCCGTGGACTGGAAGCTCAGCGTTTCACTCTGGCATGTAGGCTGCCTTGTGTCCTCCAGGCTGGCACAGAGCCTAGAAGCAGGATCTGCTGAGAAGCAGGTGCCCAGGATCTGCCTCCTGCAACCTGGCTCAGCCCACTGTCTCCGCAGCTCTCCAGGGGACCCCTCTCTCAGCCACCCTTTCCCTTGTGATGTCCCAGTGCTGCCGGAAGATCAAAGATACAGTCCAGAAACTGGCTTCAGATCATAAGGACATTCACAGTAGTGTGTCTCGAGTGGGCAAAGCCATCGACAGGGTAAGTATAGAGGTGGCCCGAGGTCTAGGGATGGGGATGCTCCAGAGCTGGTATGTATGGGCTTAACAGGGTACAGGTGGGAGCTGGAGTCACAGGCCTTCTCTCCCCTTCAGAACTTTGACTCTGAGATCTGTGGTGTTGTCTCGGACGCCGTGTGGGATTCTCGTGAGAAACAGCAGCAGATTCTGCAGATGGCCATTGTGGAGCACCTGTACCAGCAGGGCATGCTCAGTGTGGCTGAGGAGCTATGCCAGGTAACGGCCCAGGGGCACACTGCCTTTTCTGGGGTTTTTTGTTGTTTAAGACAAGGTCTTCCTATAACTCCAGCCGGCCTATAGATGCCTGTGTAGATGAAGCTGGCCTCGATCTCAGAGAGATCCACCTACCTCTGTCTCCTGGGTGCTGGGGTTAAAGGCATACACTATCATACCCAGTTTGGTATTTTTTGTTTTGTTTAATATTCTTTACTAGTTTTGTTTTCTTGTTGGTTAATTTTATTTATTTTTTAATTTTATATGTATGCGTGTATTGCCTGCATGTAGGTAAAGTGCACCCATGTTGTGCAATGCCCACGGAGGTCAGAAGAGGCTGTTGGATCCCCTGGGACTGGAGTTATGGACAGTAGTTAGCTGCCATGTGGGTGCTGGGATTCGAACCCGGGTCTTCTGCAAGAACAACCAGTGTTCTTAACCTCTGAGCCATCTCTCCAGCCCTTTTAATTTTTTGTGTGTGGATCCCTTAGAACTGGAGTTGTAGATTGTTGTGAGTCAATATGTAGGTACTGGGAACTTAACCTGGGTCCTCTATAAGAGCAGCAAGTGCTCCTAACTGCTGGGCCATCTCTCTAGTCTTTTTTTTTTTTTTTTTTTTCAGATAAAGTTTAGCTAGCTGTACAGCCCAGGCTGGCTTCCAACTTGTCCTGCCTTCACCTCCCAAGTGCTGGGATTGCAGGAGTGTGCCCCATCCCATGCCTGATCACCACTGTTCTTTACAGACATTTATTTTAGAAAGGAAATTGGCCCCCTGCCACAAAACAGAAGATAGCTCTAAATATATTTGGGATGAAAAGCAAAGTTACTGATTTCTAGTTAGAGTTGGTTGCCTGCCAGGGTGCCGAGCCAAGGTTCGCTATCCTTTTTTTATTAAGGGAATTAGTGAAATGACAAATAGCACTTGTTAGGTGCTAAACACACTGGCAATAGAAGTAGGCGACTTCGCCTTAATGTAATTAGGCAGAATGAAAGTAATTTTCTCACGAGGCTCTTCAGTGCCAGGCCTAGGAACTGTCTGCAGTGGTGGGAGGGGTCTGCACTCTGGGAGACCAGCTTGCCACCTTTAACCTCTCCAGGGTGGAAATGGAAAGACAGGGCCCAAGTTCCTGGCCGGAGACCACCACTCCTCTGGCAAACCCTGCCCCTATCTAGCCAGGTTTTGGCAGATGCAATTTTATGGGAATTTTGGGAGCAGTCTTCCGGTGACAGGATCTCTCTCCATCTCCCCCAGGAATCGACGTTGAATGTGGATGTGGATTTTAAGCAGCCCTTCTTGGAGTTGAACCGAATCTTGGAAGCTCTGCATGAGCAAGACCTGGGACCTGCACTGGAGTAAGGGGGCCATGGTGGCTGGTGGCCACACCGCCCCAGTCTCTCGGGGCACAGGGCTTGCCTGTGGTCTCCATTTTACCCAGATGTGCTTGACACCCCTCCAGCCCTGTCCTAGGGACTCACACCAGCACCTAGTTCCCTCTTAGGTTGGGGATCTACCAGGGTCTTTCTATAGTTACCACCAGCCAACCGCAGGGCTGCTGGGCCCTTTCTCCCCAGGTGGGCTGTTTCCCACCGGCAGCGCCTGCTGGAGCTCAACAGCTCCTTGGAGTTCAAGCTACACAGGCTGCACTTCATCCGCCTTCTGGCTGGTGGCCCTGAGAAGCAGCTGGAGGCCCTCAGCTACGCCCGGCACTTCCAGCCCTTTGCTAGGCTACACCAGAGAGGTAAGCACCCAGGGTTCTGGGATGCTGTGCTAGGCTCCAGCCAATGTCTGAACCTTTTAGGTGGCCAGTCTCTGTGACCATACAGTGTCTGGTCAAGCAGTGATTTTTTGTGGTATTTGGGATGATGCCAGAACTTCAGTGGTAGAGAAGTGTTCTACCAGAGCTGTACCCTCCCACTGCCCCCACTGCTCGAGTAACAAGTTTGTATGTTTTAGTTGAATACTCCTGTCTCCTGAAAGCGTCAAACTTCGATCTGCTGATAAAAAGGGAGATTAGTGGGGCTGGAGAGATGGCTCAGCAGTTAAGAACACTGGTTGTTCTTGCAGAAGACCGGGGTTCGAATCCCAGCACTCACATGGCAGCTAACAACTGTCTGTAACTCCAGTCCCAGGGGATCCAATAGCCTCTTCTGTCCTCTGCGGGCATTGCATGACATGGGTGCACTTATCTACAAGCAGGCAATACACGCATACACATTGAATAAAAATAATAAATTTAAAAAATGGAGATTAGTTAGGGCTGGTGAACAGAGACACTTTGTGTTAAGCAAAGACTTGCTCGTGATGCAGTTGGAAAGCTGGAGACCAGGAAAGTCCTCGCCTGTCTGCAGCCTGGAGGTCCTCATGCTGGCTGCAGGCATCCCAGTCCTGCCCTGTCTGGTCAGGGGCTTACAGCACTGTGCTCTGCAGTTCTGTGCCAACTGAGGGAGGGGTCAGAGACTCTTCTGTTCCCTGAGCTGCCATCCCATTGCCTTGTAGAGATCCAGGTGATGATGGGCAGCCTGGTGTACTTGCGGCTGGGCTTGGAGAAGTCACCCTACTGCCACCTCTTGGACAACAGCCACTGGGCGGAGATCTGTGAGACCTTTACTCGGGACGCATGTTCCCTACTGGGGCTTTCAGTGGAGTCCCCCCTCAGTGTCAGGTACTCAGCCTTGGGAGGGTAGCACGGGGGGTTGTGGGGAGGGCAGGTAGGGGCCCTGCCATGTACCAGGAGTGCTGCTTTCATAGACCTAAACAGGTCACCCTGAGATAGTGCCTGGTTTTACAGTTAAGAGTACAAGCACAGCCTCTCCTACAGGGTCCTCCTGGGTAACTGCAAGACCCTGTTAGTGATCAAGAGCCCCTGCAGCCACCCCTCACCTCACCCCAGACATCACTTCCCTGCAGAGCGACCTGGTGACCCAGTGACATGAGTTTAGAGCTTCTGCTTAATCTGTAGCGCAGTCGTCTTTGCTCACATCACAGCAGGCACAACGTAGAAGCTGTTACCCCATTTAACAGATGAGAAAATGGAGGTTCACTACGAGCGAACTTGCCAGGCTCTCATAGGAACAGAGGGCATTTGGACTTACCCCTGAGTCACATACTCCACCACAGTGAACAGCTGTCAGCGTCTATGTTAGAATGGCTATGGATCCCATGCTTTCCCCTCAATACAGTGAACCGACCCCTCACCTCCACTGCTGCTGTGGGCTCAGGTCATAGAACAGCATTTCCCAGAAAGGCCACCACTTCTCTGCTTCACAGGATCTGTTGGGCAGGGCTGCCCTGTATTTATAACCCAGGGTACTTACAACCTGGGGTTTTAGTCAGTAGACTCCCTGCTGCCCCAGTCATCTTGAGAACTGACCCCTTCATTTACAGACATCTTTGCAGGCATACTTACACAGGTCTGTTTTGACAACAAAGCAGGTTAACTACTGCAAGCAGACTGAGGCCCTTTCAAACTGACGACTGTTCCCTAATCAAGGACTGGTTGGATGAACACATTATCTGCCTGGTGTTTTCTTTCCTGGAGGCTTTCCAGTTTGGGGGTGCATTAGTGTGAATGTAGAGTTGGGCATGCTTAGCTACAAAGTAGCACTCTAAGGGACTCTCAAGCACCAAACTGACCTCACACCACTTTAGAGTCCCTCTTGGTCCCCTTTGGGACAATCTGGCCTGCTTCTTGTCTGCTGTCCATCAGTTCTTCCAGCTGCTCCAGCCCCTGCTATCTGTTTGCAGCTTTGCCTCTGGCTGTGTGGCACTGCCCGTGCTGATGAACATCAAAGCCGTGATCGAGCAGAGGCAGTGCACCGGGGTCTGGAGTCACAAGGATGAGCTACCGGTGAGGCCTGGCAAGGGGAGGTGCCACAGTGGCAGGTGCTGGGAAGCATAGTCAGGTCAGGAAGTGAAACTCAGCTCTTTGCTGTCCTCCTAGATTGAGATTGAACTTGGCATGAAGTGCTGGTACCACTCTGTGTTTGCATGCCCTATCCTGCGCCAGCAGACCTCAGATTCCAACCCTCCCATTAAGCTCATCTGTGGCCACGTCATCTCCCGAGATGCACTTAACAAGCTCATAAACGGAGGAAAGTAAGTTCCCCCTGCCCAGCTCCATTCTGGCCTGGCTCTCTTGATCAAGCCCTGAGATGTTCTTGATTTGCATCCCCTTACAGGCTGAAGTGTCCCTACTGTCCCATGGAGCAGAACCCAGCAGATGGGAAACGCATCATATTCTGAGTCCAAGAACTTTGCCGGAAGGGTTTTTCCCATGGACCTTAGTCTGTCTTGGTGGAGGGACTGGCTTTGTGGATTGTGATGCCCTTCAGCTCAGTACTACTGAGGGGCCTGAGGCCAAGGAAGGTGAAACCTGCCTGCCTCCTTGGCTGTCAGGAAGGGGAGGTACTGGTCTCTGGCTCAGCCTGTTTACATTTGCCTTTGACTTAGCAACTGGCAAGAGCAGCAAAGACCTTGGCCATCAGAAGCTGACATCTTTCCACTCTTGCCTTGAGCCAGGGGCATCTGGTTGTGGCCCACCTCCCCTGCTGAACAGCCTCACTGTACATATCCATTCTCCACTGTAAATTCTCCAATGAAAGCTGAATGCGGTTTTATAACTTTGAGCAAATATATCCACAGCCCTTTTTATTTCTGGCCAGGCTTGAGCTTCACCGACAGTCATGCATGCCCACCACAGGTGCTAGGCATAGCTTGGCAGCAGCTAACAAAACTGCACCAGCCACAGCACCATCTGTTTCAGGCAAAACTTGGGAGATGGCAGACTTGGGCATGGTGCTTTCCTGTGTACACATATAAAATCTTATCAGAAAGCTGTGTAGGTACACAGAAAAAGCAAAGTTTGGAGTTTCAACCAGTCCTTGCTGTAGCCCTAGCTGACCTGAACTCACACATCAGTGTTGGGATTAAAGTCATGTGCCACCATGCCCGGTGTTAACCAGTTCTAGAACTTCAGGCCCAAATTCACCTCAGATTATTCCAGGGGGCTTGAACTTGGTTGCTGTGTCCGTGTCCTGTGTGGGACTTTTGATAGCATGGGGCCCCGAGTCTAACATGTTTGAAGGGCTTAGTTATCAGGACATATGCCAGCTGACAAAAGAGGTCTGGGTTTTTTTATTTGGCTCCATATCCCTATTTACAATTGTCAGATATGTAAGGCTCCTGGAGGGAAAAGAAAAGAGGGATGGGAGAGCCCCTCGAACAGACCACAGGTTTCTTTGGCTGGGGGGGGGGGGGTGTCCTGCTGCCTCATCTCAAAGACTGGGCCTGTCCTGGAAGTAGGAGGTGAAGATGCAGTGGGCTGTGGAATCAGTGCTTGGCTGGAAGCTGAGCCATGGCCAGGGCTACCATTTGCAAGATACACTCCCTCAGCGTTCTGAGAAGGGCTGCTTCCGCTCCTGCCTGCCAGATCCTTGGTTGCACCAGCAGCTGCAGCTTAAAAACATCACAGACACACCGCATTTTCCCTTAGCATTTACTTCTACCCCACAGTCTTGGAACTGTCTTCATTTAAGCTCAACAGGAAATGGCACTGAGGGAAAAGATGCTGGTTCCACCTCCAAGAATAGCTGCTGAAGTGCCTGGGAAGAATCCATGCCTCAGAAAGTCAGGGAGACGCTGTGAGGGTGGGCAGCTGCCAGCAGCTCCAGGAACAGGTGCCAAAGTGCAGCCGAAGCCTCTCACAAAGGTGGTGGCAGGGCTTGCACCTCCTCCAGGCACTCGTCATAGGCCTCCTGGTACTCCTCATGGGGTTTCACCATGATCACACAGGTGGGACGCTTGGAACCTGCAGCCGCACCCAAGTCCTACACAGAAGGAAAGAACTGTTGGGAAAGCAGGCCACACAGACACTAGGAGGAATCACAGCGACCCACCAGCCTGCTCTGGCCCACAGCTGCATGCCATTAGTACACGTTGCATTTTAAAAACTAACTGGTTGCTGTCACTTAAACTGAAGCCAGCTTTCAAACTTTGATCCGCCAACCCTGAGCCTATATCCCTTGGGGCTCCTGCCTGGAGGACATCCCCTCATGCAGGGCAGAGCCTCTGCCCTCCAAGTCCCTGTTGTATAAGGATAAGGTGGGCTACAGGTCTGTAAAACACCTAGGCATGAAGCTACCCAACAGGAGAGCATGATGTAACCAGCACCTGAAAGTTTACAAAGCATGCTCAAGTGTGCAGCTTCTGGTCTCAGTACACAGAAGATTCCCACCTGATGAGAAAACCTGCCAACCAATGTGACGTTCTCTTTAGTCCCAGCTACACAGGGAGGCTGAAGGAGGGTCACCTGAGCCCAGGCATTTGGGTTCAGCCTAAACATCTCAAATTCTAGTACAGTGATGGGCTGATCCACAGTGGAGCCAAGAAGCTGCCAGACCTGGTCCTACCACGTGTTACTGCCTCAGCCTCCCTAGGCTTGGCCCAGATGGGGGTAGGGCACGTGGGCTCCTCACCGTCTTCGAGGGGATATACACATAGGGCAAGTTCCGGTCCTCGCACATAACTGGAAGATGGCAGTACACCTCGATCGGCAACGTGTCTCCTGCCAAAACCATGATCCTGCAAGGAGAAACCACCGTCATGTCTACTCTGCTCCCTCCTTTCCTTTCAATCCTCACTGCCACCTCTGAGCTGAGCTGTGAGGGCACAGAGATGCCCCGCCCTCACGAACCGCAGTGTTATGAATGCCAGCCTGCCAACTTCAAAGTCATGTTTGGCAAGTGCATTCTTCTGGGGAGGTGATCTTTGACAGCATGTAAATGCTACCAAACGTGACAAACGGCAGTGCTGAGAGGAGGCCTGGGAGGAGTGCAGAGGCATAGGCACTCA
This sequence comes from Nannospalax galili, assembly GCF_000622305.1. Taxonomy (NCBI): domain Eukaryota; kingdom Metazoa; phylum Chordata; class Mammalia; order Rodentia; family Spalacidae; genus Nannospalax; species Nannospalax galili. The sequence continues at coordinate 883,935 of NW_008328699.1, forward strand.
GTTCTCCTTGGAGTCAGGTTCTGACTAGGAGGTGACTCTTGAACAGAAGCTTGAGCATTACGTTACAGGGGGGCTCACAGAATGGCAGGGGCAGAATAAGGCTGAGAGGATCAGAGTGCTACCTAAGCATTGGTTGTCAGAAACAGGCTACTTTTGTAATACGTGCTCTGGTGGGGACAGACAACAAAGCAGCAGAGTGTAGCAAGGGGACACAAGGGTCTTGAACCTATTCTGGCCCAAGCTGAGGTTGTAAGCTGTCGATCTATCGGGCCCAAGAAGGAAGAGCGGTCTCTAAGGGTGGAGTGGCAAGCAGATGCAAGAGCCCTTGGTTCAGAGTCCAGCTTTCCATACCCTTCCTTCCCGCCTGGTCCTGGGCAGGTGGCTTTGCCTGTAGCAGCCTGGAACCTAGTGTCCTCACCACCTGGTCCTCTGGTACCCTCTCCTGTCAGTACCTTCTCCTTCGCTGAGCTGACCCACAGCCATGGTATCAGCAGCCAGCTGTCATTTTGAGACCTGTTCTCTCCAGATTGCCCTGCCAAACACAGCCACCTGCTTGTATGAGTTAAGCCTAGCCACGGGGAGCATGTTTTCAGGGCATTTCAAAAGTTAAACATGGTGGAGTTGTCCACTGACCTCCACACTTGTATCAGGGCTCACACATACACAAATAAATGTAATAAAAGAATCATTTGAAATATTTAAAAAGTCTAAAATCAAATTTGCAGTCATTTCACACAAACTTGGTTTTCCTCACCCCCCTCGGACTACAACAGCATCCTAGACAATCTTCCCAGACCTACTCTTACCTTTCTCAATCTTTTCCTCAGTATCACTTTCCAGCTTTAACCCTCAATGGCCTTCCAAAGTTCTGAAAACAAACTAAACCTCCATGAGTCTTGACCATTACCCTCTGTCCTGTCGGGCAGGACCTCCATCCTCCCAATCAAGCTCATGCTCTCCCTTGTTTTGTCGAGACTGGGCCTTAGAGCCTGGGCTGGCCTGAAACTTGCTCTGTCCTCCAGGCTAGCCCTCACCCCCACCTTCTCTTTCTCCCCTCCCCCCATTCCTCTCTGGCTTGCTTGGGTAAAGGTCACTGTGTCCTCACAGCTCCCGGGCCTGAAGCCTGAAAAAGTACCTAAGTGGTCCAGTTCTATACTTCCCTTTCCTCACGCGGTTCCTATAAGTGGCGTGGGGGTATCATACTGGAGGGAGTTTACTGACTTGCCTGTTACAGGGCTGATCAGAGTCAACTTCACCTTCACCGGGTACCTAGGTAGGTGGGATTCCCTCGTAACTAACTAAAAATGCAAAATGCGGCCGGGCGTGGTGGCGCACGCCTTTAATCCCAGCAACCGGGAGGCAGAGGCAGGGGGAATCTCTGGAAATTCAAGGCCAGCCTGGTCTACAAAGTGAGTTCCAGGACAGCTGGAACTACAGGGAGACCCTGTCTCAAAAAGACCGAAAAAAAAAAAAAAGCAAAATGCAAAATCCATGAGGTGGGGACATAGGGCTCAGCAGTAGGGTGCTTGCTTAGCATACACACGGTCCAAGGTTCAAAACAACTTCTAAATCCAGCGAAAAGCGGGTTCTTACCCTTTCTCGCCCTTGTTGACAAATTTCTGAACCTCCTTCACCCCGCGCCGAATCTGTTTCTGCTTCACGGCTGCAAAGACAAGAGTGAGTCCCCCACGCCTCGCTTTTATTGTTTTCATGGTCAAGGCATTCAGTCACACGCATTCCTAACTGCTATGAACTGCACGCGCCTATAGCGTGAACCCTGGCCCGCCCCCCGCAGACCCCGCCGCACCTTTCTTGATGCACTTGTAGAGCTTGCGCGTGAGGCGGCGGGAGGCCAGCGGCTGCGCGATGGGGTTGAGGTTCACCAGCAGCTCCTGATACGTGCGCTCCCCGCCGGTCGCCTCCGCCGCCTCCGCCCCGTTCGGATCCGCCTTGACTTTGGTCATCTCGTAGGCAGCCAAACGCGACCGGGTGAGTCCACGCGGCCACCGTCTCCGCAACCACTTCCGGGTCCGCTGCCTTCCGGAAAGCCGCGGAGAAACGGGGTCGTCAGCTCCGGCCAATCATAGACGCTTGTCGCTCAATAAGGCGCGGAGGGGCGGAGCCTCGGCCCAGGGGCGGGGTCAGGGTTTCGGCGGGAACCTGGGGAATCCGTTCTAGAACCGGATTAGGCCCGTGGGCGCGGAGAAAAGAGGGTCCTAGGCCCGGTTGCTTTAATGCCAGCACTCGGAGGCAGAGGCAGACGGATCGCTGTGGGAGAAGGGTCAGCCTGGTCTATGTAGCGAGTTCCAGGTCCGCTGGGGCTACAGGTAGACCCTGTCTCAAAAAACAAACATCAGCCGTGCGTGGTTGCGCACGCCTTTAATCCCAGCACAGGTAGGCGGATCTCTGTGAGTTCAAGGCCAGCCTGCTCTACATAGTGAGTTCCAGGACAGCTGGTGCTGCAGGGAGACCCTGTCTCCAAAAGACCAAAAAAAAAAAAAAAAAAAAAATTTAAAAAGAGGGGCCCGAGGCAGGGAGGCCAGGGGAAAGAGGGATGAGGAGCTGTTGAGAGCTGGGCGTGGCGGGCTCAGAATACGGAAAACGCCCCAGCCCAAGTGTGGGAAGGGGAGGAGGAGACGGGCACGGGAGTCAGACAACCACTGACTAGAAGTAGTAGGCTTTCCAAATCCCTGAGCATCTTCTGTCACCTGGGCAGTGCGGTTCCTGAGCTTCTTGCAGCCCAGGCCTGTGTGTGTGGTCGTGAACACAGGCCCATCTGGTGGCTGTGGGAGACAGGTGAGTTAAACCAACCTGAAAGTTATCCCTTTAATCCTGCAGCCAAGTGCAGTTATTTTAAACCAGGCTGGCTGGGGGCATAGCTCAGTGATAGAATGCGCTAGGCCCTGGATTCAGTCACCTGAGCCAAAGTCATTTTAAACAGTTTAGTAATAAACTGAAAATGGTGTCAAAGGCTTATAATCCCTGTAATTGTGGCACTGGGAGGTCGGGGGATAGAAGCTTGGAGTACTGGAGGATCAGAAAGTTCAAGGCCACCTTGGGGTATAAAAGCTCTGTCTCAAAAAAACAGTAGTGTATGTATATGTGTAGTCACATGTGCATAGGCACACAGGTACTAGGGTGGGGGTACACTTGCATGTGGAAGCCAGAGATTGATATTGTCTCCACTGTGCATGTATATATATTATATATATATATATTTTTTAAATATTTCATATTATTTTTATTTTCTGTGTATGTGTGTATTGCCTGCATGCATATAAGTGCACCCATGTCGTGCAATGCCCACAGAGGACAGAAGAGGTCATTGGATCCCCTGAAACTGGAGTTAACAGTTGATAGCTGCCATGTGGGTGCTGGGATTTGAACCCAGATCTTCTGCAAGAACAGCCAGTGCTCTTAATCATTGAGCCATCTCTCCAACCCCTCCATTGCATATATTGAAGCAGGGTCTCTTACTAAAGCAGAGAACACAGGTTCGGTTCCCAGCACCCACATGTCCTTTAACAACCGTCTGTAACTTCAGTTCCAGGGGCTCTGATGCCCTCCTCTGGCCTCCGTGGATGTTACACTCAAGGGCACACTAATGCATGTAAGCAAAACATTCACAGAAAATAAAAATAAATTTTAAGAAATTTTTAAAGAGAACCCTTCACTGAATAGTTGATAGTACAGAATGTCACACATCTTCAGAATTAATTGTCAAGGCTGTGGATGCCACGTCCCATAAATGCTTAGTGAAAAAAAATGGAAGAATTATGTTTAGGGCCATTTCAGAAATTGCTGAAAATTCCTAATCTCTAGACAAAATTCACTTAATGATTTTAAAATATTTTACATATTTTGTGTATGTGTATGTATGAGGGTGATATATTAGTGTGTGTACATGCATCTGAGTGCATGCTCTTCAAGGCAGAGGAGGACATCAGGTATCCTGCTGTGGGGACTTAAAGGCCCCACCTTGCAGGGGTCTGAGAGGAAGTTACTGGGGCACGGCCTGATGTGGGGAGCAGTAGGCCCCCAACCCAGAAATAACAACCATTGTCTGTGAAATTAACTGCTGACAGGTTCAACTTCTGACCTAGTCTAAAGTGCAACCAAAGGGCTTTTGCAACCAGATGGCTTTGTGAAGAACATGTTTTTCTTCCTTGACCTTTTGCTATGCTTGGGAAACTTCCTCATCTTAGGAGACCATCAGGTCTTGTGGTGTAACTGTGGGTTTTACTGTAACTTGTAAACTAACTATGGAATTTGCTGTAGCTGTGGAATTTACCCGCGGTTTCTTCCTCCTTCTGCTTCCCTATAAAAGCTTTGTGCAGATGTTCAATAAATGAGACTTGATCAGAAGACTGTCTTGTCTCCATTCTCTGTGTCTCTTGCCCCATTCAATCCCCACTCCTCATTCCAGGTACCCCGTTGCAGATCCCGCAGGACGGGACAGCTGGCGCCCAATGTGGGGCTGGAAACTGAGGCAGCAGTGAGGGAGATGACGTGAAAAGGAACGCGTTCGACAAACTTTGAAATACTTCGGAGCCGCTGCGGAAACCTGCCTCGGCCTAAACTGAAAGTAAGTGGAAACGTCTGATCATGGGGCAAGAATTAAGCCAGCATGAGCTTTATGTTAAACGGTTAAAGGAGGCTTTAAAGACAGGGGGAGTAAAGGTTAAAACTGCAGATTTATTTCACTTTTTTGACTTTGTAAAGGAAGCCTGTCCCTGGTTCCCCCAGGAGGGTTTAATAGATATTAAGAGATGGAAGAGAGTTGGAAGTGCATTAGAAGATTACTATAAGGTTTTTGGCCCGGATAAGATCCCGGTCACAGCTTTCTCATACTGGAATTTAATAAAAGAGTTAAGAGACAAAAGAGAAGCACCCACCGAGGTTGCTATAAAACAAACAGAGGATCTCTTGCAAAACAACGCTTGCCCAAAAAATAGTGAGGTCCCTGCAGAAGAAATTGACCTTATTTCTCTTGATAGCAATGAGGAGGATTCAGCTAGACAATCTAAGACCCACTCCAAAAGTTCAGATCCTGATCATAACAAGTCAGACCCAGACCCTAAGCCCGTCTCTGACACCGTGCCACTCCAGCCTGATGCCGCGCCTACAGCCCCTCCTGAGGCTTGTCCTTTGCCCCCTCCTTATGCTATTCCTCCAACTCTGTCACCCCTCGAGGCCTTCCCAGTTTTTCCTCCTATCGAGCAATTAAAGGCAGAGATCGACTGCTTACAGCAACGTGTTGAATTAGAACCCCATCGCCGCACACTGGTTGCTGAGCTCCAGAGCCTAATGGTCCGGAGTTCTTTCTCGGGTCCCGTAACTACCAAAACTGAGACCCCGATGGCTGGTCTTTCACGAGGTTTATCCACCACCACACCCTCAGCTTTTAAAGCTTTCCCAGTTATTGAACTGAAAAAGGATGATGATGATAATGAGCCTTCAAGGCAGCATACCCAATGCAGCTTTCAAGTAATGAAAGAACTAAAGGCTGCGGTGTCACAATACAGTGCCACAGCCCCTTACACGACTGCTCTTTTAGAAGGCTTGGCTGAGCAGTGGCTGACTCTGGCAGATTGGTACACCCTTGTTAGAGCACTCCTTAATGGAGGAGACTTCCTCTTATGAAAGTCAGAATTTTATGAAAATTGTAAAGAAACTGCTAAGAAAAACCAAAAGGCTGACAATGGCTGGAACCTTGATATGCTAACAGGGCAGAGAGACTATGATTCAAATGACACCCAGATGAATTATGCGCCTGGTCTATTCGCCCAAATTCAGACAGCTGCCTTAAAGGCTTGGAAAAAGCTTTCAACAAAAGGAGATTCAGGACTCTCTCTCACTTCAATAAAACAGGGTCCCAATGAGCCTATTGCTGATTTTGTCCATCGATTAACTACTGCCGCTACTAGACTATTTGGTAATGTTGAAGGCGGCATTGAGCTTACTGTAAAGTAACTGGCCTTTGAAAATGCCAACCCAGCTTGTCAGGCTGCCATTTGGCCTCATAAGAGAAAAACTGGTTTAGATGGCTACATATTGCTCTGCTCTGAAATTGGCTCCTCCTTTCAACAGGGCCTTGCCATGGCAGCAGCACTCAGTGGTAAGACAGTGAGAGACTTCCTAAGTGACACAAATCGGCCAAACACAAAGGGCTGCTTTAAATGTGGAAAGCCTGGCCATTTTTCTCAGGATTGCAAGTCACCACCTGACCAGACAAAAAACAATAACAATTCTGATAGATCCCCAGGGCTCTGCCCTAGATGCAGACAAGGAAAGCATTGGGCAAATGAGTGTAAGTCCAAAACTGGACAATTTGACAAACGCGGCCTAGGAAATTTTTAATTGCGACCATTGACAAACCTACACCCTCAAACTTTGCGGATCCCATAACTTGGAAATCTGATGATCCTGTTTGGGTAGATCAATGGCCGCTTTCCCTAGAAAAATTAACTGCCGCTACGCTGTTGGTGCAGGAACAACTTAAATTAGGACATACAGAGGAATCTCATTCACCCTGGAATACACCCATCTTTGTTATAAAAAAGAAATCTGGTAGCTGGAGGTTACTACAGGACTTAAGGGCAGTGAACGCCACCATGATACTCATGGGAGCCCTACAGCCTAGGCTGCCCTCCCCGGTGGCTATTCCCCTGGGGTATCTTAAAATTGTTATAGATCTCAAAGACTGTTTTTTCACCATTCCCTTATACCCACAGGACCGCAAATGCTTTGCATTTAGCCTTCCGTCCATCAATTTTAAAGAACCTATGAAAAGATATCAATGGAAGGTTTTACCCCAGGGGATGGCCAATAGTCCCACCTTGTGTCAAAAGTTTGTCGCTGCAGCCTTGCAAAAAATCAGGCTTTCATGGCCCTCCATGTATGTTATCCACTATATGGATGATATTCTCATTGCTGGCAAAAATGGGGGGGCGGTATTACAATGCTATACACAGCTTCAGCATGACCTTGCCGCCGCTGGCCTTCAAATAGCTCCAGAAAAGGTACAGCTTCAAGACCCATATTCCTATTTGGGTTTTCAGCTTAATGGTCCTAATATCTCTACTAAAAAGGCTGTTCTGCGAACCAATCACCTCCAAACCTTAAACGATTTTCAAAAGCTATTAGGCGATATCAATTGGCTCCGTCCTTATTTAAAATTGACTACAGGGGAGCTTAAACCTTTATTTGACACTCTCAAAGGTGACTCAGATCCAAGATCACAGAGGATACTCTCACAAGAGGCCAAGGCTGCCATTACTAAGGTGGAGAAAGCAGTAGCTCAGCAATTTATTACCAGAATAGATTATGCCAAGCCCTTATGGCTCATTATTTTTTGCACAGACTTCTCTCCCACTGGCCTTCTTTGGCAGCAACCTCACAACCCCCTTATGTGGCTCCATCTGTCTGCCTCTCCTGAAAAGGTCTTACACCCTTATTTTAATGCAGTTGCAGACCTTCTTATTTCAGGCCGCAAGGAAAGCCGCACCTACTTTGGGATCGAGCCCTCCCATATTGTTCTGCCTTATACCAAAGAACAAATAGATTGGCTTCTTCAAAATTCAGATGCGTGGCTGATTGCCTGCGCTAGTTTTTCAGGCTCCATAGATAATCATTACCCACCCGATAGGCTCCTCCAGTTTTGTAGGTTGCATGCTTTTGCTTTTCCTCCCATTACTAGCCAAAAGCCTCTACCTGACGCCTTGTTAGTTTTCACAGACGGCTCCTCCTCCGGGATGGCTGCCTATACCATTCAGGAATAAACAACCCGCTTTCAAACTAGTTTTGCCTCTGCACAATTGGTGGAACTTTCGGCCTTGATAGCTGTTTTCACTGCCTTTCCTACAAAGTCCCTTAACATATACACTGATAGTGCCTACCTTGCCCACTCTATTCTCTTGCTTGAAACTGTCCCATTTATTAAACATGCCTCTGAGGCTGCCGATCTTTTTCAGCAATGCCAACAGCTTATTCGCAGGAGGACGGTCCCCTTCTTCCTAGGTCATATTCGGGCCCACTCCGGCCTACCTGGCCCCCTTTCTGCTGGCAATGAACTAACTGATGCAGCCACCAAGACAGTTGCTGTAGCTACCATTCCCGCCGTGACCAAGGCTCAGCAAGCTCATGCCCTATACCATTTAAATGCTATTTCCTTAAGGCTTCTGTTTAAAATCACCAGAGAGCAAGCTAGACAGATAGTTAAAAATTGTGGGACCTGTGTAACTTTCCTCCCCGTTTCCCACCTGGGAATTAATCCTCGGGGACTGACACCTAATATGCTCTGGCAAATGGATGTCTCCCACCTTCCTGACTTTGGCACACTTAAATATATTCATGTCTGTATTGATACCTTTATTGGTTTAATTTGTGCTACTCTCCAAGCTGGTGAAGCTACTAAACATGTCATCGCTCACCTCCTACATTGCTTTTCCATCTTGGGAACTCCCTCCCACTTAAAAACAGATAATGGCCCTAGCTACATCTCCAAGGCCTTTAAAGATTTCTGCTCCACCCTACAAATTCAACACTCTACTGGCATCCCTTATAATCCTCGAGGACAAGGAATAGTTGAGTGAGCTCATCTATCTTTAAAAAATACCATACAAAAAATTAAAAAGGGGGGGGTGGTTACCTACTAAGAGCACCCCAAGAAATTTGTTAAATCATGCACTCTATGTTTTGAACTTCCTCACCTTGGACTCTGATGGTAAATCTGCAGCAGATCGTTTTTGGCACCCTGAAACAAAAAGGCAGTATGCCATGGTAAAATGGAAAGACCCTCTAGACAATTCTTGGCACGGACCAGACCCAGTTTTAATCTGGGGAAGAGGATCAGTATGCATATACTCACAACAACATGATGCCGCTAGATGGCTCCCAGAAAGGCTGGTAAAACAGATTAATGAAAACTCCTCCAAGGAGAATGAGACTGCTTGAGAAAAGAAATTTCCTTTCCTTGTTCCCACAGATAAAAACACATGAATCATGCTGGTTGGAAACTATTGGCTGTGACCACCATCCTTGCAATTCTTGTCATCTCCATCTTCATTTTCGTCTTGATCTTTCTCGAACTTGTCTGGAGCCTGCAATGCAACTCAACAGAATGCAGTCGGTGCTAACTTTCCTCACATGCCTTTCCCCAGTCACAGTCTTAGGAACCCTATCCGATACCCATACCACCTGGAATTATACATGGCTGGTCCTTAATGGACACGGTGATCCCGTGTGGGCCACTTCCACACTCACCAATGAACAATCATGGCCTGTCCTATATCCTGATATCTGCCAGCTTGCCTTGGGCATTGGATACCCCTGGGATGTAGAAAACTACAAGGCTTGCCTTGGAGCTTCTCCCCCCACCAAACCAGACCCAAACTGGGGTCTGACCACTGACTCCTATGGTCGAATTGGGTGCGGCGACCCCAATAGACGAGCAGGACTCAAGTTCCATTCGTTTTACGTCTGTCCTGGCAACCATAGAGATAAAGGACTCCAACACAAGTGTGGAGGCACTGATTTCTTATACTGTTATAGCTGGGGATGTGAGACCACAGGAGATGCCTGGTGGAATCCTTCCTCATCCTGGGATTATATAACTGTAAGATACAATTCCACTATCCCTTCCTACACCCCAGCCCTCTGGAAGAATTTGGTCACCAACGCTTGCAAAGACAAATGGTGCAACACTCTAAAAATCTCCTTCACGGAAAAGGGAAAGCAAGCCACTAAGTGGGCTCAGGGATATTCCTGGGGTCTCGCACTTTACAAAGACGGACCTGATGATGGACTCATGTTCAAAATCAAGCTCTTAAAAGAACCCCTCAGTCAACACAAACCCGCTCAGGCTGGCCCCAACCCTGTCCTGACAACAAACCTCCATCGGCCATGACACCAGCCCCTGCTGCCCCCAGCCACAACACCATCACACCATACAATGCATCCTTTGGTCTACCCATAACAGGGGACCCTCTACCCCTGGGAAGTCTCTCTCATACCAAAAACATTATTCTACAGCTCCTTAATGCTACATATCAGGCCAGCAAGAAAACTATAGCTTGGGAGATTGCTGACTGTGTTATGATTCTCGACCCCCCTTTTATGAAGGAGTGGTGATCCTCTTACCCAACAACTCTTTTAATTACCTAAACTCCACCTCCTCTTGTTCCTGGACAGAAAAGCACCGAAACGGCCTAACTCTATCACGGATAGTGGGTCAAGGCACCTGCCTAGCACCCACCAGCCAATCTCCGACAGCCTATCTCCCCTACTGCCATACCACCATTGCCCCTCAAAACGGGTCCCAACTAATTCAAGCCCCTTCAAATATGTGGTGGATTTGCAAAGATGGTATCACACCATGTGTGTATATTCAGTCTTTCTATAACAAAGATTTCTGTCTCCTAGTACAGCTCCTCCCTCACATTTCCTACCATAGCCCGCAGGAATTCCTCGGGCTATGGGACCCCCCCTGACAGTCACTCTCGATCCCGAAGAGAGCCTGTCTCTGCCCTCACCATCTCAGTCCTTCTAGGCTTAGGTGTTGCTGGCACTGGGACAGGCGTGGCTTCCTTGCTCGTTGGAAGCTCCAGACTTCATGCCCTGCAGGCCACCATTGATGAGTACCTCCGCCGCTTGCAGGCTGGCATTGATGATCTGGCAGACTCACTTTCCTCCTTGGCCGAGGTGGTCCTTCAAAACCGGCGCAGACTAGACCTCTTGTTCCTGCAGCAGGGGGGACTTTGCGCGGCTTTTAAGGAAGAATGCTGTTTTTACCTAGATAAAACGAACTGTAAAAGATAGTATGAAAATCTTGAGGGAGGGGTTGGAGCGACGCAAGAGGGAGAGGGATCAACAAGATAGTTGGTATAAAAATTGGTTTTCTACATCACCCTGGGTATCAACCCTCTTGCCCACCATATTGGGGCCCCTCCTAGCCATCCTGGCTGTGATATCCTTCGGCCCCTGGGTTTTCAAAAGAATCACAACTTTTATTAAAAGTCAGATTAATGATCTTGCAGCAAAGCCCATCCAAATACATTATCACAGACTAGAGCTCGAGGATTGAGACGACCCCTTTAAGCTTGCCAGGTCTTATGGTGACACAATTGAGTCATCCCCTTGAGAGCTGAACCGGTCAGCCAGAGACGGGTAAGCTTCAGTTGAAATTCTCCAACCTAAGACAGGTGCAGTTCCCTAAGGGATCCTTTGACCTTGGCCCTACTGCTCTTATAAAATAAAAAAGGGGGACCTGTGGGGAGCCGTAGGCCCCCAACCCAGAAATAACAACCATTGTCTGTGAAATTAACTGCTGACAGGTTCAACCTCTGACCTAGTCTAAAGTGCAACCAAAGGGCTTTTGCAACCAGATGGCTTTGTGAAAAACATGTTTTTCTGCCTTGACCTTTTGCTATGCTTGGGAAACTTCCTTATCTTACGAGACCATCGGGTCTTGTGTAACTGTGGGTTTTACTGTAACTTGTAAACTATGGAATTTGCTGTAACTGTGGAATTTACCCACCCGGTTTCTTCCTCCTTCTGCTTCCCTATAAAAGCTTTGTGCAGACGTTCAATAAATGAGACTTGATCAGAAGACTGTCTTGTCTCCATTCTCTGTATCTCTTGCCCCATTCAATCCCCACTCCTCGTTCCAGGTACCCCGTTGTAGATCCCACAGGACAGGACAGCCTGACTTGTTTTAAAAGTCTAAAGGATACTTCCGCACTGCTGAGGAGTGCATGATCAGCGTGTGACCATCCTTAAGATATACCCTCAAGGGGGAGGCGGGGTTTCCAGATGCCTTTATAAGCTCTAACACCTGCAATAAATGAGTCCCTGCTTGACTAGGCTCCCCGTTGCGCCTGAGTGTTTCCGGTACTGGGGGCGGCATGGGCTGGTGAACGGCACGCGTACTCATCCTCAATCATCACTGCGTGGGGGTCACTGGTTCGAACCCCCCGCATCCTACTCTATCACTCTTCACCTTACTCCTTTGAGAAGGTGAAGGTCTCTCACTGAACCTGGAGCTAGGCCAACAGCAGGTCCCACTGATCTTTTCACCTCAATTCTGTATTACAGCTGCATGCACAGCCACACCTGGCCCTTTACAGAGGTGCTGAGATCTGAAGTCTGGTCCTCATGCTTGCACACAAGCTCTTTTATGCACTGAGCCATCTCTCCAGCATCCCACTTTAATGTCTGGCCGGATGCAGTGCACTTGTGCCAGAATCTCAGTACAGTCGTGAAGTGGGTCTCCGAGATCTGGGTCTGGCAACAGCGTGGCTGGGTTTAAGGCCGTTGGTACCTGGAAGGTGATCCTGGGTGGATTTAAGAGCAGAGCCTGATAATGAGTCAGACGGGCTTGAGCACTCCTTCGAGGGCATGAGGGGTCACCACAAGCAGGTCCTGTCCCAAAGTTAATTTGTTAGCATCCTTAGCCAGCAGGGCAACTGCAGCTATAATTCGCAGGCGGCCACCCAGCTGCTACAGGGTCTAGTTTTTTTGATAAGTAGGCAATAGGTCTCTTCCAGGGGCCTACCCTCTGGTTGAGGACTCCCTTTGCAATACCTCTATGTTCATCCACATATAGACAGGTTTGCTTACATCTGGTAGTCCCAAGGCAGGGGCCTCTAAGAGCTTGCGTTTTAGGGTTTCAAAGGCCTCTTGTCTTTCTTGTGTCCAGCTGAAGTCCTGTCCTTCTTTGGTGGCCTCATATAGGGGTTCTTCAATTTCAGCAAACCCTAAAATCCAGAGGCGACAGAACCCCACAGTGCCCAGGAACTCCCTCACCTGCTTTTTGGAGGTTGGTGTGGATATCTTTAGCAGTTTCCTTGTGGGCCTTAGTCAACCACTGCTGCCCTTCCTTAAGGATGTATCCTAGATAGGTCACTTCTTGTAGACGTATCTGAGCTTTTTTTGCTGAGGCCCGGTATCCTAATGCTCCAAGTATGCAGAGTAAGTCCTCAGTACCCTTTAGGCAGGACTTCTGGTCTGGTGTTGCAACCAATAAGTCATCTACATATTGTAACAGACTTTTGTTGGGGTGTTGGGCTCTGTACTCACCCAGATCTTCATGTAAAGCCTCATCAAATATAGTTGGAGAGTTCTTAAATCCTTGAGGCAATTGCGTCCAGGTCAGCTGGCCATTGATTCCTGCCTCCGGATCATGCCATTTTAAGGTGAAGTAGGGCTGACTACTGGGTGCTAGTGGCAGGCTGAAAAAGGCATCTTTGAGATCCAGAACTGTATACCATTGCCGATCTGGTGGCAAGGTACTGAGCAACGTATAAGGATTGGGGACAGTGGGGTGAATGTCAATGACTCTTTTATTTACCTCTCTTAAATCTTGTACTGGTCTATAGTCCCTGGTTTGGGGCTTTTTGACAGGGAGGAGTGGGGTGTTCCAGGCCGACCGGATCGGTCTCAGTATTCTTAGCTCCACCAACCTTTTAATGTGTGGAGTAATTCCACACTTTGCCCCTAGGGGCATAGGATACTGGTGCACTTTAACAGGGTCCGCTCCTGCTTTGAGTTCAACATATATGGGGGGCCTGTGTCCCACCAGTCCCATACCCCCTGTTTCTGCCCAAGCTTGGGGAAATCTTTGGAGCCACTTGGCTATCTCAGGATTGGGTTGAATCGGCTCTTGATGTAGTCTATATTCCTTGGTTAGGTCATTGGTGACTAGGACCTGAATCGGTGCCCCATCGTGAAGCAGGGTGGCTCCTTTAGCTGTGAAGTGGATTTGTGCTCTCATTTTTGACAATAAGTCTCTGCTCAGAAGTGGGTAGGGGCATTGTGGGATTACTAGAAATGAGTGGGATACCCGACCCTTTCCTAAATCCACTGTTCTTCGGGTAGTCCAAGAGTAAGGTTTTGTTCTAGTGGCCCCCTGTACCCAAGTAGTTCTGGAGGACACTGGCCCTCTTGGCTCCAACAGAACCGAATTCTGTGCACCAGTGTCTACCATAAACGCAATTGGTTTCCCCTCTATTTTTAGGGTTACCCTGGGCTCAGGGAGGGGGCCTGAGCCCCATCCCCCCTAGTCGCTGCCCTCATCCCCAACCAGAGCCGGTAATACCTTGGCTGATTTCTTGTTTTTCTTAGGGCAGTCCCTTACCCAATGTCCTTCTTCCTTACAGTAAGCACACTGATTCTTTCCTAGTCTGTGCCATGGTCTGGATCCTGCTGATGAGCTCTCTCCATACTAGGGGTTGGTTACCAATAATATCTCTCTGAGGTCTCTTCTGTGGCGGGCTTGCTGTCTCTCCAGGGCCCTAGTCAGACTTGCTTCCTGTCTTTTTCCCCCTTTTTCTTCCTTTTGTTCTGCTGTCTCCCTTCTATTATACACCTTTTCTGCCACTGCTATTAAGTCCCTAAGGGTCTTTTCTCCTAGTCTATCTAGAGACTGTAGCTTTTTCTTGATGTCGGAGGCTGCCTGGTTAACAAAAACAAACATCACAGTTTGAGCCGATTCCTCTGCTTCTGGGTCATATGGAGTGTACCACCGGAAGGCGTCTTGTAACCTCTCTAAGTATGCAGCCGGGCTCTCTTCGGGCCCCTGCCTGACATCATAGACCTTAGACATATTGGCAGGTTTTCTAGTTGCCACCTTGAGACCCGCTAACAGAGTCTGGTGATAGATCAGGAGCCTCTCCTTACCTTCTGCCGTGTTGTAATCCCAGTTGGGACGGCTAGGGGGAAAACTGGCATTAATGATGCCTGGATCAGTAGGATCTCTGGTGGGGCCTGGAACCAGTTTCCGGGCTGCCTCCAGGATCCTGTTTCGCTCCTCAGTGGTGAACAGGACACTTAGAAGCTGGTGGTAGTTGTCCCAGGTGGGCTGGTGAGTGAAAAGAACAGTTTCTAATAGGTTAATCAAGTCCCTTGGGTTTTCAGAGAAAGGCGCATTCTGCGAGCACCAATTGTAAAGGTCACTGGTAGCAAAAGGCCAATAATGAAAGGGCTGATTGCCCTCTCCATCTGGAGGCCTGGCTGGCCGAAGGGGGAGGACAACAGTGTCAGGCTGTAGAGTCACTCCCCTCCAGCTCCGTGTGGCCTGCGCAGGTCCTCCCAGAAGTGGTGGTGGCGCCTCAGGGTCAGGAGGCGCAGCCTGCATTCTCTGCGCCGCCTGCACTCCCTGCACCGCTTGCACCCCTGCACCACTTGCACTCCCTGCAACGCTTGCACCTCCTGTGCCGCTTGCACTCCCTGCGATGCTTGCACCCCCTGCACCGCTTGAGGAATGCCCCGTTTGGGAGGAGTAGGGTGGGGGAAAGATGTCGTTCTCCTCAGTGCAGGAGAACCCTGGAGAATGGGTTTCTCCTCCACCTTTTCCTTCAGGGAGAAAACCTGCAGAGGTGGGGCAGTCGGGTTAGTTGGAGGCAGGAATGATTTGACCCAGGCGAGGGTGCCCTCAGGTCGTTCAACGAGGCCCCGCCAGGTCACGATATATGGGATCTGGTCCTGGTATCCTGTCCGAGGGCGAAAGATGTATTCCTCTACCCTGGAAATCAAACTTAGATTAAAAGTCCCTTCAGGCAGCCACCCAACATTTAAGGAGGGCCAATCTACTGAACACAAGGTTGTACATTTTTTCTTTTTTATATCTACGCTATTATTATGAGTGATCGCCTTGACGTCCCCTATGGGCGTGCGGGGATCTCAGGGCGCCAGCTGCTGGGCATGGCGCCGGTCTCCCACATGTCGCTGGAGTGCGGCGGGTCCCGCGGGCCGCTTCTGCTGGGGTGCGCACGTGTCCCGCACTGCGTTGCTGTGGGTCTCCGCGTCTACTGGGTGCTGGCGACTCTACTGATCGCTGCTCTCCCAGGCGGGTCCCTGCTTCTCCGCGTTGTTGAGGCTCTCTGCTACCGGGGTTGG
>NW_008328699.1:900210-901133 GCF_000622305.1 Nannospalax galili
AAAGCTGGCAGTTCCAGAGCCGGAGGCCATGGCTACTTCAAAAGATGAGTCAGGAAGATGCCGGGAAGGCACCCTGCTGATAAAAGGAGTCTCTGCATATGAAGCCGAGCCCATAGACTATCCGGACATGGAGAGACTGCTACTTTACACAACAGGGGTCCCCAACAGTCCCCCCAGTGGACTAGCGTAAGGTCCAGGGGAGAAGACGGGGCGTTGCCCATAGTGCTTGTCAGTCCCATCCGTTTCGTCAACAAAGAAATTAGAGCAAAAAGCACGAGACACAAGAATGACACAGACAGACAGAGGGCCCAAAATAAACTGCCGCAGCTTTCAGATGGTCTGGGCTCTCGGCCAGTGCGAGTTCCCTGGCTCGATTATGCCAAAGACCGTACAGCTAGGACGCACATGTCCCAACAGGGTCACGTGATCCTCTGAGGTTTCAGACGGACTATTGTCCTGGTGGGGTGTCCAGTGAGGAATACCCACGCTGACGAGGATGGGGACGTCTCCCGATTCCTCCAGGTCACTTCACTAACGTTCCAGCAACAAGAAAAACTGAGATCAGATGGTCGTGACCAAAGTATAAGTGTAGAGAAGACAGGCACACACAATTTTACAAAACCTTACCTGGCCGGTTGATCACAAACCTTTTGGGGTTGGTTCCTCTCGGGGGTCTCTGGGGGGAATCGTCAGAAATGGTAAAAGGCATGCTGGGGGAGCGGTCACAACTACCTCGAGCGTCATTTGGGCCGAGCCTCTGCCAACAGGTACTTCGGCCCAAAAATCTGAGTTGATTGCGCTTACTAAAGCCCTAGAAATGGGCAAGGGAAAAAGACTCAATGTCTACACAGACAGTAGATATGCATTTGCCACTGCCCACATTCATGGGGCCATCTATCAAGAGAGAGGTCTCCTCACTCCAG
>NW_008328699.1:902059-903354 GCF_000622305.1 Nannospalax galili
AGCCCTTAACTAAATTAGCTTTAGAGACTGGCGCAGACTGGGTGACTCTCCTCCCCTTTGCCCTCTTTAGAATAAGAAACACCCCATACCAGATGGGTCTGACCCCCTTTGAAATCATGTATGGAAATCCCCCTCCTATGATACCCAGCCTTCAAACTGATCTGGTATCAACCTTGGGAGATCAGGATATACTGGACTCCCTCCAACGGTTGCAGCTAACCCATCAACAGGTGTGGCCACAACTCAGGGCTCTTTACAAAGCCGCTGTTCCCCCTCAACCCCACAGGTTCAAGCCCGGCGACTGGGTCTTCATCCACAGACACCAACGGAAAAATCTTGAGCCGCGATGGAAGGTCCCCTTCATGATTCTCTTAACCACCCCCACTGCACTCAAAGTGGACAGCATCATGGCTTGGGTACACCACTCCCACGTAAAACCAGCTGACCCTCTTGCAATCCCAGAAAGTTACAAGGGAGACACCTGGACAGCATCCCCACATCCTTCGAATCCGTTCAAGCTTTGCGTTCAATGGGATCCTTCCTGCTGACCTGTCTATTACTGATATTGAACTGCTTGTCAGCTAGTGGCAGCCTTCCTGCAAGTAACACAAATTCTCATATGCCTGTGCAGGTTACTTGGACAATCACCAATCTAGAAACTGGGAATCCCGTGTTAATATTGTCTGATATGCACCCCCCCCAATACTTGGTGGCCCCCACAAGATGTGGACCTTTGTACCCTAGCAGATGGGGTGTGGGACTATGGTGTGGCAACTGTCAGTAGGGATACAGAGGATTCTTCAGCAGGATTTAATTGTAAATTTAAGTCGGGAGTCCGATTTCTCCAACAGAAACAGTTCTATGTCTGCCCAGGACCCGATTACAAGCCTAGCTGTGGGGGACCTGATCAGTACTATTGTCCACGTTGGGGATGTGAGACCACTGGCCATGCTTCCTGGCTGAATAGTGCCCATGGAGATTATATCACTGTCATACGTAGCCCTCCATGTGAGCTGCCTAGGGGACTTAAGCCCCACTTTTGCAATCCCCTGGTTATTAGATTCACTGATGTAGGAAAACAGTTTACTGGTTGGGATGGTGTCAATACCTGGGGCTTACGATTGTACCTCCAGAGAGTTTCGGGTGACCCTGGAATCTTATTCACCATTACTAGGTGACAAACGCCCCTTGCCATAGCAATAGGACCCAATCTCATCCTTGTCCCAAGACATTACAGATACAGGAGCAAACAAACCCTTGATTTCACCTCCTCCCATTTTCAGCCTGTATCCTGC
>NW_008328700.1:0-940 GCF_000622305.1 Nannospalax galili
TTCCTTGTATTGGGATATTTATTTGTTAATCTATGGTGTCTGTGGGGAACTTGCCCCTGTTATGGGGTGACGCCATTGAAATCATTTGCTTCTATAGAGATAAATTTCCATTTCACTATTTCAAAAGGCCATTAGTGTTAGTTATTCCCCCTTAATCCCTTTTCTGTCCTGCCCTACCATTCCCCACCCTATTTAACTCTTCATATTCCATTGTTCCCCTTTCCCCATTTATAAAACTGTATTCTCTGTCCCCTTCCAAGAAGCCTCCCCACATGGACCCTTCCTAGTTTCCAGACCTCTAAGGATTTTCCAATTGAAACACACTTATCTAAAGATTCAAGGGTAGCATCCAATTATGAGCGAGAACATAAAATGTTCATTTTTTTGGTTCTGGGTTACATGACTCAGGATGACTGTTTCCAGTTCTATCCATTTACCTGTGAAACTCATAATTTCAACTTGCTTAATACTTTAATAATATTCCATGGTGTAAATGTACCACTTTTCATTACTCATTTATCATTTGATTGATACATAGGTTTCTTCTACCTCCTGACTATTGTGAATAGAGCAGCAACGAGCAAAGATGAGCAGATATCTCAGTAGTATAATATGGATTTCTTTGGGTATGTGCACAAAAGTGGTTTGGCTGAATCATGTGGTAGATCTATTTCTACCTTTTTGAGGAATCTCCGCACAGATTTCCATAGTAGCTGCAACATTCTGCACTCCCACCAGTAGTGAAGAAGTGTTCCCACTTCCCAAAAACTTGCAAGCATTTTTTGTTTGTTTTTGGGACTTAGCCATTCTGACTTGGTAAAGATAAAATCTCAATGTAGTTTTAATTTGCATTTTCCTAATAGCTAATGACATTTATCATTTTCTTTTGTATTTTTTGATGAAATTTTACAATTTTCATATAATATACTTTGATGACATT
>NW_008328700.1:2093-3258 GCF_000622305.1 Nannospalax galili
TTTTGAGAACTCTCTGCTTAGCTCCTTGCCCCAAGTTTTAAGTAGGTGGTTTATTATTATGAAATTTTTAGTTGTTTTTTTATTCTAGATATTTACCCTCTGTCAGAAGTTTAGCTCATAAAGTTTCTTCCCATTCAATAGGTTGCCTCTTCATTCAAATAATGATTTTGTCTTCTGTATATGAGCTTTTTAGTACCATGAGGTCCTATTTGTCGATTGCTGAACTTAACGCCTGCACTTTTTCAGAAAATCTGTTCCTGTGACTTTAAGTTCCACTGCATTCACAGCACTCCCCTCTGTCAGTTTCAGGGCATCAGGTTTTATGTGGAAGTCCTTGATCTACTTGGAATTGAATCTTGATCATGGTGACATATAGATATCTAATTTTATTCTCCTATATATAGCTATCCAGTTTGACCAGCACCATATACTGTAAATGCTGTCTTTTGTTCAAGGTAGGTTTGGGGCCCCTTAGTAAAAAATCAAGTAACTGTAACTGCATGGACTTAAATCTGGGTCCTCAATTCTATTCCTTTGATCAATGTGTTGATTTTTATTTTAGTGGTATGTCATTTTTATTACTAGAGCTCTGTAGTATATACACTTGAAATCAGGGATTTTGATACATGCAGCTCTTCTTCTATCATTCAGGATTGTTTGGAATGTCATAGATTTCTTATGTTTCCATATGAGATTTGAGATTCTTTTTTCAACTTCTGTGAAGAATTGGGTTTGAATTTTAATAAGGATTGCATTCAATCTTTAAATTGCTTTTAGTAGGATAGCTATTTTCACAATATTAATCCTACTGATCCATGAGCATGTTAGATCTTTCCTTCTTCTGGTATCTTCCTCAATTTCCTTCTTCAAGTTCTTAAAATTTTTATTATACAGGTCTTTCACTTCTTCGGCGAGATTTGTTCCAAGCTAGTTTATGGTTTTTGAGGCTATCATGAATTTCATTTTTCCCCTGATTTACTGTCAGTAAGTTCTTGGTTGTGTATAGGAAGGGTACTGGTTTTCAAATGTTAATTTTATATCCTCTTACATTGCTGAATGTGTTTATCAGCTTTAGGAATTTTCTGGTTGAGTCTTTATAGTCTTTTATGCAAGTAATCATATTATATGCAAACAGGGGTAATTTGACTTCTTCCTTTGCAATTTG
>NW_008328700.1:3926-4521 GCF_000622305.1 Nannospalax galili
TCGATATTCATCAGAGTAATTTTCCTTTTTGTTTGGTGTTTGGCTTTGGTATCAGGTTAATAGTGGATTCATAGAATTGATTTGAAAGTGTTCCTTCCTCTTCTATCTTGCAGAATTTGATGGGTATTGAAATTTGTTCTTTTTTGAAAATCTGGCAGAATTATTCACTGTATCTATGATGTCCTGGTTTTTTTTTAACTTGGGAGATTTGAAATATTGCTTATATCTTACTTGCTTTTGTGGGTTTACTTAAATTATCTCATCTTGGATTAATTTTTGTATGTCATACAAATCTAGAAATTCATTCATTTCTATTAGATTTTCGAATTAGTGGAATACAGGCCACCAAAGTAAGTTCTGGTTCTTGGAAATCTTCAATATCTCTTGTAACGTTTCCCCTTTACATCTGTGATTTTATTGAGTCTTCTTTCAGTTAAATTGACTAAAATTTTGTCAATCTGGTTAATCTATTCAAAGAACTCACTCTTCATCCCATTGATTCTTTGTATTATTTTTTTCATTTCTATTTGATTGATTTTAGCCATAATTTTATCATCTCTTCTCATCTAGGTTTTATTGGGGGGGTTGTTCTTGT
>NW_008328700.1:4586-8418 GCF_000622305.1 Nannospalax galili
CGATGTAGACACCTAATGGTATAAACTTCTGTCTTAAGAATGCCTTTCCTGTGTTCCATAGATTTTGATATACTGTGCTTTCATTTGTATTCAATTCTGGGAATTTTTAAATTTACTTTTTGTTTTCTTCCTTGATCAAGTTTTCATTCAGTAGTGTTTTTTAAATTCAACAGTTTGCATACTTTTTCCCATTTCTCTTTTTGTTGTGTCCATCTTTATTCCTTTGTGGTCAGATAGGATACAGGATGTTATTTCAAACTTTTAAAATTTGTTGAAACTTGCTTTGTGTCCTGATATGTGGTTGATTTTGGAGAAAATTCCATGAATTGCTGAGAAGAAAATGTATTCTTTGGTGTTTATGTAGAATGTTCTGTAAATGTCTGTTAGGTCCATTTTGATTTATGATGTCATTTAACTTTCAAAACTTGTAAGTTTTTCTTTATAGGTTTTGTCTGGATAACCTGTCTGTTGATGAGAATGGGATCTGGATGTCATCCATTATCACTGCTATTGAATCATCATGTGATTTTAGATCTAATAGTGTTTCTTTTATGAAATTGGGTGTCCTGTGTTCGGTCCATATGTTTAGGATTACATAGCTTCTCCACAGGTTTTTATTTAATGACTATGAAATGTCCTTTTCTATCCCTTCTGACTAGTTTTGTTTTGAAGTCTGTTTTACCATATACCATGATAGCCACGTTTGCTTTTTTCTTAACTCCGTTTGCTTGGAATGCCTTTTCCATCCTTTTATTCTCAAGGTGGTGTCTCTTTTTAATGGTCAGTTGTATTTTTGGTGGCAGCAAAAAGATATGATCCATTTCTAATCCAGTCAAATAATCTGTATCTTGTTATTGAGAATTAAGACAATTAACATTAAGAGTTATTTCTCACCAATATTTATTAAATCCTGTTATTTTGTTGTGGTGGTTTTGTTTTCTTTGTCCTCTTTTGATTAACTGCTCTGGAATTGTTTATTATTCCTTGTGCTTTCTCGGGTGTGTGCAATCTTCTCATTAGAGAAGACTCATTCCTCCAAGTATCTATTGTAAAGCTGACTTTGGGCATAAATTCCTGAAGTTTGTTTTTATCATGGAAAGATTTCCTTTCTCCTTCTATCTGGGTGTAGTAGCCTGGATAGGTATCTGTGTCTTTTAAGAATTTGTAGAACAACAGTCCATGCCCTCCCAGAGATTTCAGAATCTACAATGAGGTCTCATAGGCCTCCCATTATGTGTGATTTGGACTTTCTCTCTAGAAGCTTTCACTATCGTTTATTCTGTATATTTAACGTTTTGAATATTTTGTGATATGGGGAATTTATTTTCTGGTCCTATTTGGTGATTTGTATACCTCTTGCACATTAATAGGGATCTTCTTCCTTGTATTTGATGAATTTTGTTCAACGGTTTTGTTGAAAATACTTTTGGCGTCTTGTTCCTGAGTTTCTGCTCATTCTCGTACATCTGTGATTTGTAGATTTGATCTTTGTATAGTATCCGAGAGTTCCTGCACATCGTGGTCCTTGTCTTGTTTGTTTTTAATTTAACATTTTTCTTGATGGAATAATCTAATTTCCCTATCTTATCTTCAAGGCATGATATTTTCACTTCTATTTGATCCATTCTATTGCTTAGACTTTCCACCGAGTTTGATTTTGCAGATTGAATTTCTCCTCAGAAATTCTATTCCTTCAGTACATTATATTTTAATATCTTGAGTTATTTTCTTTATTTCATTATTCTGTGTTTTCACCAACTTCATTCTGGAATTTATGCCTTTCCTCTTTGAGTTCATTGAGTATATCTATAATTGCTAATATGAAAGCAGTGTCTTCTGTATCACCTAAGCTGGTCATCTCAGGTGATATTGTGATAGGTGTACTGATTGATGCAGGAAGCATATTGTTTTCGTTTTTCATATTCTTTTTTGTGATGTGACCTAAGCATCTGGAGTTAGGTTGTTGATGGTATTTCTTGGTATAGATATCTGGTCTCACATTTGTTGAGTGACTGTTTGTATGTTTGATTGCTGTTACCTCACCTTGTAAAGTTGTGATTCAACTGAATAGTGCTTGGTTTTGGATATTGGAGTAACTGTGTTGATGTGCAAATGGGGGGTCAGAAATATTTCCCAGACTACTTGTGATATGTGCACTTCTTAGCCCATGATCAAATCATCTGTAGAGTTGGGAAGTTCTCACTGACAATTTTCAAAGTCTTTGGAGGACTCATAGAGTTCTACAAATGCTCCTTTGGTGTCAGGGCTGGGGTTGACATCCCTTGGCGCACATGTTCCTGTGAGAGGTCACTGTCTGCACTCCAGTCAGGGCTCTGGAGCTACATATCCACCTGGGGTTCAGGTTCTTGTGGAGCCATTCACACAGCCCTGGAGATGATCCATAGAGAAGAATCACTTTTGGGGCTCTGCCAGGATTTTGGGGTTGAGTACCTACCTGTGGTTCACGGTTGGGTTCAGTTTGAGTTTGGCAAGTGGTCCCTGAGTCAGTAGCTCAGAGGGAAGGATCGCAATCTGTGCTCGCTCTGAGGCTCTGGGGATGCCTATCTTCCTGTAGGTCTGGGTACTGAAGGAGTTACTGAAGTCATTATGGAAGCTGAGTGGAGGAACAGGTCATTGTCTGGATTGTGAGTTGGCCTCTGGGCCTGCATACCTACCTGTGGGTCAGGGTTCACGCTTCAGCTAGAATTACTCTGGGTTGACAGCATGGAGGGAGTGT
This sequence comes from Nannospalax galili, assembly GCF_000622305.1. Classification (NCBI taxonomy): domain Eukaryota; kingdom Metazoa; phylum Chordata; class Mammalia; order Rodentia; family Spalacidae; genus Nannospalax; species Nannospalax galili. Next base: position 7,324 of record NW_008328700.1, read on the forward strand.
CCCAGGCTTGTCTTTTCAAAGTGACTCTCATTTGTATCGAGTGTTCCCAAGATTTCCAACTCCCCTACTACCTGGATTCCAAAGTCAGCATTTCACTGGCATAAAAATCAATGAAAATATATTGAAAATACAAGATATTATCAATGATAATTCAATAAGGATATTAAAAGATAATACAGAAAAACAACTGGGACTTGATCATATTAATGCAAAGTTAGATTAATATTTTTAAACCTGGTTAATGGTAAGCAGTATGTTGGTTGACTGTCTCCCATATGTTTATTCCAATACAAGCATATTTTATCAGAATTCAGCACTTTTTTATTACATCTCCCAGAATAAAAAGAAAATGACACTTCCTTGACTTTGCGGTCAAAAAATTATAGCTACAAGATAAAATGGGGAGTCCAAAGGACTGTAGCTCCATTTCTTTTCCCAGTTCTATCTTGAATACTATGTGTATATTCACTCATCTGCTGATGAAAAAATAAAACCAAATTTTATCTTTAAAAATAAATAAGTTATACCTAATATTGCACTAAATGCTAAAATACCAAATGTTATTCAATGTCTTTGGCACCCAGCAAATGTGCTCATTTTTTTCATTTTTACTTAACATTGATTGTTCTTGGTCTAATATGGTCCGAAAATGTTATAAAAATAGCAGAGAAGCTAGGAAGAAATAAATAGCAACTGGTACTACTGTTTGTGCAGAAAGTCATAATTTGAAAAACAATTACAAAAACTAGTAAGGGAATCCAGTAAGTCTAAGAATATGGCATAAATATAAAACATCAATTGTACTTTATATACTTTAAGTAAACAATTTTGAAATGAAATTTTAAAAGTCAATTCGATTTATATCATCTTCAACAAGATACAGTCCACTGAGAAAGACATAATATGACTTTTGAAGTATCTCTGCAGAAAATACACATCCTAAATGAAATTATGAAGAAGCATCAGGCAAATTCATATCTATAGGCACTCTAGAAAACAATTAGCCATATTACTTGATAATGTCAAGAATAATAAATCAAAATGCTGAGGAGCTATTACAGGTTAAAGAAGATAAAATTCCTAAGAGAACTAAAT
>NW_008328700.1:10361-13072 GCF_000622305.1 Nannospalax galili
TTAGAACTTGTTAAGTCTGAAGCTAGTCTGTGTATTTGGGAAAATAAGTGGCAACTTTCCAAATACATACAACTAATTTGAGATGCAGATGTATGACCCTGTGTGTGTGTGTGTGTTTGTACAGATGTGCGGATGTGCAATGATTTTTCCTAATTTAGAATTTAAATATGAGGTCCTGTGGGTGAAATTTGTGAAAATATTGTTCCCTTATCTTTGGTCCTCTACACACTTCATTCTTTTTATATTTCTTGTCTGAGTCTGTGAAGATTCCTTGATTTCTACATACTGTATCCAAAATCCTCCCCCTACATTATCATTTACTTTTCTCTCTCTTCTTGTTTTTTCTTATTTCACCTCAAATCTCCTATCAGTATCTGAAATATCATACCTATTTGTCTTTGCTCTATTTAGTGGAATAGAAGTTGTTACGGTTGTGATTATTATAATGGCTTGCTTTGACTCTTCTATATCATGACCTAGAGCATCAATGCTTACTGATGATTGTGTATATATATGAAGAAAGGAAGAAAGAAGAAAGCAACGAAAGAAGTAAGGAAGTAAGAAAGGAAAGAAGGAAGGAAGGAAGGAAGGCAGGGAGCTATAGCTGTGTGTTGTGTTTTGAATGTATATTATAGATGGAAAACATGTCTTGTGGCTGAAAAACTGGCTTAAGGGTAAGTGCACTTGCTGGCAAAGCAAGGTAACCTGAGTTCAAATCCCCATCATATAAAAAAAACAGGCATCGCCATATACATCTGTAACCCCAGCAGTGGTGTATGGAGGCAGGAGAATCTCTGCAACTCTCTGAATAACAAATGAACAGAAATGATGAATTTCAAGTTAAGTGATAGGTCCTGTCTTGGAAAATAAGACAGAGAAAAACGGAAGAAGATTCCCAATGTCTTCCTATGACATCCACATGTGATACACACCCACCCAAGTATGTGTGCATACATAACACACAGACACACGCATGCACACACAAACACACACACAAGCAGCTCATTTTCTAGTAGCTTACAGCATCCTTAGGATATCCCTGAGATACAGAGGTCTTGAAGTAATTATATTGTGATATTCTTTCCTATACGGCACTAACATAACCTCTCAAATCAAATTAAAATAGTGAAGTGGTGATGAAGGTGCTATGGCTTTTGCTTCCAATCTGAGTCATGGTATTATGTGGTGAGAAGAGACTGGGATTCCTTGGGAGATCTCAGGAGCTTTTCTTTGTAGTGAGTAGTCAGAGTAGAGGTACCTACCATGTCACAGCACAATAACAGCCCAAGAGAGGGATTGTGAAAATGGTTCAGTGGATAAAGCACTTGTTGTTAAAGCACTTGTTGTGCAGACATGAGTACCCAGAGTTCAGATTCCCAGAACCCACGTAAATGCTAGGCAGGGGTGGTAGCCACCTGTCATCTAAGCACTTTGGAGGCAGAGACAAGCAATCCCTGGGCGAGATGGCTAGCTAGGTTATCTGGAATTAGAGAGCTCCAAGTTAGTCAGAGATCCTGCCTCAGTAAATAATGTACAATAGACTTAAGGAATATCCTCCAAAATTAAAAACTGAACCACTATAATATACGTCAAATTCATTACTGGGGAAATGTTAAAAATGAAATCAGTATGTGGAAAGAACTTCTGCACATTGATGTTTAAGACATCACTTTTCACTATAGCTAAGATATAGAATAAATCTAAGTATACATTGATAATTAAAGAAAATATTGTATAGATGCACAATGAAGTACTAGTTAACCTTAGAAGAAAGTACTTTCATTTGTCATACTGTATATAAAAATGGGGGACATTATGTTATTTTAAAAAGTGATGCAGCGAAATGCAGAGATCACATAATCTTGGTTATTTGTAAAAAGTTAAAAGGTCGAGCTAATGCAGTCAGAGAAAAGAATGATGGTTAGTAGAAGATGGGGGTTGTGGGAACTGGAAGATATTGGTTAAAGGGGTTAAAATATGTTAGGCAGGAGGATATTGCACAGCACAGTGGCTTTATTTAGTATAATGAATTATATGCCTGAAAAATTCTGAGAATATGTTTAAAGGGTTCTCTTTTATAACAAATTTATAAGTCTGTGACATAAAACATTTAACAGATTTATTTAGCCATTTTATGATGAACACACATGTCAAAACATCCTGTTGTATAACATAAACATATACACATTTTTTAAATTGAAAATAGCCTTAAAAGTCTTTGCATGGTTCAATTGATAATGGTGGCTCCTGTTTGAATGAAGTGATTGACACTGTGATGGAAAGAAGGATATATCTCATTTCTGTTGTGCTATGTACTTATAGCAGCCCTCATAGCACACTATGTGCTACATTCATCTATTTTCATAGTCTTACTTTCCTAAATAGCACTAAAGGTCCACATACTTGACCTCTCTCCCTATAGTTAGAATGAAATCATGAGCTGCCAGTATAAATTTTCATATCTGTACCTCTGTTTCCTCATTAATAAAATGAGATAAATAGTGGCAATTACTACAAGTGTTTTTCCCTTGTACCTCTGTTTAATAAAATGAGATAAATGGTGGCAATTACTACATGAGTTTTTCTCTTTTCTCCACAACCTTTGTAGAACTTATTATATTTTATATAATAGGCATTCTAACAGATATTAAGTGATAGTTCATTGTGGATTAATTTACATTTCCATGGTTATTAATTATACTGAGTAATTT
>NW_008328701.1:0-719 GCF_000622305.1 Nannospalax galili
GAACTCACTTAACTTCTCCAGCGGTGTCCTTCACTTTATCCCCTACTTTTCCAGTCCCTGTTCCAGGCGCCACTTGCCGGTGCCAGCTAGGCAAAACGGGCAGTACCTGAAAGGGGGAGTGAGGATTGAAATAAAGGAAAAGAGACAGAAAAGATGATGCTTTGGAGGGCTCACAGTCAATACTGCAGCAGCCTCGATTTATTTCAGTTCTACCTTTTTATACAGAAGAACTCAATTAGTTACAACTGCTGTATTTCCCCACCTTTATCTGAGGGTCAGGGATTGGTCAGATCAAAGGCTTCTTGGATCCTTTTGTTTACCACTAATGCCTCAAGGTCAGGTATTGTGAGGCTCTCCAGAAACGCCTTCCTCCTGAATGGGCAGGTTAAGTACTGGTTTGCATGACACAAACTCAGTAAACGAGGCTGCCAACAGCTCAATGATTAGCGGCTCCCGACAAGGTCCTTGATGGGAACTTAAGGAAACCTCTCATGAAGTCCCTGCCAATTTACATCAGTGAGGTTATGTAACCCCTGAGCTTAATTCAGGCCTGCTAACAGGACCTGGGTGGAAGCCACCTTATCTGCCTCTGCATTGTCTTGGGATAAAAGCCCAAGGAATCCTTGGTGCCTCTAAGATGCTGTAAGAAAATAGGGGCTTTTCTCTCCTTAAAGAGTGTAAGAGTCTGAGTCATCAAGGGAGTATTGGGGTTCCCATTC
>NW_008328702.1:0-808 GCF_000622305.1 Nannospalax galili
TTGCTCCAATATTCCAACACTATTGCCCCATGTGTTATTATATTGCTCCATCATGCCATCAAAATGTTAAAAGATGACTTCACAATGTTCCTTTGTTGTTTCAGAATGCTCCATGGTGACATCAAAATGTTACATTATGACCTCACAATATTCCATTTTGACATCACCATGATCCAATGGGAATTCACAATGCTCCAGTGTGCCCACACTAACCCACATGTGCCATTATATTGCTCAAATATGCAATCAAAATCCACCAATGTGACATGAAAATGCTACAACGTGCAAACACTATCACCTCATGTGCAATTATATTGCTCCAATGTGACATCACAATGCTCCAATGTGCCAACACTATGGCCCCATGTGTCATCATGATGCTCTATGGTGCCATCATAATGTTAAAATATGACTCTACAGTGTTCGATTGTGATATCACAGTGCTCCATTGTGACATCCAAATTCTCCAAGGTGCCAAAACTATTGCCTTGTGTGCCCTTATATTCCTCCAATATGCCATGACAATGATACAACAGGACTTCTCATGTTTCAACGTGACATACCAATGTTCCAATGTAACAATAGTATTGCCCCATGTGCCTTTATATTGCTCCAATGTTCCATGACAATGTTACAATATGACTTCACAATGTTCCATTGTGACATCACAGTGCTCCAAGGTGACATCACAATGCTCCAAAATTCCAAACACTATTGTCCCATATGTTATTATATTGCTCCTTAGTTCCATGAAAACGTTACGAGATGACTTCACAATATTCCTTTGTCATTTCACAATGTTCCATTT
>NW_008328703.1:0-268 GCF_000622305.1 Nannospalax galili
AATGAACTCAAAAAACAGAGACTCAAGACAAGAAGTAACCCGATTAAAAGACAGGCTAAGGAGCTGAACAGAGTTCTCAAAAGAAGAAGCAAAGATGGCTATGAAGCATCTTAAAAGGTGTTCGACGTCACTAATAATTAGGGAAATGCAAAGTAAAACCACTTTAAGATTTCATCTTACCACAGTGAGACTGGCTAAGATCAAGAGAATAAATGACACCAAATGTTGGAGAGACCGTGGGGAAAGGGGAACACTCATCCACTGCTGG
>NW_008328704.1:0-20094 GCF_000622305.1 Nannospalax galili
AACTAAAAATATGTAATATCTTAGAATATAAATTCACAATTTTGTATATCTTCTATAATGTTTGAACATTGCTATTCACGAAACTACTACCAAGCTTCAACAATAGCGGGAAATTTGTCACTGTTCCTGTGAGTTTGGCATTCGCTCCTTTTCCAAGTTCTCTGACCTACACAAAGTCTTTCAATGTACTCACATAACTTTTTTTTTTTTTTGGTCCTTTTGAGACAGGGTCTCCCTGTAGCCCCAGCTGTCCTGGAACTCGCTATATAGACCAGGCTGGCCTTGAACTCACAGAGATCCGCCTGCCTCTGCCTCCCGAGTGCTGGGATTAAAGGCGTGCGCCACCACGCCTGGCTCACATAACTTCTTAAACAAAGCAACGCTAAAAAAATATTTTTTAATTAAAAAGAAGTCAAGCCATTCTTGGTCGGGGACTGCCCATCTTGTGGCCTCCCCTCCCCAACGTGGGCATATCGAGAATGCCCATCTCCGACAGATCAGCCTCAGTGGCCATTCTCCCCAGATTCATCTTTGGTTCTTTTGGTCCCTGGGCCTCGCTGCCCAATTTGCATCCGGCTTCACCAGAGACTCCTCCTTCCCAGCAAAGTTCCACTACTTTCATAAACCTGGAGAGGGACTTGTGAGTCAGTGTTCTGAACGTCCTGAGCAGAGTCCTATGGACCTTCCTCCTCTCTCCAGGAAGGGAAGTTTCAATTCTGAGTAAATGATGGCATAATGCTTCTTTATTCAAGGACACTGGACACATCTATGATTCTGTGTGTGACCACAGAGTCACACAATGCCAACAAGCTTCACAGAAAAAATAACTACTGAGCAAAGCCACACATTAGAACAGTTCCGGGGACACAGGAAATAAACACCCAGAACTTCTGGAAACCCGGATGGTACCAGGTAAATTCAGAGTGACCTCAGAAAGATAATGTTCTACAAATCCCAGGGATGAGACACGGGACACCACAGTTCTCTGGCAGAAGAGGTTGTGATCAGGGCACATGCAGAGGGTGGATCCTGGAGCAGACAGTCAGGACACACGAGGACAGGTGGACATGCCACGTCTACCCTTTGAGACAAGGTAAGACTGCACACACTGGGGGAGACGCTCTGGACCCGGAAGTACATTGGTGCAGACAGAAGGCCCAGAAGGCCAAATGCATGTGACCTGTGGACATTGAAACAGTGTGATTGTCACTGTGGACTTGGAATGGTCTTATCTTGGCTTTATAACTTTTTAAACATACAGTCTATTTCACTTTCATGATGTGTAACCACTTTTGTTTTGGGGAGGGTGTTTTTGTTTTGTTTTTTGAAACAGGGTCTTCCTGTAGCTCCAGATGGCCTAGAGCTCGCTATGGAGCCCAGGCTGGCCTTGTTCTCACAGAGATCCACCTGCCTTTGCCTCCCATGTGCTGGGATTAAAGGTGTGTGCCACCACGCCCAGCTAGTGAGCACTTTTGTAGGGAATAAACTTTTACCCCACTGTGAAGGGCATCTTGGTGGGTAAGGGTGAGACCCTGGGTGCCCTCAGCTGCTCCAGAGGCTCTCAAAGGACACCCCTTCCCCACAACCTGATGCCCCTTCCCCAGCAGCCAAAGTCCCTGCCTGAGAGGCACAGAGAGGGAAGAGCACGCAGGGTGCCTTGGGCGTGGACTTAGGGACATAGCACAAAGGCATTGAGGTCTTGGACTCTAGGGCATTTACAGCTCTCTCCAGCATGTGATGAGACAGGGTGTCTGGGGACCCTGTGAGGAGGCTGTCTGGACTCTGACCTCTGGACATCGTGTGAGAGGCTGGGTTCTACACTGATGCTGGCGCTTTCTTTTTTCAATAAAATTTTTGTTCATTTCATATACATCTTAATCATATTTAGACCCCCCTCCTGTATCCGCACCCCCTCATAACCCCCCACCAGATTTCATGCATTCTGTCATATATGTTAAGGCCTATCTAGTCCAGTTTTTGTCCCCAGATGTCCCTCAGTGTGAGCTCATCCACTGGAGCCTAGTCAGCCTATCTAGTGTCACTCCCTTAAAGAGGTCCAACTCCCTCTCTCAACCAACAGTAATCTTTTAAAAATAAATTCTGCACTGCAAGATGGCTCAGTGGGTAAAGGCACCTACAAACCAAGTCGTAAGACCTGACTTTGATCCCAGGGACTCAGACTGAAGAAGAGAACTTCCCAGAAGCCTGGAAAACTCGGTTTCCTTGTGGTCATCCACCATCCCCTGGCTCTTCCACAATGGTCCCTGAGCCCTAGGAGGATGACGTTTAATATAGGAGTCCTATCCAGGGACATGCCCTCTGCAGTCTCTTATTCTCTACACTTTGGCCAGTGAAGCCCCTTCCCTGAAGACCAGCTTTTATAATAGTTTCAGAGGATACGGAAGCTGCTAATGGAGAAAATTAATCAGAGGTCCAACAGCAGCTTTAAAGCCTAAAAACCACAACAACGACCTGCTCAGCAAACTATCTCTGTCAGTGCAGTAGAGGCATTTTGATCTTGGGAGTAATCAACAGCTCTCTAATTGGACTTAAACCTCCTCAAAGGGAGGGAACTCATGTGTGGTACTGTACACACAGACAAATACACACAGCTGGAGAGGTCACAGAGCTTAAAGAAAACCCTACCTCTGTCACATCCCTAGCAAACATAATTTCATACTGTAAGCTAAATACATACCGAATTTACAGACAAATACACCTGTCATGACTCATCAAAAAGCTTCTTGGAACAGGCTCACAGAACAGCAGACTAGGGAACAGAAAGAATATTAAAGCGTCTCTCACCAGCAAAGCATCCTCATGCAACAGAGGGAGATGCCTTCTTTTCTGAGGCCAAGGGCTTCAGTTTTATCTGCTGACTAGAAAGAAGCTCCTGCTTTGGAAGTCCCAGAGGACTTTGTCTCCTGACAACACCTGCCCATTCCTCCGGTCCAGCTGAGCTCAGCTCTGGGGAGAGAAAGAGTATGTCCAGTGTATGTCATGTGCCTACCTCTGTGTGCAAGCTGTCTGTGCTCTGGGTGTCTGAGCATGTGTTGGGCAGGCATCCTTTGGGAAGCTAGAACTAGGAGGCAGCCTGGTGGAGACCACAGGCACACACATTTCAATATGGGGAAGAAAAACCTATGGAAACTCACACCTCTGTACATCACCCTTTCCCGGATGTCATAAGGTATTCTGACAGTTTGTCAGCCCTGGGACCTAAGAGGGCGTGGGTGCGAGGGTTTCCCAAGAAGGGGGAGGGGAAATCTTGGCACAAACAATTGGCATAGACCGGTAGGATAGACAAACCACAGGAGTTTGGGGAAAACAATGAGCTGCGGCCACATGGGTTATATGAAGGATTGTGAAATGTGTAACTAAAATGACGTGGGCCACACAGACTCGGACAGATTCAAAGGGGGGTGTGGAGAAACCCCTGGCCATCTTGTGAATGTGGGAAAATAGCTCAGTTGCTTGAGAAGTAGGGGCCTAGAAGTGGAGAGCCTAGAAAAAATGTTACAAGCCTTGGACACAAGAGGGGGATCCAGAGAGGTGGCCTGGCCACTTTTGTGCACTGCAAAGGCAATGACCTCAGGGGAGGCTAAAAAGACTAAGGAGTTACTGGCAAATTCAGTCTCAGCCTCAGAGAGAGAGAAAAAAATGGGAGATTTTAACTTGTTTAAGGTTAGGGGACAAGGAGTCAAAGGACCCAGGAAAAAAGACAAATAGCAATGAAAAATGAAGCAACCTAGAAATAACAGTACCTAAAGCTGCCCCTGAGACTCAACCTTTGATGCAAAAAGAGAAAAAAGTTAACAGTGCTGTAGCTAGGAGAAAATACTCCTCCCTGGAGCTGTTGGGATTAGAAAAGACTTTCAAACAAGACAGCTAGGAGGCATACCCAGGGCCTGCCTGACTCAGGGAACCAATAGCTGCAGTGGGAACAAGAGAGACCCTCTGCCTCCTTAACCTAGTGAAGGGTCAGGCAACTTGGGCCAGCATGTGTAAATGTATCAAGGATAGAAAGATACAATGAGACTCCATGTACAATCCTTAGAATGTGGAATGACTCCAAAGGAATAACTAAGAATAGTAAAGAACTAACTAATTTAATATCTCTTACCCATACTACGATACCCAACAGAGATCAATTGAGGAAGCAATTAGTACAAATGGATAAAAACTTTCCACACTGTGTTAGACCTCATCTATGATTGATTTAATATATGATGTTAAACTTCGAATGTTTTAGAGATGTGAAACCCGTTTAAAAGATGTCAAGTACACCTAACGAAACAAAGGCCAGCTACAGCTGTAAGATTCTTGGGAGTTTTGTGGTTGGGTAAAATAAAAACAGAGGCTCCCAAACTGTAAAACTGCTAAGAAAAACTACAGTATGGGGGGGGGGGTTGCCCCCCTATGAGCTGTTGGCCAGAGAGATCCTAGAGGTCCTCAAATTAACCAAGGCTATTGCTACTAATATCAGTTGTACACTAAAAAAGATCAGTAAGGCCATGTTGCTGAAGACACTGCATGATGTGAGCACGGGAGAAGGAGAGATGGAGCCAAGACTAAGATGAGAACTCCGTGCCACTGGATGGAGGGCTTTCATGGTGCCAGAAAACGCTATGCAGATGGTTGGGTAAAAAGGATTCCCTATGATTCTGCTTGACAATGGACCCCGTGTGCTGCACACTATGAACATGCCAAGCAATGCCTCCTGGTGCAATAATGGCTCAACTAATATACGTACAACTGACAAATTTCTAATTGGATAAGGCCCACTCTTAGGGGTGGAACATACATCTGGTGCTATAAATCAGGCCAGCCCCCTGTGTCAGGGAAGGCTATAGGCTCAGTGGGGAAGCCACTGCAAGTATACTGTTTGATGAATATGGTACACCTGCTGGCATATCTTCTAGGTGTCCGTATTTACATTTACATCCGTGTTTGTACAGATGTGTCTGCTCCCTTCCACCTGTCTCAGTAGCAGGGGAGACACCACTGAGATGGAGCAGGAGGCACGCCTTGAAGACAAATGATGGGGAGGCCCAAAAGGTCACTATCTCACCACAATACAAGAGAGATCGCTCTGCATCTGTCACCCCCGCCAAGGCTCAGGGACCCTGGTGGAAGATTGGCGGAAAGATTGTGAGAGCTGGAGGAAGGGGTGGAGTGTAGGGTAGGCATCCTCCAAGAAGCTAGAACTGAACCTCTAAAGACTCAGAGGGGTTGGGTCTAGAGATGCTGAGCTGACAAACGAGACAGACCTGTGGCTTCTGATCCAGGATGCCCTGAAAGTTGACTCAGCAACCCTTGTGCTCAATACCTAGGCTCTGTTGGGATCTGGGGAGAGGAAGAGTATGTACGGTGTATGTCATATGCCTGTCCTCATGTGCTAGCTTCTGTCCTATAGGGCATCTGAACATGGCTGTGCCAGAGTGCAGACCTCACACAGGTTCAAGCCGGGCTCTCAGGCAGCTTCCTTTCCTGCCACCCTCTTTCCTCAGATGAGGAGGCTCTGAGCCTTATGGGTGACTGGAACTGTACAATGGATTCCAGTGGATTCCTTGTCCCAGAGCAAGACCCAGCATTTGGAGTCCCCTGGCGCCCACATTACCCTCGGGACTGAGGACACCTGTGGAGCAATCACCACCTATTTGGAAGAATAAGGAAGGACCCTGTTCCTGTCAACTAGACAAAGGAGCCCCTCCCCAAGCTCCTGGACAGCACGGGAGCCCATGTCCCGTGCAGAGGCAGGGACAGTGACTCACTAAGGAAGGGGCTGGTAGGCAGTGCTCTAGGCTTCTCCCTGGCACTCACACAGGGACAGACTGTCCTGCTCCTGTGGTCTTCAACCACCTGCTCCGTTCCTCACCTCTTTCCAAAAGTGGGAAATCTAAAGTTGCACAGCCCTTCACCCCCAGGATCTCACCCCATCCCCCAATGCTCCTCTGCCTCCCTCGAGGACCTGGGCTCCTCTCCTGCTGAGCCCCTCAGGTTAGGGTCTCTCCTCTCCCCTATGGGCTCCAGCGTCAGCCGGGAACCAAACCAGCTTTGCCTCAGGGGATCCTGGGCACACATCTGTCTTCTGACTCACAGCAATGGCAAGTTTAGAGGCACCTGCTGCCAGGTTCCAGGGCCTCTGGGGGGATTAGTGTAGGATGAGGCGTCCCACACTGCTGCCACCATGAGGTGAAGCGGGCCTGAATTCAGGGACTCTGGGACCAGGAGCTAATGGAGGGGCAGATGGCTGCTGGTTGGCTCTGCTCTCCTGGGAAGGACAGCCAGGCCCTCAAACCTGGAAAAATTGTTTAAAAAATAGATAAAAATTAAAGAACAATGTATTTTAGTTATAAAGCCTCAACCAACAAAACAAAACCGCTCATGTTTTAAGTAAATTTATGATTTTGTTGGGTCACATTCATAGCTGTGCTTAGCAGCATGCAGGCCATGGACTAAGGGTTAGACTAACCACTTAGCCCCTGCCCAATGACTAGCAAAAGACTTTTCCCTTCTTGCAGGGGGTAAGAAACCCACCCTTCTAAAACCTATGTGGTAGCTTGACTTCTTATATTTGTGAGAGGGAAAAGCCAGGTTGGGAAAGGTAGTCTAATTTCCTAATGACCCACTTTGTATCCATCACAAGCCCCTAGTATAAAATGAGACACACTGTGTTACTTGGGTAACAGCAATGCACAGCCATTGAGCCTACTCGTGGATCTTCTACTAACAATCTTAAAGAACTTCTAGAGCTGCAAATATTTTTACCAAAGGGAAGAAGAAAAGGAACGAAGGTGGGATGGTTGCTATAAAGCAGGTGTGTATCGTAAAGGAATCCCTTCTGAATTTCTGCTTCTGAGAAGCCCTACATGCCAAGAAACCCTACTCTTCACCCTGGAGACTCCAGTTATCTTTATGTGTTTGAGACAGAGTCTCACTATGAATTTCCAGCTAGCCCGGAACCCACTTCTAGACTCAAACTCACAGAGAAGCATCTACCTCTGCCTCCTAAATGCTGGGATTAAAGATGTGTGCCACCTTCACCTGCCCAGTTTATCACTAGATGTAGTGAACGCCCTTCTTGGAAAAAAATGGCTTTATGGGCTGGAGAGATGGCTCAGTGGTTAAGGACAATAAATGTTCTTGCAGAAGACCCGGGTTCAAATCCCAACACCCACATGGCAGCCAACAACTGTCTGTAACTCCAGTTCTAGGGGATCCGACAGCCTCTTCTGTCCTCCACGGGCATTGTACAACACGGGTGCACTTACCTAATGCAGGCAATACACGCATACACATTTAAAAAAAAAAAAGAAAATGGCTTTATAAGCAGGGAGTCACTGCTTCTAATTATTTAATCTTTTTGAGGCAAATACTTCTATTTTTCTCTCTTCAACTAAGCCCTGCCAGATGTATATTTTAACAAAAAGCTATTCTAAGGAATGGTGCTACACATCTATGATCCCAGCCCTTGGGAGGTGGAGGTAGGATGATCTGGAGTTTAAGGCCAGCCTCAACTACATAGCAAGTTTGAGGCCAGCCAGGGCTACATAGTGAGTCCTAGGCCAGCCTTGGCTACAGTGTGAGACCCTATCTCAACAAACTAACAAAAACGTGAGAAGGCCCAGAGGAGCACGTGGGTACACCAGTGGAGAACTACATTTCAAGGTGCCCCGACCCCATCTGCCAGTGTCCCTACCCAGGGACACCAATATTCTGGAACACGAGTCTCCTCCAGCCTTCACCACCTTTGTGCCACACTTCACTCTGCTACCCCAGGCTCCTGAGCTCCGGTACAGTCACCACCACATCCCCAGGACCTCCCCGCAGCCCACCCAATGAAAATGTATAGACGAGGCCCTGACCCGTGCCTCACACCCAGGTTCACAGAGGGCCTGTGCCTCTCTGATCAAAGTAAAGTCTGCATTACCAAAATGCTACATTTGGGCCACTGCAGGCCAGACAAGCCCACTAGCTCCCTGGAGCCCTTGGTCACATTGGATAGCAGCCCACAAGGGACCTGTGTATCTTGAGCCTCTGAAACCTGCAACATGTTACCCGGAACTGTCAAAAGTGTTCACACATGAGGGTTATATCAAAGGTCAGTTTTGAATCTCTGTTTGGAGGTAGGAGAAAACCTGTGTTCTTGTGTAACCATAGAAATCCTGGAAAGGATGCTGGGTCGGGGCCTTTGGCGGTTTGTTCTTCCCCATCATACGTCTTTGCATACGTCTTCTGGGGATTCAGCACTGGTGCCCCCAGCACCTGTCTGCCCTGGATTCCTTCTGTCTCCCCCCCGACTTTCCCCAGCCACAGGGTTCCATACCTGCTGCCCTCTGTTGCACATGCATGACCTTGCCCCTCCCCAATCCTTTGCTCCTAGAACCTTCCAAATGTGACATTCCTCCATCACAACCCTTCCCCCATGTGCCCTGGAGCACCTGTGGAGGGATAATATTCCTGGAGAGACGCGAACAAACATCTCACCCCAGAAAGGGAACCAACAGACCAAGTCAGGACACCACCGAAGTCCAGTTTGGTGAACCAGTGGGTTTTAATGGGGTTGCTTAGAGGAGTATAGGTGGGGCTTATGGGAGCAGAAATGACTCAGAAACAGCTGCATCACCAGAAGCCCACCGCAGCATGGGGGACAGCTCAGGAAAATAGGACATCTGGAGCACACTGCACAACGTGCGTGTCGGCAGCTCAACGGACTAGAGAGTCTTTTCCAGGCAGCTCAGCTGGTCTGAGCCTCGTCCAGACAGCCTGGCTGGTCTCTACCCTCCAGGCAGCTCAGCTAGTCTGAAAAAGTCTCTCCGCAGTCTAGGGCTTCTGGGGCTTCTGTATGTTTGGGGAAGAAGGACCTAGTGAATTTGGTCAGTTCTGGGGACTTCTTGAAGCTGTTGACTTGCTCACTTCCCTGAAGGATGGAATGTCCCACCTCCCCTTAGAATACCCTGTGTCTTAACAAGCTTCCCTTTAAGATGGAATGTCTTATGTGGGTGGGACCCCAGGGAGGACACACTGGCTCTGTACCAGTGAGGAAACTCCATGGTGGCCAGGGCTTCTGAGTCTCTCTTGACCTGGGCACAGTGCCTGAACTCTCACTCCAGAAGATAGGCCACTGTTTGGGGGGTTCCTAGCTGCCCTTTGGCCCAGCTGGGTTGCTTCAACCTTGTTCCCAAGAAAGGAACATTCAGGCCTCCGAGGCAGCTACAGCCTGGGGCCCATACCTGGCCCCCTCCTCCAAGGCCGTATCAGGTGCACTCGGTGAGGCCAGTGCTGAGATCCAGTGAGTAGAGATGACAGGTGACACTAAAGACCTGAACATGTCCCAGAAAACCAGGGGAGACCACCACTGCATCCTGGCCTCTACCCTTCCCAGACCCCTTTATCTTTTTTCTGCCGTCCCAGGTCTAGCCCTGTCCCCCTACCCCTGAGGTCCCCACTGGGGCAGGGGTTGGTGGAGAGAAAGGGGGACCAGACAACCAAACATGGAGGACAGTGGCGGGGGGGTCAACCTGGTGAGGGTGATGCCTTCCACCTGGCTTGCAGAGCCTCCTCTCCTCCCAGACTCCACCTCCACAGTGAGGAAGCCCCTCCCTCTGCACCCACCCACCAACCATCCATCTGAGTGTTAAATTGCCACGCCCATTTCATCCATCTTCTCATGAGGCTTTTGAGGTGTCTCTCCCTCTCGTGAGACTTTGCAGGGTGCTGCAGCTAGACAGTGACTGACCTGGTCCTGGAGAGACCAACACCAAGTTGGCCTGCTGGGTTTGGGCAACATGAGTCAGCAGGCCCTGCTGGGTTTGCCGCTAGCATTGGTTGGTGGCCTGCCTGAATCCCTGTCCACCCAAGGTAAGTGCTTGACTCCACAACAGGGTTCCCAGGGCACACTGCACGTCCCACCTGGGGAAGGGGTTGCACTGAGCTCAGGTCCCTCAGAGTCCTCATCTTTCTTCCATGCACCTGGGGTGGCCCCAGCTCCATCAGACAGCAGGGGCACATAAGCTTTCTTTTGCACAACTGCCTTTGTTGCTAGCAACGACTTTACCCTTCAGTTCCCTTTCAGAGCAGATGTGTCTGTGGGAAATCCTGCGGTAAGGTGCAAAAGATTAACGATAAGTGGGTGGGAGGCTCAGGGCTCTCTCAGGCACACTTCTCATGCAAAAAAACCAGAGTGGTGTTTAGTTTGTGAGATGCTGAGGTTTACACTTGGTTGAAAGAATGAAAGGAACCTGTGTACACATGAAAATACGTGCTGTGGGCTCAGGGACTCGGCAAACTAGACAGGTATCTGGGGGTCCAACAAACAAGCCAATGTGCGCCCCCTCTATAGAGCCACAGGCTCTGGATGCCTAGAAATGGTGGAAGGAAAAGGAGACAAGCCAGCACTGGACAGAGAAAGCTAAGGGAAGATGGAGCAGTGGCCTCCGACTATCCAGGGACTCACCTAAGAGAGAGAGAAAAGACTAGAGCCATGTGGGGAGTGATCAAAAGGAAGAAGGCCCAGTGTGGTGTGCAGCAAGGTTGGGGGCAGCCCAGGGCCGGCCGTGGGCTGGACCCCAGGTCCCTACACAGTTCCTGTGGGAGGTGTCTCTGTCCCTCTGCCAACCCAGTGGTGACAGCGGTGGGTCCTTCATAGTGGTGCAACAGTCTCCCCTGTACGCAATCATCCCCGAGGGAGGCTCCATCAACATCACCTGCACCACCAGAGGAGCACCTCTGTATGGGATCTTCCTGAAGCAGAGCTGGCCACGTGTGGCCAATGTGATTTACTATTCGGATGGGAAGGAGTCTACAGTGGACAAACGCTTCTCGGGCCGCATTGACTTCTTGGGGTCCCAGAACAACCTGACCATCACCATGCACCTCCTGCAGCTGAACGACTCTGCCATCTACAGTTGCCATGCCATCATGGAAAAAGAAGTTCAGGGCTCAGGCACCATGGTTGCGGTGACAGGTAGGGGAGATGCCCGCATGCCACTGACCAGGCCAGTCCCCACTGGCCCCTGGGGACCACCTCTTCTTCTCTTGCTGGAGTTGTCTCTGCTCAGAGCCCACCTCTTCCTGGAAGCTTCCTAGATTGCCACCCTCTGTTTCCTCTTCCATTGGTGGTTCCTTTTTGTCTTCCCAGAAAAACTGTCCCAAGGAGAAAGCAGACCCCAGAAACTTCAGGTGACATTAGTCGCTCTCCTGACTGGCCTTCCTGTGGGCTTTTTCCTCACTGGGCTAATCCTCGGGGTGCTGTGTACACTGAAGAAGACACAGGTCAGTGTAAGCCCACGACTGTCACTGACAGGCTGACCCTTCTCACAGAGCAGAGAGGGAAAGAGAGAGAGGGCTTAAGGCCAGAGAGCTGGTCAAACAGGAAACCCCAGCACCCGTCTCACCCTCTTTTGCAGGGTTCTGGGGGGCTCTCATGATGTACGTGACAGAGCACTAAAGATTCAGGGAGGGGGTATGAGCAAGGCTAGAGGGAGACAGAAGGGGAGAATGGGGCCCAGAACAGGTAGAATGTGGGGCCTCTGACCAGACCCTATGCACAGGCCAAGTGAGACAGCAGGCATGTGAACATGCATGTGCATATGTGAGTGTAGGGTATGCAGAGTCTCTGAGATGTAATTGTATCAATGTGCTTGAGTCAGTGTGCTGTGTGGGAAGGAGACAGACAGGGTCCTGGAGATGGTCAGCCTTGCCTGGTCACTCAGCTGTTTGCCAGGAGGCACGAGCAGTGGCCAGCACTGGCCTACCTACAGCTCACTTTGCCAGGTATATAGATGGAGGTCTGCCCTGCCCACCTACTCAGGTCTGGGGAAACTTTGTGTTGAAGAAATGAGGTGTGTGGAGCCAGGTGTACCTTATCCCAGTGACAACAGGCTGTCATTTCAGATCAAGAAACTGTGCACCTCCAGGGATAAGAACTCACGGTGCGTGGTGGTGTATGAGGACATGTCCTACAGCAACCGCAACACCCCATGTGCCCCCAACCAGTACCACTGAGGCCCTCTGCCCCCACACTATCTCACCATAGCTTGTAATGGGCCTGCTAACCCACTGAGCCCCTCTGCCCCCACACTATCTCACCATAGCTTGTAATGGGCCTGCTAACCCACTGAGCCCAGCTCCCCAGTACTTTGTGCAGGCCACTCAAGTGCCCCTTTGGTACTTCTGAGTGGACAGGGCTCCTCCTCCAAAAAGCCTTCCCCAAAGGCCTTTGGCTGCCTCCAGGTGGCCCCGATGGTGCTGCCATCAGGGACAAAGCTTGGCAAAGGCATGTGATACCACCTGGCGTGGGGGGGGGCAGGAGGAGGCTCCACCCTACCCAGCCTTGCCAGAAATAAAGGACTTGTTTTCTTCCCTTTCTCACTGTGGCGTTTATTTCTCAGTCAGCTCCTAGCTGGTAAGAGTAAGGGTTCAGATTGCTGACTCCCAGGGCTTCCAGTGTCCATGTGAGAACAGAAGAGGAGAGGAGGGAGAGAGCTCTTCCCACCGCAGCCCCCAGGAGCCCCAGCACTCCAGACCCTGAGAAGGAGTAGCTCACCTGCACAGGAGAAGAGCCAGTGGCAAAGGCCTCGACAGCAACCCCACCTGTCTAGGAGGCCATGTCTCTAAAGCCAGCAGCCCCACTGGGTCCCTGCTGGTGCAGCCCTAAGGCCCTCAAAGTGAGCAGCAGGGGCAGTGGCTTTCCCAGAAACCCCCGTCTCAGAGGTCCCTGCTGGGCACCGGTGCAAAGCACCACACCAGCAGCTCTCACACAAGACCAGCCCAGCTTGCAAGTGCTGTACCTGAGGATAAGAGCCCTCACTTCTACTATTTGTGGATGGGGAAACTGAGGCATAATCACTCAGATGACACATATGTCCAGGCCTGCAATCACTCACATCACATCACTGCCTCCTGGGACAACTGAAGGCATCAGAGGGGACAGGAACAAAGTCAACACGTTTGTGCTGGGCCACACCGGCTCCACGCTCTCACCTGCCACCACTCCTCTCCTGCCCCATCCCTGCCCCCCACCACAGACATAGAGGACAGGTGGCTGATGGCAGCAGTCCAATGGTCCTGCTCTGTGCACCTGGCAAACAGAGGGAGACAGAGGAACCAATGGCAAGGGGCACGCTCAGATCCAGCTCCATCCACCTCCCCGCAGAGCCCACCCAGACAGGCCCAGGACAGCCTCCCCTGCCCAAGCTGGGCCCTGCTCTCTCGACCACCACCATGGCCCTCACAACCATGGCCCTTACCACCATGGCCCTCATGGAGACCCTCAAAGGTGAGGGCGATAACAAAGCCTGAAAAAGTCCCTGGAGCACCAGAGCCTACAGCAGACGTGTAAGTCATGGGGCAGCCAAGACCTGTGTCTGTGAGCCCCAGCAAGTCCACCCTTGACCCTTTGTGGGCCCCCTCCTGTGTGATGCTACCCCTGAGCCTTATCTGGATGGTTCTGTCCAGGTACTTAGCCACTGTCCTGGGTCCAGGCAGCCTCCTAGTCAGCATCACCAGCCTCATCTAGGAAACCTTGAATGAGGCCTGTGAGACATGAGACCTCCCTCTGGTCTGAGACTCAGACCCTCTCTTCTGTATTCAGGCCTGGTTGGACTGACCCAGCTCCCCAACCTGTCCCAACTCTGACCTCCCAAAAGAGCCAGACTGCCTCCTGAAGGGCTAACCTGGGTCAAGACTTCCTCGGTGGGTGATCACCTAGGCGGAGACCTCCACCAGCATGTAAGGGACCTGACAACTGCAGACCCACAGACCAGCAGTGAGCCCTGAGCCCGAGTGTCCGTGTAAGTCAGAGACAAAACCAACAGCCTCGTCTTCGTGCTAGAAACTTAAAACCACCACAAACAAGAATAACAACGGACATCTACAAGCTGCTGGTGTTACAGAGTCTGAAACCACTGGGAAAAAGACCACCAGACCCAATTCAAATTTTAACCGGTCAGATTTATTAGGGCTCTAGCCATCCACGGTCCCTTAGTCAGATCAGGACCCACGGCTCCGAGGGGAGGGTGAAACTAGTTTATAAAGGCAAAACCCACAAATACCATAAGAATTTCATCACACATGTGTACTTCCAGGTGGTCCTGAGTATGGTCAGGATGGCCCAAGTTAGATAAGCAAACTGCGCAAGCCAGAACAAGCTTGTGTTTGTCCTTCTCTTAACAGATGTATAGAGAGAGACCTTGACAGTAAGGCACTTTCTCATCATTATTGTTATTTAGGCTTCTTGGCTAGGCAGAAGCACAACTGCAGTGTCTGGGAGGTGACCAAGGTCAGCCACTCCAAAGAAAGCACTCTTCTAAGGGGCAGCAACTGAGTTCAGGCATTTAACCTTGAAGCTGGCTGTTTTTGTCTTTGAACTTTAAAGTGGCTGCTTTACACAAAGTGAAGAAAATGGAGTTTCTTTGGTTGTTACAGTCTGGGGGGACTCCATTGGGGCCATTGCACTGCGGACTGTTTATGATGCAAACTACAGGTCAAGAACCAATATGCTTAATTTACGAGATACCGCATCCATGAATAGAAAGATGAACATTTGGATAAAAAGTATAAAATACCCCAAACAAGAAGCACATACCTTACACTCAAACTGCTAGTTATCAAGGAAATACCAATTGGAGACAACCTTCCACCCACTTAATTTGCAAAGCTCAAATGACACTAGAGTACAGACATAGAAACACACCTATGACTTTCCAGAGCCTCACTTCCAGAGTGGAAACTATCCATAGCCAAGAAATCAAATTACAGTATGATGCTCACAGTGTTGCTTCCAATACAAAATTAACAACTGAGAAAGAAGCCCAGCATCCAAACAGGAGAGCCCTAAGCTGATCACGACACCATGGAGGAGTCTGGGACTCCAGTGAGAACATCCGTGAAACACGGGGAAGATATGCAAGGTGGCAGAGGACAGACCCACGACCCCACATTTATAAACTGAAAGTGTGTGTGAGGGTTAGTACTGCTTGTCATCCTCACAAGACCTAGAGCCACCAGAAGGCCAATCTCTGGGCCTGCCTGGGAGGGAGTTTCTAGATGAGGTGAACTGAGGAGGGAAGACCCACCCTGAATGCAAGGGGCACTTTCCCACGGGTTGAGGTCCTGAGCTGAATAAAAATTAGAAAGTGGGGGCTGGAGAGATGGCTCAGTGGATGAGAGCACTGGCTGCTCTTGCAGAGGACCTGGGTTCCCAGCACCTATGTGGAGGCTGACAACCATCTGTAACTCCAGTTACAGGGATCTACACCCTCTTCTGTCCTCCAAGGGCACTGAACGACATGGGTGTGCTTATGCATAATACTCATACACATAAAATAAAAATAAATAAATCAGGAGACATGGCTCAGCGGTTGAGAACACTAACCTTTCTTGCAGAAGACCCGGGTTCAAATCTGAGCACTCACATGGCAACTAACAACTGTCCGTAACTCCGGTCCCAGGGGATCCGACAGCCTCTTCTGTCCTCTGCGGGCATTGCACGACACGGGTGCACTTATCTACGTGCAGGCATAACACTCATACACATAAAATAAAAATAATAAATAAAATGTGTTTAAAGAATCAACCAATGAATCAAAAAAACCAATTTTTTAAGTAGAAAACAAGCTGAGCACCAGCATTCATCAGTCTCCGCTTCCTGACTGCGGGCACAGTGTGAGCAGCTGCCTCACACTCCGGCTGCCGTGCCTCCCCACCATGATGGACTGTAGCCCAAACTGTGAGCCACAATAAACCTTCCTTTAGTCGGGCATTTAATCACGGCAATGAGAGAGATAACGAATACAGTATGCGTAGTTCTTACACACACGTTTTATGCAGACACAGAGGATGCTAATGATGACTTTCTCCAGCATGCTGTATGGAGCTCCCTTTTTCTTTCTCTGCATCCACATGTTAGCTGTAGCGGGAATCAGCATCACAGCGTTTGAGGTGGACAGTGGGGCCGGGTCTCCCTCCTGTGCCCAGTCCTCCCTCTCCAGGTGGCTAGCAGTCCCTCACTGTCCAAGTGTCCTCCCAGAGCCCTGTGTCTGACAGCAGCTGATGATCTCTGTGTCAGTCCCACTCCTCAACATCTGGAGGCCACCAACCCTCTGCAGATCTGGGCAAGTCACTGTAATGTCCATATCCAGGAAGCCCCATGACCCTCAGGCCAGTAAGTGTGGGCTGGATGGCTCTGGATGGCTCTTTTACACCAGCACCATCAAGTAGATTCAAACAATTACCAGGAAAGACAAAGAACACAGATGTGGGATCCTGAGAGTGGACTGGGCACAGCTGGAATTCTGAGGCTCTCAAGCTTGGTCACTGTGCATCAAACATCTGTCACCCTCAAGATGTACTGTACACAGACTCTCTCCTCACATCCCCAAATGACCATGTTGGTGGTCATGTCCTGTGTAGTAGCAGGAGTCCTGTTCCAGCTCAGCCTCAAACACTCAGACCAGTGATGTGACTCAGAGTCCCGGTCCAGGTGTCCCCACCTCCCTGGAGGAAGTGAAGTTATCCGTGTCTTGGGACTCAACTAAAGGCAGAGCCAGATGTGCAGCAGGTGCCACCAGGGGCTTGCTGACTTCTGGCCTTCCTGTTTGACTACTTAACAAAAAAAACCCTTATTATTGGCCCTTGGGCCTCAGTTTCCCTATCTGTGAATTAAGTGCATAAGGTCTACATTCTCCTCAAGTGCTGATGTGGTTGCTAGGATAAGTTGGCAGCCAGCTGAGCTGCCCCAGCCCCTCGGCTCCCTCCTCAGGGAAGTGACTCCACTCTCGCTTCCCTCTCACATCTGAAGCAACTTCCTGAAAGATAAGCAGACAGCCCACAAGCCCACCTCAGAGCCCGTGTCAGCTGAGACATCATTTCCAAACTCCACCCAGTGACCATAGGCCCTGTGTGTGCAGGCCCGAGTCCCCAGGGTCCCCCTTCTTCCTCCTGAACCCCTCCACATCAGGCTTTGCTCCCCATGGTCCTCCTCTTTGTCCACATGCAAGCCTTGATGGTGTGATACACAGGGATGAGTCTTTCTGCCACACCTGCCAGGCTCAGAAGTACCCAGGCCCTTGGTGAGCACCACTATGTGCTGGGCATGTTGGGTAAATGTGCTAGCTTATCCGTCTAGTCACAAGAGCATGTGCTTGGTCCCCACTGTATTTCTCTGGTGACGTCTCTCAGGGTGGTGGACCTTTGTCTGTGAAATGGAACAACAGTAGTTGAATGCACACAGCACCTCAGGATATACCTCCACAGAGTGACACTCCTTAGCTGCTTAGGCTTGTACAAACATCAAGGGAGTTAGACTACAGGGGTGAAACAAGAGGTCAGTGGGGGACAGAGGGCTCCAGTGGGCAGAACCTCACCCTGCCCCACTGCAGATCCTCTGCCAGACCTTTAAGATTCAAAGTACCATAACAAATGTCCTGAGTGGGGTACATTCTCCAGGAGACAGATGGTCACATGGGTCATATCCACCTCATAGAACAGAGGATGGAATGACACCAGTCAAAGCCATCATGATAGACATACTCAGAAGACAGGGAGCTGGCAAGGTGTCAGACATCCATGTGGAGACGTTAGGGGTGAAAACAAATCATTGATCTGAGGAGTGGGCCGCAGGAAGTCTTGCAGAAGGAAGAGAGAGACAGAGAAGAGAAAACCCAACACAGAGACATAAACCAGACCAGCGAAGGGATGAGAACCAGAAGGATGAGGTGGATCTTCCAGAGCTAGAGGACTGTGGGAGAATCGACCTGAAGGTGCTTTGAAGGGCCAGACAAGAGGGAAGGGAGAGCCTCGCCTGGATGCAGCCTATGATAACATCACAAGGAGGTTCCAGACTCAGAGGGTGCCTGGCTCTTCACACATGAGGACATCGAAGTGATTAAGTACTGAGAGGAAAGAATTTTATTCCTGGTCTGTTGCATCCAGTGCAATCATACAACTTAAGGACACAATAGACAATCTTGGGTGTCTATGCTCTTAGACACACCACCATCTTTCCAGCCACTCTTGGAGATCGTATTCAAGTCAGATGACACTCAAGTGCAGAAGCATTTACATAAAACATAAGAAATTAGGGCCTGGGGACACAGCTCAGCTGGCACAGTGCTTGTCACCACGCACGAAGCCCTGGGTTTGATCCTCAGCGCCACACAAGTAGACATGGTGCACACCTATAATCCCAGCGCTCCAGAGGCGGAGACAGGAGGATCATGGGTTCAAGGTCATTCCTGGATGTATAGGAAGTTCAAAGCCAGCATGGGATACTTGAGAAATAAAACAAAATAGAAATAAGAAATGAGATAGCATTTATTTTGATGGGAGTGTAAGCTGGTATAGCCACTATGAAAATTGGTGTGGAGGATTTTTAAAAAAAATAATAAAATAAAATTAGAACCACCACACGTCCAAAACACTAAAGAAATTTGCACAACAATCTAGAACTGAAATTCTGGACTGTGTCACTATGACAAAGAGAGGGCGGGCAGAGACAGGGAAGTGGGGCATGCTGTGGAATTTCTCAGGTCAGAAGGAAGGTACAGACAGAGAAGGTTAAGAAAGGACGCTGTGGAAAACCTTGAGACTGACAGGCAAGTGTCCCCAAAACAACACAGGTAGACATCGTTTGTTTTTTTGTTTTGGTTTATTTTTTTGAGACAGAGCCTCCCTGTAGCCCCAGCTGTCCTGGAATTCCCTGTGTAAACCAGGTTGGCCTTGAACTCAGAGATCCGCCTGCCTCTGCCTTCCAGGTGCTGGGATTAAAGGTGTGCGCCGCCATGCCCGGCCTAGACATTGTTTTTTAAAACAACAGAAGTATCTATCCAATGAAATTGAAAAGGAGAAAAACAACGTGAAGAGTAAGGGAAACACAAAATAAGAAAAAATAATGGCCAAATTTATCAATAAGTTCTAAGGCTAGTGATTCCCCATTGTAATAATTATAGAAAATGACAATAAATGGTTTTACAATAAATGTAAAGTGAGTTACATTTGTCAGTTAAAAGAGTCAATATATCATCTACAGGGCAGAATAGAACAAGATGTAACCAGTGTGAGACTGACAGAATTAGCATTGTGAAGATGGCTGGCAATAGGGCTCGGCAACTTCAAGTGCTTCCTAGTCTGCCGGAGGATCTGTGTTTGGTTCCCAGCACCTACTTCAGGGGGCTCACAACCTCCTATAATTCCAGCTCCAGATAATCTGACATCCTCTTCTGGCCTCCATGGGCATCTGCACACATGTGGCATACACTTATATACACATACACATACACATACACACACAAATAAATAAAAATAAATAATCTCAATGCACATGAAAATTCCAAAGATACTCTTTATAAAACCAGCAAAAAAAAATCCTACAATTTGTATGGAAACACAAAAAGACAGTGGCCAGCCAAAGCAACCCACAGGAAGAACATAGCCAGAGCCGTTCCGTTACTTGACCTCAAATGTTACTACAAAGCCTTAGTGACAGAGACAGCATGCATGGCCCTGGCACAAAAACAGACACATAAACCAGCAGATCAGAGCAGAGGACCCAGAGACAAACCCGCTCAGCGATGGGCAGCTAGTTTTTTACCAAGGTTTCAAAACCCATACATTGGCTGGGGAAACTGAAGAAGCAGGTGCAGAAGACACAGGATGAGGTCTACGAGCCCAACATAGCTCACGTGCCTTGTGAAGTTGCAGAAAGGGTCAGAGCTCATTTTGCTGTGTGAGAAGGTGCCCTTCAAACTCAGAAAAGTCATGGGTGACGATCTTGGTTTTCTGAAAAGGGTAAAAACGAGTAACCACAAAGCTGGAGCCTGGGCTGTGCTAAGGCAGTGACAGCTCAGTCCTGGCCCCTGAGGGCCCGAGAGGGTTGTAGGTTATTCTGGAAGTTCTTTTCTTTTTTATAACTTTTACAGAAACTTTATTGAGAATTTCATACATGCATATAAGGTATTTTGATCTAATCCATGCCCATTCCCTCCCCTCCAACATTCCCCCCTCCTAAGAAATAATCCTAAAATCTTTTAAGGATTAGATACAAGCTCCCAAATACTTTTGACATTTTTGGCCTTGGAACAGAGTATGTTG
>NW_008328704.1:20175-22132 GCF_000622305.1 Nannospalax galili
TTATTAATTTCTGCCCTGATTTTTGTTATTTCTTCTTGTCTGCTGTGTTTGGGTTTCATTTGCTGTTGCTTTTCAAGTGTGTTGAGTTTCAATGTTAAGTCATTTATTTGTGTTATTTCTGATTTTTTGATGTAGGCACATAGAGCTATAAATTTCCCTCTAAGGACCGATTTCAGCATATCCCAGATGTATTGTCATGTTGTATTGTCCTTTTAATTTAATTCCAGGAATACTGTCTTTCTTAATTTCTACTTTGACCCACTCATGGTTTAGGAGTGTGTTATTCAATCACCACGAGTTCATGTAGTGACTAAGGCTTCATCCAGTGTTGATTTTGAGCTTTATTGCATTGTGGTCTGACAGAATGCATGGAAGAATTTCAATTGTTTTCTATTTGTTGAAGCTTGTTTTGTGCCCCACTATGTGTATTCTCTCATGCTTGGGTGGACTATTCGGAAGTTGTCTGTTAGGTCCATTTGAATGATGGTATAATTTAATTCAGATGTCTCTCTGTTTATTATTTGTCCAGTTGACCTGCATAATGGAGATAGTGGGGTATTGACGTCCCCTACTATTACTGAGTTGGGGTTGATCTGTGTCTTAAAGTCCTGTAGTATTGTTTTTATGAATTTGGGTGCACAGAGTTTGGTGCCCATATGTTCATGATTGTAATATCTTCTTGGTTAATTTTTCCTTTGATCAGAATGAAGTGATCCTCTTTATCTCTTCTAGTTAGTTTTA
The DNA here is from genome assembly GCF_000622305.1 of Nannospalax galili. Lineage (NCBI taxonomy): Eukaryota > Metazoa > Chordata > Mammalia > Rodentia > Spalacidae > Nannospalax > Nannospalax galili. Next base: position 20,917 of record NW_008328704.1, read on the forward strand.
GTTTGAAGTCTATTTTTTCAGATATTAGAATTGCAGCCCTGCTTGTTTCTTAGTGCCATTTGCTTGGAATATTCTTTTCCATCCTTTGACCTTAAGGTAATGCCTGTTCTTGAAGGTGAGATGGATTTCCTGCAGACAGAAAAGAAATGGATTTTGTTTCTTAATCCATTTGCTTAGCCTGTGTCTTTTGACTGGGGAGTTCAGTCCATTGATATTTAAGATTACTATCAAAAGATGAGTATTGAATCCTGTCATTTTTTTTTGTTTTTATTCTTGCTATAGCTGTACTTTTACACTGTTAATACCTTTGTTTATTTTCTTTCATTGCCCCTAGGGTATAGTTGTTTCTCTCTCTGCTCTCTGTATTGCTTCAAGTGTTCTTTGAAGGGCTGGTTTCGTGGACATGTGTTCTTTCAGGCTATTCATGTCATGGAAGATTTTTCTTTCCCCCTCAACTATAATAGACATTTTTGCTGGGTAGAGTATTGTGGGCTGGCATCTATTGTCATGTAGGACTGGATATACCTTGGTCCAGGCTCTTCCAGCTTTCATGGTTTGCATTGATGAGTCAGCTGTAATTCTGATGGACTTTGCTTTGTATGTGACTTGTTTTTCTTTTGCTGCTTCAGAATTCTCTCTTTGTTCTGTACATTTAGTGTTTTTGCTATGATATGTCGTGGGGAGTTTCTTTCTGATCCTGTCTATTTGGTGTTCTTTGTACTTCCTGTATTTGTGTGGGGATGTCTTTCCTTAATTTCAGGAAATTCTCTTCTATAATCCTGTTTAAGATCTGGTCAACACCATTAACCTGAAATTCTTCTCCTTCCTCTAAGCCTATGACACATAGATTTGGTCTTTCATGGTGTCCCACATCTCTTGCATATTCCATTCCTGTGTTTTTTTAAATTTTCCATACTCTGTTTGAGTGTCCAGTTCTTCAACTTTATCCTCCAGTGTTGATATTGTTTTCCATTTCATTAATTCTCATGGTGAGGCTTCCCCCTGTTGTTTCAAGTTTGTTTATTGAGTTTTTCACTTCCTTCATTTTAGCCTGTGTTTTCTTCAGTGTTTCTATCTCTTTTGTAAAGTCATTCAGAAGTTTATCCCTATCTTCTTTTAGTTCTTTAATTTGTTTGTGTGTTCATTAAATTCATTGAATTCCTTGATCATGTTTATGATTGTTCTTTTAATTTCAATGTCCTGGGTTTTCTCTAGA
>NW_008328704.1:22173-23850 GCF_000622305.1 Nannospalax galili
GGGTTCTCCTTGTAGAACTCTTCTACAGGATTGGTGGGCTTTGGTGGGGACATAGTGTTTTGGCTTTCCATTTTATTATTCTTTCTTTGTGGTTTTGGCATGTGAATTTCCTTTATTGTTTATGATTCTGATATGAAAATTAAGTTGAAGTATGCTTCTGTTTGTATTATCTGGGTGCCTAAATCCTTTCTTCATTGGTTGTGTGAAGCTGGTTGGTACAGGGTTCAGGTTCTCTCAGGTTTATTTTGGAGGGAACTAATGGCTTCAGATCAGCTATTCAGATCAAGGGTACCCACAGAAGCCCAATTCGGGTTCCAGTCAGGTACACTCAGGCTTCTTTCACCACGTGGAGGCAGGATCCAGGCTCTCTCAGGCAGTCCCCTGTGCTGTCACATTGGTTGTGTGAAGCTGGTTGGTACAGGGTTCAGGTTCTCTCAGGTTTATTTTGGAGGGAACTAATGGCTTCAGATCAGCTATTCAGATCAAGGGTACCCACAGAAGCCCAATTCGGGTTCCAGTCAGGTACACTCAGGCTTCTTTCACCACGTGGAGGCAGGATCCAGGCTCTCTCAGGCAGTCCCCTGTGCTGTCAACCCTATGCCACAGGGAGGCCAGAGGGGGACCAGAACTCGGCACTCTCTGGCCGTCTGCTGAGATCCCAGCCGCTACACAGATGAAGGTCTGAACCCACCATTTCAGGCTGTCCACTAGGATCTCAGCCTTAGCCTACCCTGAAGCCTGTGAGGGGCCTCACAAAATCCCAGGTAGGGGGATGGTATGGCACAATTAGGGGAAGCTCACCACCATGTGGAGGCAGGATCCAGGGGCTGTCAGGCAGTCCTCTGGGTTCTCAGGCCCTCTGGTTGTTGGAGGCCAAAGGGAGGCCAGAACCCCGCACTCTCTGGCAGTCTGCTGAGCTTCAAAGCCGCTACCCCAATGGAGATCTGAACCCACCCTCTCCTATTCTAGAAGTTCTGCTGGGCCTCTGTCTGGTACCCACCCTGAGGACCTCGTGGCCACACCTGGATCCGCCCCCCCCAAGGACTCAAGCCTTTGACCAGCCCTCCTCCCATCACCAGCCCTCCTCCCACCAGGTTGCAGGTACCTTCCCAGATCAGGACAGAGGGCCCCAGGGTGAGGGTTGGAAGGAAGCAGCTCCCAGGATGCATCCTGAGCACTGCCCTCTGACCCTCAGGGAGTGGGACTCTCTGTGAGCTGTGTCGTGCCTGCCCCTTGCTCTTTTCCCAGTCTGCCCAGAAGTCTATGGCCTTGAAGGAGCACCTGGCCTGAGTGGCCCAGAGATCTTTGCAGAAACCCCATAAAGTCAGAAAACAAGCCGTCTGGGCATTGGGAAGGCAGAGGATGACCCATGCCTGATGGCACAGGCCTGCCATTCCAGCTACTCAGGAGACTGAAGCAGGAGGGTGAGAAGTTCAAAGCCAGCCTGGATAACTTAGTGAGACTGTGGGCTAAAGATATAGTGGAGTGGTAGAGCTTGCCTACCTTGTATGAGGACCTTAGTTCATCCCCTGTACAACAAATAAACAAAGAGAGAAAAAGAAAGAAAAAGGAAGGGAGGGAGGGAGGGAGGAAGGAGGGAGGAAGGAAGGAAGGAGGGAGGAAGGAAGGAAGGAGGGAGGGAGGAGGGAGGGAGGAAAGCAGGAGGGAAGGAAGGAG
>NW_008328704.1:23903-41446 GCF_000622305.1 Nannospalax galili
GGGGGGAGAGAAGGCTGCTTTAGGTCCTCATATGAAAAGAAAGGAAGGAGGAAGGAAGGAAGGAAGTAAGGAAGGAGGAAGGAAGGAAGGAAGGAAGGAGGAAAGGAGGAAAGAAGGAAGGAAGGAAGGAAGGAGGAAGGAAGGAGGAAGGAAGAAGGAAGGAGGGAGGAAGGAAGGAAAAGAGAGAAAGTATGGGACTGATGTACTAGCTTAATGGGTAAGGGTGCTTGTGGCCAAGGCTGACGACCTGAGTTTGGTCCCCAGGTATCACAAGTTGTCCTCTGATTTCCACACATGACCACATAAACACAACAGACATGCAAACACAGACATACACACATGCATACACACAAACATACACAGAGACACATATGCATGGGCAACCACACACAGACACACATATGCACACACAGACACACATGCATACACATACATGTGCTCACATACAAACACACATGCACACACAGGCACACAGAGACACACAAGCACATACACAGACACACATAAACACATACACAAGTACACACATACATAGACACATGCAAAATAAATATGATAAAAAGGTTGTATTTTCATTTTCAAGAGCAATGCTTCATGTTTATTATGACTAACACTATGCAGCATAGAAAAAAAAATAAAAACCTTGCTTTTTTTCTAAGTTTTTTGTTTTTGAGACTGAGTCTCCACATATCCCAGCTAACTTGGAACTCACTATACAGACCAGGCTGGCCTCCATCTCACAGAGCTCTGCCTACCTCTGCCTCCCAAGTGCTGGGATTAAAGGCCTGCGCACCACACCTGGATATTTTTAAGTATTTTGAGCCAGGGTCTCACTCTGTGCCCAGGCCGGCCTTGAATTCATGCAAATCCTTCTGCCTCAGTTTCCCATGTGCTGAGATTACAGGCGTGCAGCATCAAAACCGACTAAAAAGGATTCCTAATTCTAACACCCAGGAGTACCACGTTCTACTGTCCCCGCATTTACTCACGCACTCAGCAAGCGCCCGAGGTCTCAGTGCTGGGGCCATGTTCCTTGGGTACCGCAGGGTTCACCATCAGGCTTAGAGTAACCAGTGGGATACAAAGAGGTTCCCGGGTCCCCAGGGATGCAGCAATTCAGATGAGTGGAGCCTGAACATGTACAAACTTGAGAGTATGCACCAAGAAAATAACACAAAAGTACAGATACAAAACTGCCAGCGGGGTGAGGTGGACCACACCTGCAATCCCACATTTGGGAGGTGGAGGCAGATCAGAGTTCAAGGTCATCCACAGCTACATAGCGAATTCAAGGCCAGCATGGGCTACTTAGATTCAGAAAAAAGTTATAAATTGTATACCTGTGTGTGTGTATGTTTGCACATATGTTTACGAATGGACAGGCTCGTGTATGTGTGAGCACATGTTGAAATCAGAGGTCAACCTCAAGTGTTGCTCCTCAGGCATCGTCAACCTTAATTTTTGAAGCAGGGTCTCTCATTGGCCTGAGGCTTGCTGATTAGACTAGGCTGACCTCCCCAGCGCTGGGATTACAATTGTCTGTCACTATGCTTGGGTTTTTATGTGAGTCTTAGGGATCAAACTCAGGTCCTCATGCTTACAAAGCAAACACTTTACCAACTGAGCTATTGCCTCAGCCTCATTTTTTAAATATGAAAAGTATCCAAGAACTGGCAATATTCTATCATTAAATGACTCTCCATAACTAGTTTTTGCTGGGTGATTTCACAGTGCCCTCTATGATTCCCTCTTCAGGTGATGATTCTGTGAGGTCATTTTCTAGGGTTAGAGATAAGGAATCCAAATGCAGTTTCATCTAAGTTGTGCCTGGCAGACCCAGATAGGTGCAGAACACACGCATTACTACTGAAAGACACCGGGATTTCGTAAGATGCTATTTTTCAAGAGTCTCATCAAAATAGTGAAAGAGAAGAGCAACGTGGTTACACATGTGGCAGGCTGCCACCTCATGGACACGACACGAATGACTATTTGCTTATTGGCAGGTGTGTACAAGCACCACCACTTTCCCATCACTGTTACAACTCTGCACTAGGAAGCCAGAGCTGGCCCAGCCGGGGTATACCTGGAGTGACAGAAAATTCAGAGGACATGGCCCCTAACCCCAGAACTTGGTTTAGGGCTTTCATCTGCTAGTGTGCACCACCACACCCAGATAGTATTCTCTCTCTTTCTCTCTTTTTACGGGACAAACCTGCCCCTGAGAATGAGACCCAGAAGCTTCTGTGATGACAAATCCTGTAATTACTGCTGAGCCAAAGCCCCAACCCTCTGGGATACAGCCACAGGGAAGCTGTCCAGACTGGTCAGTCTGTGTGGTAGAACAGGTACAGACACACACACACACACACACACACACGCACGCACGCACACACACACGCACGCACGCACACGCACACGCAAATAAAAATATAATGTCTTTTTTTTTTAAGGTAAAACAAAAAGAAGGGACTGGAGAGATGGCTCAGCAATTAAAAGCTCTGGCTGCTCTTGCAGAAGACCCAAGTTCAGTTACCAATACCCACGCGGTAGCTCACAACCATCTGTAACTCTAGTCCCAGGGGGAATCTGATGCCCTTGTCTGGTCTTCATGGGCACGTCACTCATGTGGTACACATACATACATTCAGGCAAGCACTCATATACATAAAATAAAAATAAATAAATCTTTAAAAAAAAAAGGAAAGAGGCTGGGCTGTACCTCAGGGCTGTCAGTGGTAAAGTGCTTGCTCATATGCATGAGGCTCCAGGTTCAACCCTCAGGACTGGAAAAAAGAAAGAAAGAAAAGAAAACAGAAAACTTTTTTTAATAGAACTGGGCATGGTGGCACACACTTGTAATCCCAGCACTTAGGAAGTGTAAGACAGGAGGATCAGGAGTTCAAGGCTTGCCTCAGCTCCACAGGAAGTTTGAGACCAGCCTGGGCTCATGAGACTATCTTAAAAATAAAATCTTTTTTCTTAATAAATGCCAATTTTGCTTCACAGATGCCGCTCGCAGCTGCAGGCATCCTCAGGATCCCAACTGACCCCATCATCACAGGACTTCTCCAGTCTGTCTAATTGCTTTTTGATGTCAGACATATTAGATTTCAGCCCATCCAGTGACCACATCTTATTACCACTGCCAAGATCATGTCTGCATGTAAGGCTATATTCAGAGCTGGTGGACATGAATTTGGGGTACACTATTTGACCCAGCACAACATCCCTTTCTCAAACAGCCAGAAATTACAGAGCACAGCCCATAAACATACCCTATAAGCACCCCAACTCCACGAATCCATGAATCCTCAGCTGTTCCTCTCAGATGAGCCTTAGGCAGTCTCAGACCCAGCTGACATGCTGAGAACTCAATAGGAGACAACAGGCTGGACTGATTGCAATCACAACATCCTCAGACAACTTTACACACCCCTGACCCTGGGAAGACATGGGGAGCAGAGGCCTGAAGGGCCCCAGCTTCAAGACACTCAGCCACCAGCCTGAGTGTACAGGACTGTGGCCTCACCTAACTGTAACATGTGCTGGGCACTACAAAATGGACCTCCACTTCTCATGGTGGGGCTTCTATGTTGTGGGGTTGTGTTGTTGATCTTGCTTCCAGGACCCCCAAATTCTGTAACGTCCTTGAGTGTCTACTATGGACCATGAGCCCAGAGCAAGTCTGAGACCGTCCCCTAAGATGGTCCCCACAGCCCCCCATGTAGCCTGTTTCTGGGGGTGTCTGCCAGGGATAGGGACACCCAATGAAGCTGCAGCAGGTACGGGGCTGTGGAACAAACCAGGACAGAACACAGTGATGTTCACATAACTGCAAATCAGGTTAGGGGTTCCGAAGAGGTAACGGCAGCCAGTTCTTGTTCCCCCAAAAGAAGAACGAGGTTATCCGACAAATATAGACAGAGTAGCTACGGCAGTGCCTGGGGCACAGGTCTGAGTCCTGGCAACACAGCAGAGAGAGTAATGTGGGCCTGTCCCCGCAGTGCTGGCTTAGCAGGGCAAGACTGTGCGTGAAGAAACACCTGAGATGCTACAGTAGCTGGGGCTCAGAGAGGGGAGGACAGAGTCCCAACTCAAAGTGCAGAGAAGCAGCGGAACACCTAGGGGACGTACAAGAAGACCCAGGTGCTAGGGCTGGAGCTCTGGGTGTATTGGGGGACCTGTGTGATACAGGATGGAGGAATGGACAGATTCCACACACAGGAAGGAATCTACACCCTGCGTGCTAGTAGCACTTACGCACTGTTAATGGCTTGCTGTTCTGAGTTGATGCTCCAGCCCAGGTGGCACCTGGAGGAGCACAGGGTTGATACCAGCTGACACTAGACCCAGCATTCCGAGATGTGCCAGAGCCCAGTTTTGCAGAGAATGAAGCATGCGAGAGATGAGGGGGCACAGACATCACAAGTCTCAGAAATGTGGCTGGCCAGCTGACCAAACTCCAGGATGACTAATTGCCCTCCTAAGTCTGCTGACTGCAGATGAAACAGAGGCAATTTTCTAGGATGCTAACCCCCTGCCTTCTCCAATCATTGGCTTTCAGAATAAAGCACAGCTTAAACACTCAATTTCTGTCTCTGCTTGTCAGCCTTTGTGGTAACAGGCAGCACGAGCTCCAGTTATAGCTGGATGTGCCAGGCCTGGATACAAAGAAAACAGGACAGAGGGGTGGGACAACGAGGCAGGACAAAGGAAGCCAGGCTGGCCATTCATGGGGCAGAGAAGGAGCCAAGAAGGGTTGGCAATGGAGCCTGGCCTGGTGGAGGGGCCACAGAGCCCTTCCAACTGGGGACGGGATGGCGTCAGGTAGTGACTCTGCCCAGAACCGTGGTGATACAGACTGAGGATGTGGTGAGGATGGTCAGCCCTAGGCATGCTACAGCAGATGTGGGGGTGCCACTGGCGTTTTGCTCTGGCCGCCTCTCGGCTCCCTGTCCTCATGATCTCAGATAAGACACACAGCATAATGAGGAAAACAGGTGGGGTTGAAAATGGAACCATCATGCATCATGCTGACCTATATTTTATTTATTTATGTTTTATTTTATATGCATGAGTGTATTGCCTGCATGTAGGTAAGTGCACCTGTGTCATGCAATGCCCTTGGAGAGGGTGTTGAATCCCCTGGCACTGGAGTTATGAATGGTTGTTAACTGCCATGTGGGTGCTGGGAATTGAACCTGGGTCCTCTGCAAGAGCAGTCAGTGCTCTTAGCCACCAAACCATCTCTCCAGCTCCTTATTTCTTTTTAAAGATTTATTTTTACTTTTAATTATGTGTGTGCACATGAGCACAGTGCTCCAAGAGGTAGAAGAAGACGTCAGATCTCATGAAGCTGGAGTTACAGGTGGCTGTGAGCCTCCTGACATGGGTGCTGGGAACTGAACTCGGATCCTCCGCAAACGCAGTAAATGCTCTTAACTGTTGCGCCATCCCTCCAGCCCCCTGACTTACAGTCTAAGCTTCATACTATTGCTAAAGTCTCTGGAACGGACAAGTTTCGCTGAGGGACAATTTTTCTTGCCCCAGGGACTGACACGTCCATTTGGATTAACTCTCATAGGAGTGGACACCAGGTTGCCTTTGCTCTTCCCAGAAAGCCTCAGCTAGGTTGTAATCATATGAGCTTCTAGGCAATTCAGAATGTCAGGTCTCTACCCAGGGGCAAAGAAACAACTCAGACCTCATCCTTTTGATTCTTTTGACTAGTAACCAAAGTCTTGACCTTTCAGCTCCTGGGTGTTGATTAAGGAAGGAAAGGTCCATCCCCAATGACCTCCAAAACTGCTAACATTTAACCAGCTACCTAAACAGAACAGGTCGGGTTGAGGCCAGCACCAAGGCTGGGCTTGCCCAGAATGAGAAAGAGGCAAGATCTGGGCTTCGGGGACATCCCAGGGACAGGGCAGCGAGTCGGGGGCCCTTCCTAGTCTGTTAGCCTGGGCATAGGGCTCTGGGGTCCCAGAGAGGGTATTAAATTCCCTCAGCCTGGCCCATCAAGGTGAGCAGAGCATTGAAGGTGAGGTCCCTCACGTTGTGAACCCTGGTTGCCCATTCCTGGAGCGGGGACACAGAGCATTGTCAACTGCCACCTGTGCCCCACACCTGCTGTCTGGATGCTACCCAAATTACAACAGATTTAGCAAATTAGCCCACAGCTGCTGCTCCACAGGCAGAGCAGACTCACTCAGGGTCTGGTTTTCTTCGTAACGTTTAGAGAAGAACTTCCTCACTGCGCTGGCTCAGGCAGCCTGGAATCTTGCTTTTGGGGAAAAGGATGTGTTTGGTGACCTACCTGGGATTCCTTAAGTTTCAGTATGAGGATGCTGCATTGCGTATAACTGATGCCATTTTGACCTTTGAGTACCCATTGCCTGAGCCCAATCCAAAACTATGGCCTCACATAAGTTGCTTAAATTTTCCTCTATATGTGTTCATGTAGGTGAATGTGCACGTGTGTGCATGTGTATACAGGTCCCAGGTTAATACTGGGTGTCTTCATCTACTGCTCCCGACCTGATTTTTGAGACAGAACCTGGAGCTCACAGATTTAGCTAGACGGCTGAGCAGCCAACCCCCGGGTCCTCCCGTCTCTGCCTCTCCAGCCCTGGATTACTCAGATCCTCGTGCTTACGCAGACGGCACTTCACTGACAGCCCTCTCTCCAGCTTCTTGGTTTGGGTTTTTTGAGATGGTCCATGTAGCCGAGGCTGGCCTTGCACTCCTGTCCCTCCTGTCTCCACCTCCCAAATTCCAGGATTACGATCGTCCACCACATGTAGCTTTGATTTTGTGGTTGTTCCTTTTTGGGTTAATGAGTTGGGGGGGGCGTTGCCAGAGGAACCCAAGGAGCTCATAAGACATTGGATCCCCTAGAGCTCAAGTTATAGATAAGTGGTTGTGAGTCACCCAACTTGGATGCTGAGAACCAAACTTGGGTCCTCTGGAAGAGCAGCAAGTGCTCTTAACTGCTGAGCCATTTCTCCAGCCCCTTGGTTTTTTGTTTTTGTTTTATTTTGTTTTGTTTTTAAGACAGGGTCTCACTCTGTAGCCCAGGTTGGTCTGGAAGACTGTTGCCCAAGCTTGCCCTGAACTCTTCCTGCCTCAGCCTCCTGAGTGCTAGGCTCTGCAGGCATGCACCACCACACTTGGCTCCTAGCATGTTTTCCATAGTTCAGAAGTGAGGGAGGGCTGGGGAGGACCATACTTGTACCTGGTTCTCAGCCCCACATGGCCCCAACAGCTGGCCCAGGGGTCAGGGCTGTCCATCTGCCTCCCACTCCCCCAGGTGAGGACTGACAGGTGCCCCTTCCCCCAGGATGCTGAGCAGTCTGAAGAACAGTCTCCGGGTGGACGCCTGTCTGCCTGGGCTGTGGCTATAGCTTTGGCTTACAGCGGTTGATACAGGAAGGACCCGCTGGGCCTGCAGAAGCCCACCAAGTTCTCGGCTGTGGCTATAGCTTTGGTTTACAGCGGTTGATACAGGAAGGACCCGCTGGGCCTGCAGAAGCCCACCAAGTTCTCAGGGGCCCCACCACCCTGCCCCACCTGCCTTACCCCTCCACACCAGCAGGGCCTCCAGGCTTCTGCGCTGGACAGTTTACACCCCTAAACCAGGTAACAACTCCCACTTTGGCAAGGAGCCTTTCTGGGGACCCAAGGTCAGGCTGGTAACTAGTGCCAAGTGGGCACCCCTGTGTGTCTGGTCCCTGCCTCTGTGTGGCCCCTTCAGTGAGCTCATCCCCTGCCCACACTGCTGCCAGCCTCTCTCCCCTCACTGCACCACGCCTTCCTGCCGGCCCTTCTGGAGGACGTGAAGCGCCTTCCTGTCTCCTCTCTAGCTGGGCTCGTGGAGGGCTCCACTCCTTTACTTTCCACCTTTCTTCAGCTTCTACATCGGCTTCCTCATCCTCACCCACATGGGCAAGTCCAGCTGGGCCACGCCGCAGAGTACAGGATGGATGCTTGAACTGGGCCCCTGGAGGAGGAGGCTTAGGGTGGACACCAGGAGGGAAGAAAGTAGAGGTGGGAGGAAGCAGAGAGAGGAGAGGGACAGTGGTCTGGCAGCCCTAGGGTCAGAAGAAGCACATCTTGCCTAGAGCCCATTGGCTGCCAGGTGGGAAAGACAGCACCAGGTCCTCAGGGCCCAGAAAACTGCAGCCTCCAGGGCAGCAGAGAAAAGTGGCACTTCTGCTGACAGTCCCGCCTTCACCCTGAGACCTCCATCCTGATCCCCAGCCCTCGGCTTGTCTTGCCCCCCCTCCAACAGTGGTCAAGGACAGAGGATGGTGGGTAAGTCACCTGACTAAAGGCATCTGTCCTTTTGCAGACTTTTGTGTCACTCTGAGTCTGGTGCGCAGAATTTGGGACCTCCTTGGGTCCGGAGACTATAGGCAGGCGGTCCACAGGCCAGATGGCACCCCCAGGCCCAAGGGTCCACATTTCCTCAGGGTCCTGTTCCCTTGCATCTCTCAGATGCAAGTCCTGAGCATCACAATATTATTTAAATCATTTAACCTTCAGCAAGGCCACAGAGTGGAGGGGCTACTACCCCATTAGCAAACCAAGCCTTCATAAAGGGGGCCTAGGCAGGATGGTGAGGTGTAGCAGATAGCTGCCTGGGTCCTCACTTATGACTCAGGAAGGAAAAGTCCCTTTGGAAGACCTCAACCTTGAGGAAGGAGATCACCAGGTGCTGTAGCAGCTTTTCAGAGCACCCCACCCCACCTGCCTATTCAGACCAAATTCCAGGTGTGCAGGGACAGAGTCTCCCTTTCCCCTGATAAGCAGAAAACACAGCAAATGTCCCCACACCCAGCCCATGTGCCTTAGCCCCCACCCCCATCCTGATACTGCACAGGGGGGCCCCCTTGCAGCTCCTGGGAGCTGTAACCTGTGCTGTTTCTGTGCTTGTGGCTCTGCCCTGTGGTGTGGGGGCTTCCTGAGTTAAAGTTCAAAGCATTCTATAGACCACTGAGCAAAACACCAGAAGCAACAGCGTGAGAGGACCTCATGCTGGCTCTTATAAGTCATCATTGAGGGAGTAACTGCTCTGACAAGAGGCAGGCCCACCTAAAGGGGTTCCCCGGGCTCTGCATAGAGATCCTAGGTACCCAGGAAGGTTATCAGTATGTCACAAGCTACAGGCCCACAGTGACTACATTATAGGCAGCCAACCCATCTAACCACTAACCCCATATGGGAAGTAACCTGCTATGGCATTTGGGGAACAGCTCCCAGAGACTGGGGTGGGGTGCCAGGGCAGCTGTGACCCTGTAAGAGGAACTTCAGTAAGCTGAGGCATTGCCTCACAAGGAACCTCCCCAGACTCACAACCTTGACTTTTCCCTACGGCCAAATCCAGGATACAGGACCTAATACAGAGATCCAAGGTTGACCTTCTGAGACTCAGTTTCCTGTTCTGGAAGGTGAGTGAGTCTCATCCTGCCTTTATGGTATGTGTTTCTCTCTCTCTCTCTCTCTCTCTCTCTCTCTCTCTCTCTCCTGCAGCCCAGCCTGAGCAGCAAAACCTGAATACCATTCCCTCCTGGCCTGGGGGCCTTTTCCAGGGGCTCTGGATGCCTGGGAGACCCTCTACTCCCTGCAGAACACTAAGTCCTATAAGACCCCTGCCCTACCCTCCTGTCCTAGAGCCACACTGCCATCAGGTGGTTGTGACTTTCAGATCTGCCTGAACCTTTGGGTTCATTCACACCTCCAGGTCCAAAATGACCCAGGAGTCACACCCAGGATAGGTCTTCCTCTCTGGGGCTGATAGACTCAAGCCCACAGAGGTAATTTTGCCTAGTGGGAGTGAGATATCCCCAGGAGCCACAAAACTCCATGGGGAGAGAGCAGCAAGTCAGTCCTGAAGCCACAGTGAGACGCAGATCGCAACATCCAACACTAAAGGACAAGACTCAGGCTGAGACAGGGCTGCTGTGTCCACTGTGGTGGAATGTACCAGAGGACCCGGGTTTCTTGCTTCATTCCTTCCCTGGTCTGTGGAGCTTTGCAGACCCATCTGCCATCAAGGCCTTGAGCTAGCCACCTCCTGCCTGCCTGATCACACCTCGCCTGACCTGAAGAGGCCCGAGGCTTTAGTTGCCACTGGTGCCACATCCTGTGGCAATACACCCTCGCTCCTGCCCCCAGGTATATGGTGGCTCTGTCATCTCCAGGCGACAAGCCCCACTCCTTTTGGAAGGTAAGAGGGGTCAGAAAAGAGCATTTGTGAGGGACCCCAGAATGAGTCCATCTCTCACCTCTGTGAGCCTGTGATAGACCTGGGGACACAGCAAGTAACCAGGCTAAGGACCAGGCAAGGTCTAGATGGTTACCAGCCTCAACTGACAAGATGCTGCTCCTTGTCTCTAAGCCTGAACCCTAACTGAAGAGAATCCCAGTCGCACCCCCACCACCCATACCAAGTCCTAAACTGACTGGCATGCAAGGGACAGTGGTACCCACAGGCCTGGGCACCTTGCCCTGTCACTTGGGTCATCTGTGAGAGCAGAGAGGGACCCAGCCTTCTACCATCAGTCCCCAGGAAGGTTCCAGAAACCCAGGACAGAGACACCTCACCTTCTGCCCATCAACACATCCTCCAGACCTGGATGGAGGCCCCACCCCTCCCACTGGGCACTCAGCTTCAGTCCTGCTCCGCACGCAGATTCCGTGTGAAATCAGACCAATATGTGACCTACCCCTCGCCAGGCAACTCTCAGGCAGAACACAAAACAACAGCCCCCTAACCATTCTGGGAGGAAATGGACACAAAAGAGACCCCAAGGAATCATAGGAATCCAGCCTGAGAGTCAGGAGGCACCAAGGGGTAGCTACGGCACCCATCGGAGAGACCCATGGGGAAGCCATCTCTTTCCTTCTCACTCCAAGCTTGGGGCTGGCTGCCCTCAGCTCTGCCTCTGGCATATGGCATATGGCATGTGAGAGAGGGCCCCCAGGGGACAGAGAGTCAGGCCAAGGGGCAGAACATTCGGGGAAATCCTCATTCTCACCCAGAATGGAACCACAGGCAGTGTGCCTCGAGATGACCTTTGCCTCCACAGCCCTCCACTCACCTGCTCCCCACACCTCTGCCCCATCTCCTTGCAGGCAGGGGCCACAGACCTCACACTCAGCCACACAGGCTCAAAGGCCACCTCAGCCTTTCACACCTAGGGTCTCACAAGAGACCACACCAAGTCTGGGCAGGACCGGCGTCATCTTTCCACTCCCTGGCTCCATATCCTCTGCCAAGAGTGACCACTGGGGCTGGGGAGGCTGGGGGCAAGGGGAGAGCCGTGGTGAGCCCTGGGAGCTGCATCTGTCTCCACTGGCTATGGTGCCCTGGGGACACACCAACTGTCTTCCCTGTGGCCCTGGTCACTGAGCTTGGGTGGGTGGCCCTGTAACATGACCCCAGTCAGTTCATCCCCATAGCCAGCAGGAAAAGATGGGCACTTAGGGGCGGAGTTGCTGTCCTCAGCCCCCTCCCCAGGATGTCACATACATCCAGGACACCTGCCTAGCCACCTTTCTTAGCACCCAGGTCACCTGCCCCCTTTCCCCTGGGCTTGCCTGTTTCCACTGTCCCTAAGACCCAGACTAGAAAGACTTCACCCTCTTCCTCTAGGAAGGCTGCCTGAGTGACCCCATGAGGCCACCGTCCTCCTTCCCTATGTTTGGCCTGAACCAACCTGTCTTCTTCAAGTACGTATGGCTTTCTCCACAACCCTATCCTGTCCAGCCCACCTGCCCTAGCCCCCGGCCCCTACTTAGCACCCTGGTGCTGCCCATCTAAGTCTAGCCATTACTCCCAAGACCTCACAGCCAGACAGACCGGTTTTAGGAGGCCTGAGGCTCCTCTGGCTCTAGGAAGCTGGCAAGAGGCACAGAAGGGAAGTGGCTCACGGGGCAGCATGGTCCCCCACTCCCTGTGCACTCGCCTTCCACAGGCGGCTCAGCAGCCTGTGGTGCCCGTCTCTCTCTGAGCTGGAACCCTTCAGATCTGGCTCCTCCTGGCTGACCCAGGGTCAGCCCTGCCTCTGAGGCCTTCATTGCCCTCAGTAACAAGTTCCTAGATGATTTCCCAGTACAGTCACTGAACAGTCCCCAGCCCTGTGGACAATGGGGCTGCCCCAGCCTGATGAACCTGAACCTTGCTGCCAGAGCAGCACTCTTTAGGAACCATCTGGGAGCTTATCACCAAAGGCAGGGAAGGCCTTGTGGCAGGGCTGGCCCTGGGGTCAGACCACCGGCAGAGCAGAGGATTCCAGCAGAGAGAGCAAGGCCTGCTGAGGTGCTAAAAAAAGGGCCGCCCGCCCTCTGGTGGCAGGACAGGGCAGAAGCTGGGACCAGCCCATCAGATGTGTGCCCTGCCTCTGTGGAGGATCAGGGCTGGGGCAATGCAAACCCTTTTCTCTGAAGGTGTCAACTCCTGCCCAGCTCCCTCTGTCCTCCGTGCACCCGACTTTCCCCATTAGGAAAGGAGACGGGGAAGAAGGCTGAAACAGAGACATCTGAGCAATTTCAAAGAGAGAAAGTGGCTGGGTCATGATCTTGGCCCATTTGGGCAAAGGGGGTAAAGGTGTTCCAGAGGGGAGGGTATCACTGTGCTTGTCTCTGGGTGGTGCTGTCCCCAAGGCAATTGGAGTTGCTGCTTTGGGAAAGAAAGTTGGCTGGGAGGGATTAGATGGATGTCCCCTGACCCATCTGTCCCTGTCTGCTATTTAAGTGTCTATAGAAGACCTGAGGGACTCTGTGTGTGTGTGTGTGTGTGTGTGTGTGTGTGTGTGTCCAATGTGGGGAAGGCCCTCACCAGATGATGGATGTTAGCTTTGAGACTGGCCTGGAAGACAGAGGCAGGTTTTTTATTTATTATTTTATTTATTATTATTATTTTTGGTCTTTTTGAGACAGGGTCTCCCTGTAGCCCCAGCTGGCCTGGAACTCCCCAGCTGGCCTGGAACTCACTATGTAGACCAGGCTGGCCTTGAACTCACAGAGATCTGCCGGCCTCTGCCTTCCAAGTGCTGGGATTAAAGGCACGCACCACCACGCCCGGCCCTTATTTATTATTATTATTACTATTGGTCTTAGACAGGGATCCCTAGAACTCACTATGTAGATCAAATTGGCCTTGAACTCACAGAGCTCCTCCTGCCTCTGCCTCCTGAGTGCTGAGATTAAAGGCGTGCACCACCATGCTGGGCTCAGAGGCAGTCTTTAGCCTCTGCACTCCTGGACAGATGGGGACACCTCCTCCTCTCAGTTGAAACCATGGGGGATTCAGTCCTCTAGCTGCGTCTGCCCACCTCCACCTGCTCCACCTGCCTGCCTGGTGACCCCAGCTCTTGTATCACAGTAGAGAACAGCCTCCAGGACCACTCAGCCAGCCCCTGGGCAAATCTTTCATTTCTCCTGAGCCCCTAGATGGTTCCTAGAGTGTCTGCCACTGCTCTGAGCAATCCCACAACCTGGTCACCTGTCCCACTCCCCCTCGGCTTTCAGAGGGACAGTTCTGAGATTTAATGCCCCACAGTCAACCCAGTGAGACTGGACTCTGGCTTCCTGTCCTTAAGAAAGCTAATTTAGTTCGGCATGGTGGCACACGCCTTTAATCCCAGCACTTGAGAGGCAGAGGCAGGCGGATCTCTGTGAGTTCAAGGCCAGCCTGTTCTACATAGTGAGTTTCAAGCCAGCTGGGGCTACAGGGAGACCCTGTCTCAAAAAATAGACAAAAGAGTGAAAACAAGAGAGAGAAGGAGAAAGGGAGAGAGAGAGAGAGAACTGACATTAGAGGAACCTTCCTAGAAATTGTGCTAACAAAGGAAAATACCTGATTTTTATAAGTTTTCTAAGTTTTGGGCTGACTGGAAGTTTTAAAATGTGTGATTTAGCCTGGGATAACATGTATGATGAAGATCATGGAGGAGCCAGGGACCATAAATTAAGAATTGTTAACCACAGCACAGAACAGCTTCTTAATTCTCTGTCCCAGGAAGAGAGCTGGGAGGTGGGGATGGAGAGATGGCTCAGCTGTTCAGAGTGCTTGCTGCTCTTGCAGAAGACCTGAGCTCAGTTCCCAGCACCCATGTTGGGTGACTCATATCTGTACCTCAAGCTCTATGGGATCTGACACCCTCTTCTGGCCCCCACAGACACCTGCACTCACATGTGCACATACCCATACATGTATACACATAATTAAAAAATAAAATATATCTTGAAAGAGAGATAGCTGAGGGGTGTGGCCTGATTTCTTCTGGCTTTGGGATCTGCCTTCTTGGGGTGACCAGTGTTTAAAGAGACAGACCTATGTTCTAACAATGGGAAGGGAAAGAAGTCCCACATTCCAGAATCTGCCTGGGAAGCAGAAACTTGAACAGCACTGACAAAGCCAAGATAACCCTCAGAGACAATATTCCCTTCTCCAAGAGCTATCTCAAACAAGGATGGGAAAAGCAGCTAATGAGCTACTTGAGCTCAGGGCCAGAATGCGTGGCCTTGAATTTGACAGTTTTAACAGTACGTCCTCATCCCTAAATCTAAACAATACAATTCAGAAAACTGTCTTACAATTTCATCTACAGAATAAGAAGGAAAAAAAATCAATGAAGCAGTTCAGGTTTTACCTTTAGAACTTTATTTAATCGTTAAACTTTGTTGTAAATCATATCCTTTTGAATATTTAATTCTTTTAATTATATGCATTTATATGGGGGGTTGTACATGTGAGTGTGATGCTCACAAATCCCCTGGAGCTGGAGTTACAGGCAGCTGGAAGCCACCTGATATGTGTGCTATGCATCGAACTCGGGCCCTCTGGAAGACCAGTGCGGGTTCTTAACCACTGAGCCATCTCTCCAGCTCCATCAATTACATCTTTTGAGAAATGTAACTAACAAAACCACAGAATAGCTGGACATGGTGGTACACACACTTGTAAATCCAGCCCTTGGGAGGCAGAGGCAGGAAGATCATCACAAGTTTGAGGCTAGCCTAGTCTACACAGCAAGTTTGAGGGTAGCCTGGACTACATGGTGAGACCCTGTCTCAACAAACAAAGCAAACAAGACTCAAAATCACACATGACTCTTGTGACAAGTGTGGCTCTCTCTAGAGAAGTCTGGCACCCATGTCTTGGTACGGGTGGTATTCTGTCCTTTAAAGCATCCCTCTCACCACCATCCATCCTTAAATCTGAAATATTTACCATCCCTTGGCTTTACTAGATAACTTTACTGCACACTGGCTCATCCCAAAAGTCTTTCCCAAGGAAGCCGAAGCAGCATCCACAGAGCACGTTCTGGATGTGAGAACTGCTAGATGCAGGGGCCATGCACTGGTCACTTTGTGGAATTTTAAATCTACCCAAGGAGGTGGCACTGGTGTTTCCATCTTATAATTGAGGGCCAGAGCAACCCAAGGCTGCCCATTGTCACATCCTAGCAGAGCCAATGGCCTCATCCCAAGTATAAGGCTTCTTCAGCAAAACTCCCAGCCTGATGCTGGACCAGTGAGAGTAGTATTTAGGAGCAAGGAGGCCCAGTCCACTCAGGTCCCATCAGGCGGTGACGCCTCCCTCCATCACTTCTGCCTTGAATCAGGCCTGCTCTGAACTGGAGTAGACACTCTGAGTCCTCTGGGTCAGAAGATGCTCCAGGTAGGCAGAGGAGCCTCAGCTCATATGGGTCACAAAAGTCAAGTTAGAATCAGGGGGGAGGGAGGAGGAGGGGGAGGAGGAGGGAGAATTTGTTGCTTAGTGGAAACCTGCTTATCAAAACAAGCACCCTAGGTGGTGACCCAGCAGTGTTGAACATCCAGGAGAGAAGAACTTCCACAGACAAGAGGCCATTTCCCAGCAAACACTTATTTTCCTAGATGGGGCCAGGCCAAGGCAAGCCTATCACTTCCCCTCCTCCCTGCCCACAAAATCCTGCTGTGTGTGCATGTGTGTGTGTGTGTGTGTGTGTGTGCAGGCAGGAACCCTCCCACACAGCCCTGGTCCTGCAGAACCTCACCCACATTTCACCCTCTACCTGACACCTGTCCCAGCCTCTGGTCACCCTCTCAGACTGAAGGGCTCCTTGTGGAGGGACCTGGAGGGGTCAGGCATCTTGAACCCAGCACAGCATTGGTTTCTGAAAGTAGTTCTTACACAGGGTGCCAGGCAATGGATAATAATACCGTTTTTTCCTGTTTTATGACAGATTGTGGATATTTTACAAAATCCTTCATTAGGGATTTGGATAAGAACTTTATTTTTTGCTTTACTTTTATATGTATTCCTGTGTTGCGTGAGTATACGCAAGTGCACGCATGTGGTGCGATGCCCATGGGGAGAGAGGGTGTGGGATCCCCTGGAACTGGAGTTATAGACAGTTGTTAGCCACCATGTGGGTGCTGGGATTCAAACCCAGATCCTCTGCAAGAGCAGTCAGAACTTAAACAGAAATCTCCTTCCCATTTGTATCCAGTAAGTTTGGAAGCACAGATGTCATCAAAGATGACAGAAGGCTGACCCGGGTCCTGTCAGTTATGAGATGGTCCAGGTGCTGTCGGAAACCACTGCCTGCTGACGTCCTTAGGGCCCTCTGGAAGACCAGTGCGGGTTCTTAACCACTGAGCCATCTCTCCAGCTCCATCAATTACATCTTTTGAGAAATGTAACTAACAAAACCACAGAATAGCTGGACATGGTGGTACACACACTTGTAAATCCAGCCCTTGGGAGGCAGAGGCAGGAAGATCATCACAAGTTTGAGGCTAGCCTAGTCTACACAGCAAGTTTGAGGGTAGCCTGGACTACATGGTGAGACCCTGTCTCAACAAACAAAGCAAACAAGACTCAAAATCACACATGACTCTTGTGACAAGTGTGGCTCTCTCTAGAGAAGTCTGGCACCCATGTCTTGGTACGGGTGGTATTCTGTCCTTTAAAGCATCCCTCTCACCACCATCCATCCTTAAATCTGAAATATTTACCATCCCTTGGCTTTACTAGATAACTTTACTGCACACTGGCTCATCCCAAAAGTCTTTCCAGTAATGTAGTCAAAGATGTGGTTTTAGCTAAGTGAGGCCCCTAGGAAGAACTTGGGCTGGGGTTGGTAACTCTGGCCTGTATTTCTGCTGCCTCTGACAGTCAGAGGGAATCAGAGAGTCTAATGGAAACTGGGTGAGGTGGCACATGCCTGCAATCCCGGCACTTGTGAGGCAGAGGCAGGAAGATAAGAAATTCAAGATCATATTCAGCTATATAGTAAGGTCTAACAATCTGAGACCCATGTCTCAAACAAAACAAAACAAAGCTGGGCATGGTAGAGCATGCCTTTAGTCCCAGCACTCGGGAGGCAGAGGTAGGCAGATCTCTGTGAGTTCAAGGCCAGCCTGGTTTACATAGCAAGTTCCCGGCCAGCTGGGGCCACAGGGAGACCCTGTCTCAAAAAGACTCCAAAAAATGAAGGAGGTAGGGAAGAATGGAGGGGGAGACGAAGAGAAGGAAGAGAACAAGA
>NW_008328704.1:43253-47878 GCF_000622305.1 Nannospalax galili
GGTTAAACTTCCTGTGTGTCCAAAGGTAGCTGCGTGTGTGTGTGTGTGTGTGTGTGTGTGTGTGTGTGTGTGTGTGTGTGTAGTGCCTGTGGAGGGCACAAGAGGGAGTCAGATCCTGTGGAACTGGAGTTATGGACAGTTAGCCACCATATGGGAGCTGAGAACTAAATCCCAGTCTTCTGCTGAGTCATTTCTCGAGTCCTCAAGAATAACTTTGAACTCCTGAATCTCCTGCCTCCACCTCCCAACCACCAGGATTATGAACATGTGCCACCAAACCCATCTTTGTTGTTGTTGTTGGTGGTGGTGGTGGTGGTGGTGGGGTGTGTGTGTGTGTGTGTGTGTGTGTGTGAGATATTCCCCACTAACCCCGGCTATTCTTTAACTTGCTGTGTATCTGGCTGGTCTTGAATTCCTGATCGGCAGGCCTTAGCCTCCTGAATGCTGGAATTATAGGCATATGCCACCACACCTAGCTGCCAAATGTTATCCTAGTCCAGAGAACTGACCACCAAAGGTAAAAGGTGCTCGGGACATGAGGAGGCACAGAACCAGGATCCCACAAGAGTAGATTAGAAAAGACTCACAGTCAGAGGTGTGTCTTGGGGAAGACAAGAGACTCCCGCACCCCAAGGCAGGAAGAGGGGGTTTCTATGCTAAGTTACCCAAATGTGGGCCACAGGCCCCAAATACACCTGGCTTTTTTCACTATTAACATGTCCCCATCAGTTACAGGCATACCACACTTGGCCATCTAAAAGGCTTCATTTGTCTGATAAGGCTCTGGGATGTAAGCCAGGGTCACCTGGGGCACAAGATCTCTATATGCCCAAGATGACTGTAATCATGCCAAGCGGCCCTGCAGCAACTCTATCTGCAACACAGAATTCTAGGTGGTTCCATTAGACTAACTAGACTTTTCTATTTTAACAAAGTTATTTGTGATAGACATGGCACTCTTGTCTTCCAGGTTTGCGAACCATTTCCATCTGGGGGTGTGTGTGTAGGCCAGGGTTCAACATTGGGTAACTTTTAATTTTTTTATTACATTTATTTGTGGGAAGGGAGGAGCACATTGCTTCTACCATGTAGGTCCCGGGCACAGAACTTGGGTCATCAGCATCTTCACCTACTGAGCCATCTTGTCTACATCTTATCGTGTGTGTGTGTGTGTGTGTGTGTGTGTGTGTGTGTATGTGTATTTTAAAATAGAGTCTCTCTCTGCCGGGCATGGTGGCGCACACCTTTAATCCCAGCACTTGGGAGGCAGAGGCAGGCAGATCTCTGTGAGTTCAAGGCCAGCCTGGTCTACATAGTGAGTTCCAGGACAGCTGGGGCCACAGGGAGACCCTGTCTCAAAAAGATAGAGTCTCTTACAGAATCTTGAGCTCATCCATTTGGCTATACTTGCTGGCCAATAAGTCCCAGGGAACCTCCTGCCTCTACCTCCTCAATGCTGGGATTCCAGATGGACACCACCCCATCTGGCTTTTTATGGGGGTGTTAGGGATCTGAAATGAGGTCCTCATGCAAGCACTTTATCAATTGAGTCATTTCCATAGCCCACCATTACCATCTTAATCAGAGTGGCTATGACTCTCACATGAGATTCTCACAAGATTAGACCTGTTGATGTTCCCTTGAAGGGGATGGAGAGGAGGGTCCAGCCATTCAATCCCTCCTGTGTCCCCTGCCCCCACTGCATGTGGTCTGGGTAGAGCGTTCAGGAGGTGGAGGGTTAACTGAAGCGAAAAGTCCATGATGCAGCTTCAGAGGGTCAGTCACCCATGCTGGGTAGGGCTTTGCAATGATGAGCTGTTTGGGGGTCATCCATGCTCCTGTAACCCCTCACTGTACTCCTGTTAAGTACGCCCAGTACACGTGGATTCACCAAGCTGGACTTGGTGGATTCTTTTCTCGGGTCTTGTTGGTGCCCTGTCTAGAGTGAGTAGATATTTTCCGTCTCCCAGAAAACTTAAGGCAATAGTTGTTTGCTTCTTTTTCTTCTCCTTCTTCTTCTTGATGGTGGTGGTGCTGGAAATTGAACTCAGAGTCTCACACATGCTAGACAAACACTACCATTGGGCTATATCCAAAGCCCCTATGTGCCTAATAAAATGTAACTAATAAAGCATCATTATTCATAGCAGCCAAGATTAGAATCAACTTAAGTGTCCATCAACAGGTGAGTGGTTAAAGAAAGGGCGTAAGGAAGGGCTAGGAATCCAGCATAGTAGTAAAGTGCTTGACTAGCATTCATAAGACGCTGGGTTCCATCCCTGGCATCACAGGGGTTTAAAACATAAGTATAATAGCTACTCTGCTTAAAAGAAGAAAAAAGTTCTTGGCGTCATTAGTAACTGGAACCACAGTGTGGTCCTCCCTCATGTATACTCGGACAGAAAGGAAGGAAAGAAGAAAGACAGGAAGGGGGGACCACAAAACTCTAGCATTGCCCAAGGCTCATGAGGACAGGACTGGGGATGTGAACACTACTAAAGGGTGTTCAATGGAAACAATGACTGTACAGACTGGAACAGTGTCAGACTGGAGCCATGCAGCCAGGAATAGCCATGGTGGAAACATCCATCAGCATCTCCCAAAGCAAGCACTCCTGCTCTCTGACCCCACTTCTTGGCAACTGCCCAGAAAAGTAAAAGCCTGTCCAGCTGGGTGTGGTGACACATGCCTGTAATCCCAGCACTCAAGATACAGAAGAAGCTGGTTCTTATATTCCAGGCCAGCTTGGGCTACATTGTGAGACCCTGTCTCAAACAGAAAACAAAACAAAAGCATGACCATACAGGCATCAAGAATATCCATAGCAACTTTATCACAGCCAAAAATGGAGAGAGAATACAAGTGTCCATCAGTAGAGCAGATAAACACATTGTGGTCTGCCTACAACAGAGCGCTCCTTGGCAACCAAAAGAAACAGATGGTTGATGCATGGAGCTGCATGGGAATTGCAAATACATTATGCCAAGGGAAAGGAGCCTTCCCTAAGAGTGTTGAGTAGTGTAGAAATTTCCTCATGGAAGGAAGCTTGTGAAAACACAGGAAAAAGACAGTCCATCATGGAAGACACAGGAAAGACGGTCCACCATGGACAGAAGCTTGTGAAGACACAGGAAAGACAGTCCATCACGGAAGACACAGGAAAGACGGTCCATCATGGAAGACACAGGAAAGACGGTCCATCATGGAAGACACAGGAAAGATGGTCCACCATGGACGGAAGCTTGTGAAGACACAGGAAAGACAGTCCATCACGGAAGACACAGGAAAGACGGTCCATCATGGAAGACACAGGAAAGACGGTCCACCATGGAAGACACAGGAAAGACGGTCCACCATGGACGGAAGCTTATGAAGACACAGGAAAGACAGTCCATCATGGAAGACACAGGAAAGACGGTCCACCATGGACGGAAGCTTGTGAAGACACAGGAAAGACAGTCCATCACAGAAGACACAGGAAAGACGGTCCATCATGGAAGACACAGGAAAGACGGTCCACCATGGAAGACACAGGAAAGACAGTCCATCATGGATGGAAGCTTGTGAGGACACAGGAAAGACGGTCCATCATGGAAGACACAGGAAAGACAGTCCATCATGGACGGAAGCTTGTGAGGACACAGGAAAGACGGTCCATCATGGATGGAAGCTTGTGAAGACACAGGAGGCTTTAGGGTGAAACATTTCATGCAAAGCTAGTTAAGCTCAGAAAGTAAACAACTCAAAAGCTCCAGGAAGTTCCTGAACTGACCAGATTCACTTGGACTCTCCCTCACTGGGTTTACAGAAGCTGTGAGGACCCCCTCAGCGAGACTCTCGGCTCTCTGTGAGGACCCCTCAGATCAGCAGAGCTGTGTGGTAGAGGCTCAGACCAACTTAGACACTGGGAAGAGACTCTGCAACCTGCCTGCAGGCTGTGCAGTACGCTCCAGGTTCCCAGCTTCTGTGAGCTGCCGCTGTTGCTTTTAAGTCATTTCTGTTCTAACTCACCTGTACTCCTGTAAGTAACCACAACAAAACTCACTGGTTCACCAGGTTGGATTTTGGTGGTGTTTTAGTTACTTTCCTGTTGCTGTGACAAAACACTGACCAAAACCAACCTGTGGAGGAAAGGGTTTATTTGGCTTACAGCTCACCGTCCATCACTGACAAGCCAAGGCAAGAACTGAAGCACAGAGCATGGAGGAACACTGCTTGCTGGCTGGCTCCCCCTGCCCAGCTACTTTTCTCACACCGCCCACACATGGTACCACCCAAAGCAGACCAGGCCCTCTTAGTTCAATTAGCAGTCAAGAAACTGTCTCACACATAAGCCCACTGGCCAGTCCAATGGACATGATTCCTCAACTGAGGCCCCCACTCTTCCCAGGTCACTCTACTAAGTGTTAAATAGACGAAAACTAATGGGCACATGTGGCGTCCTTGTTTTGGTCTGTCCCTGGTTCCGTATCTGGGGTGAGCAGATGTCAGTTCACATCTCCATAGGAATAATGTCACTCAATCATGAGTGTGCGCTAGTGAGTCACCTGCATAAACCCAAGAAGCAAACAAGTGGGGGACGCCAAAGCAGCTTTGTGGGTGTGGGGTGGGGCAGGGGTGCAGCG
>NW_008328704.1:48175-65024 GCF_000622305.1 Nannospalax galili
GGTGTGGGGCGGGGTGGGGCAGGGGTGCAGTGGGCGTGGGGTGGGGGTCACTAGAACGGCAAGGGCATCCTGAGTGCTTGAATCATTTGCATCTCCAGCGTATCTTGGGTCACACAGTTACAAGTATTTTCTAGAACTCAGCAGATGTACAATTAAGATTTGTATGCTTTACTGTCAATTTAATATCAAAACCTACAAATATTCTATGCTAACAGTGTATGCACTCAAGTGTTCATGGTGAAACTGCAGACACCTGCAATCAAATGCTGTAAAGGCAGTTTCCCGCCCCAGGACCAGCACCTGGATCTTCGGGGATTTGTTTTAACCTGTGCCCTTTACTGAGTTGGTGCTAAAACCTACTGTGTTTGCCAGAAAGGTTTACACAGGCCTGCATGCCCAGAGCACACACTCAGTGACTGGGTAGTGGGTGAGGGCCAGCAGGCAGCCCAGGAATAAGCCAAACCCAAGGTCAACCCTGGCCCCAGGGTACTCTCCATGGTCCACCTCACAGATACCCACGGGCAGCCTGGCCCTAGAATCCACTCTGTCTGAAGTCACCACAGAAAGCATGTAGGGGTTTGGAATCCTCTACTGACTTAGTAGGCAGAGAATTGTAGGTTGGAAAGTCTCCATAAGCCCAGCTCTTCCCTTCTGTGCAAGATAGCTTTAGTGTCAATTTGACACACCTGGGTGGAGGGAGCCTCAGTTGGGGAATTGCCTCTACTGGACTGGCCTGTGGCCATGTCTGAGGGGCATCTTCTTGATGAGTGATGTGGGAGGGTCCAGCCCACTGTGGGTGGTGCCACTCCTGGGCAGGTGGGCCTGTGTTGCATAAGAAAGCAGGCTGAGCAGGGGCCAGGGGAGCAAGCCAGTAAGCAGTGTTTCTCCATGGCCTGTGCTCCAGCTCCTGCCTCCAGGTTCCTGCTCTGAGTTCCTACCTTGGGCTCCCTGATGAACTGTGACCTGGGAGATGTAAGCTGAATAAACCCTTCCCCCCTGCAAGTTGGTAGTGGTCAGAGCATTTTGTCACAGCAATGGAGAACAAACTAGAACAGCTCCTTTCTCTTCAGTGACTCTTCAGACCTCGATGGACATTGCACGACACGGGTGCACTTACATACATGCAGGCAATACACTCATACACACAAACAAATAATAAAATATTTAAAATACAATGAAATAAAATTAACAAGCTAGAAACAATTAAAAAAAAAAAAAAGCTCCTTAGCATGGGAACAATAGCAAGTCCAAAGCAATTTTTTAACATTTTGTATAATTTTTGTCTTTTTTGAGACAGGGTCTCCTTGTAGCCCCAGCTGTCCTGGAACTCACTATGTAGACCAGGCTGGCCTCGAACTCGGATTAAAGGTGTATACCACCATGCCTGGCACATCTTTTAAGTTAAAAAAATTACACACGGCCGGGTGTGTTGGCGCACGCCTTTACTCCCAGCATTCGAGAGGCAGAGACAGATATCTGTGAATTCAAGGCCAGCGTGGTCTACATAGTGAGTTCCAGACCAGCTGGGACTACAGGGAGACCCTGTCTCAAAAAGACCAAAAATAAAAATAAAAAAGTAAGAGCTTCAAGAATCTGAATTTTCTTTCTTTTAAATTTTACTTATTTATTTTGGTCTTTTTTGAGACAGGGTCTCCCTGTAGCCCCAGCTGACCAATCAGATTTAGACTGTGTGGCTAAATCTTGGATAATGAGGGACACCAAGCTCTCTCATGTTGGTATAAAAGGGAGAGGCCATCTTTTTTAAAAAACATTTTTAAAATATTTTATTTTTTATGTGTATGAATGTGTTGCCTGCATGTATGTGAGTGCACCCTGTGTCGTGCAATGCCGCGGAGGTCAAAAGCCATCTTAAGAGTTCTTGCTAGACTCAGAGCAGCTCCACGCCCTTCTTCAGAAGTAAAACTTTTTGTCTTGCTGAAATGCTTTGGGGTATGTGGTCATTTTCTTGGGACCCCAGACCCATCTCTAACAACCCCATGACCTTTCCCCAACTAGTATGTGCCTTGAGGTTTTGTTGTTTTATACATGTATATTAATTGTGCAGAGTAGTGGGTTTCATGATGAGATTTTCATACAGTACGGTGCACCTGCTAGACCTGCAGCTCAGGTGGTGGAGCACTTGCTAGCATGCACAAGGTTCTGGGTTCCATCTCCAGCACCACATAAAACTGGTTAGGGAGGTACAGGCCTGTAATTCCAGCACTCAGGAGGTAGAAGCAGGAGGATCAAAAGTTCAAGGTCCTCCTCAGTGACATAGCAAGCTGGAGGCTATCCCCGGATACAAAAGACCCTGTTTCAAAAATTAAATTAAATTAAAAAATAAAATGAAGCCAGGCGTGGTAGTGCACGCCTTTAATCCCAGCACTCAGGAGGCAGCAGGAGGCGGATCTCTGTGAATTCGAGGCCAGCCTGGTCTACATAGTGAGTTCCAGGCAGCTGGAGCTACAGGGAGACCCTGTCTCAAAAAGCCAAAAATAAATAAATAAATAAAATAAAATGGAGTAAAAGTACCTCATTTCCTTCATTTTTTCTCAGTTTTACCAAATATGCCGTGCCTTATCCTGGACCCCACACACCATTTAGACATTCTGTCTCCTTAGACTCCCCTGGCTGTGAGTTTCTCAGACATTTTTTTTTCTCATTATGTATACTTGTCTGGCCTGGAATTCACTATAAACATAGCCAAGGCTGGCCACCATGCCTGACTATAGTTTTTTTTTCCTCTTCACAGTCTTCACGGTTGTGGGGAGCACAGGCCAGGTATTTTGCAGACTATCCCTCTACCGGGATTTGCAGAATTTCTTCCTCAGCACAAGACTGGGGTTTGGGTTTTGAGAAGAGGAAGCTCACTGAGGTAAAATACCCTCCTCCTCATCACATCCCCTCAAGGGCCCCCACTGTCTCCATGTCTCACCACTGATCACCGGGGTAAAATACCCCCTCCTCATCACATCCCCTCAAGGGCCCCCGCTGTCTCCATGTCTCACCATTGATCACTGAGGTAAAATACCCCCTCCTCATCACATCCCCTCAAGGGCCCCCGCTGTCTCCATGTCTCACCATTGATCACCAGGTGGAGGTGACGATTGTCAGGTCTGTCCGATTGTCAGGTTTGTCTGATGAGGTTATCATTTCCCCTCTCTGTGGATAGAGGTTGCCATGTGATAATGGAGGTGTCCTAGTTCCCTTTCTGTTGCTGTGATAAAGCACTCTGACCAAAAGCAACTTGGGGAGGAAAGGGTTTATTTGGCTTAAACTTCCATCACCGAGGGCCATCAGGATAGGAGCTGAAGCAGACACCATGGAGGAGTGTGGCTCGCTGGAGCATTCACTCCCAGGCTCATGCTTAGCTACCTCTTATATAGCGTAGGGCCACCTGCCTAGGGATGGGGCTGCCACAGTGGGCCGGGCCCTCCTGCATCAATTAATGATCAAAACAACCCCCACCCCAGCTAAACAGGCCAGTCTCTTTTGGGAAATCCCTCGATGGAGTCTTCTTCCAGATGACTCTAGGCTGTGTAAGTTGACAATCAAGGCTAACTAGGTAAAGGGGTGAGATTCCTGTCCCTGAGGGCAGAGCATCTACCTAAATTATGTGGAATGTTCTGCTTGGGACATTTGTGTCTTCTCCCCAATGCTGTATTCAGTCATTTATGTACACTTGTGAACCCACATGGACTTGTTTCTATTTGGCTTTTAGCCCAGCACTATGCTACTTATTTTACCGATTCAAACCGAACACTTCAGCTTTAGATAGTAGCAACATCTTCCCTTGTCTCTCGTCTAATCCCATCATCCCGGGTTGTTTGTTGTTTTGATCTCTTCACTTCCTGGGTGTATTAATCAACATCAGTTGCCACAACTAAATACCTCAGACAAGGTGGTTTAAAGAACAGACACTTCTTTCTCTCAGATCTGGAGCTGGACGTGCAGGGTAAGGATGTCAGTGAGGCTGGTTTACCCTGAGGCCTCCCTCAGCTGCAGATGGCCTTTCTCCCTATGTTCTCACGTGGCTCTCTGCCTGCGCTCCCAGGGTTCTACCTCTTATAAGGGAACCATCCAGGGGACCAGCACCTCACCTCGAGGACCTCATTTAACTGTAATTACCGCCTCATAGGATTTGTCTCTAAACACAGTCACATTAGGGCTTCGCCATATGACTTGAGAGGAAACAATTTGGTCGACAGCAATAACACCGGAAGATACTCCAGGAATGTGTGTGTTTGCTGAGCTAATCCTGTATCTGCCACTTCTCCAAGCACTGCAGGTCCTTTATTGAAGGGCCGTATTAGATGCCACAGTCTGGTTGGTAAGTGACCCCTTTGCCACCGCAGTGCCATTGCTTCTCGGCTGACCAAACAAGGAGACGTATGTGTATGTTATCCTGTGCACATGCACATGTGCTATACCATCCGTGAGCATCAATATTAGACGTAAGGGAGCGAGGGTGTAGCTCTGTAGTAGAGCCCTTGTCTAGCACGTGCAAGGCCCTGAGCTCAATTCCCAGCACCACAAACAGACACTAAATAAATAAAACTACCTATGAAAAAGAAGTAATAGGCATGAGCTCAACCTGTATCTCCAATCTTAATCTACGACCACCTGGATCAGTCATGCCTCGCCTCTGGTTTATCTGTAGCATGGCTCTGGAGTGAGTCCGCCCTGTACTTGGCTTCCATCTACCTTCTTGTTTGAGTGCAGCCTGAACAGAGGAAGCCTGGGGGAATCAGCATCACCAAGAGGAGGTCAGGTACTACTGCAACTCAGTTTGCCTACTTTCTTGCAGACTCCACCCACTTCCAAAATTACTTAGGTCTGTGCCAAGTCCCCTTCGGCCAGACTGTCTGTTGCATTTGTGATGCAGTTCTAGCTCTGAATTCCAGATTCCCTACCTCCAAAATGACTAAATCTGCAAATATTAAAGTGTAGTTTCATGTGTTCACAATTACAAAGTACTTCTACAGTCTTGAAAATCCCCTGTGCTCCACCTGTAACCCCTCCTTCCTTCCCCCTGAACTGGATTTTCCCAGACTGTCATATAGGGAGCCACACGTTATGCAGCCTTCCTGACACTTCTTCCACTGAGACTGAGCTCTGAGCTCTGACACGCCTGGGCAGCACATCCCTTCTTGCTCACATTGGATGGATGTCATCGTTTGCTTATTCTTATTTGAATATGACACGGCCCTCACGGACAGTTAGGGGGCATGGCTGGATCCTGAAGGCTCTGACCTCAGCAGTGGATTAATCCCTTGATGGAGTCATAATACGAAGGGAAGCATTATTAGAAGGCAGTAAAAGGTAGAAAAAGCAGGGCCTAGTGGGAAGAAGTAAGTCACTCTGGGCGTGTCCTGAAAAGATGATTTTGGGTTTTTTTGTGTCTAGCTTATTGTTTTTGTTTTTGAGACAGAATCTCCCCATAGCCGCAGCTGGCCTAGAACTCACTATGTAGACCAGGCTGGTCCTTAGAAAGATGATCTTGTGCCCTGCCCTCTCTCCTCTCTGTATGCCCCTCCTGTCCACCGAGAGGTAAACTGCTTTGGTCTACCGTGCCCTCACCGTGATGCTGTATTTCCTGCCTTACCTCAGGCCCAATAGGGCTAAGGGACTAGGAACAAGCCATATTTTTGACAGGTAGATAGATAAAGGGACACTGATAGTGATAATGATGGCACACTCCTGGCTTCTTAGTCCAAGACAAAGTCCTGGGGGCACCTCCCCCAGACAGCAGGGCCTCCTTTCCAGCTGACTGACCCCTTTGCAGACCAGTATAGGTAAGTCCAAGGCCAGGCGTGGACATATCCTCACTTGGGGCTATGATCCTATCAGCCCTCTCCTGCTTAAGTTGATCAATTCAAAATTAGGGGAGGGAGACCTGCCCCATCCCGCCAAGAATGCTTAGGAGACCCAGGCTCACCGAGGGGCTTTGTACTTTCGTTTCTGAATCCCCTCTCTACCTGTGGAGAATCTCTCTGTCTGAGTGTATGTATGCATGTTTTTTACTTCTAACAAAATTTGTCTGCTATATCTGAGAGTCTTCCTGCCTTTTAATACTTTCACTGGCAGAGAAAATGAACCTGATTAAGATGAATCTGATCAAGACCGAGACCCCTAGACTATAACAGGACCATGTGCTGAAACTTGTGAAACTGTGAGTCAGAATAAATCTTCCTTAATTAAGTTGTTTTCTGACATATTTTGTCACAGCCATGAAAAAGCTAACACGGTTATCTACTCACCACGGAAGACAGCTTGCTTGTTCCAGCTCGGGATAATTAAGGGTAAAGAGTAAAGATTAACATTTTGTGGCAAACAAAGGAACAACGAAAACAACAACCGTGCCTATATCCCTATTCCCCAGTACTTTGGAGAATGAGTCATGAAGATTGCAAATTCAAGGCCAACCTGCACTTCACAGTGAGACCTCATCTAAAAACATGCAAAAAAGCTGGGCATGGTGGTACATGCCTTTGATCCTAGCACTTAGGAGACAGAGGCAGGAGGATCTCTATGAGGTCAGCCTGGTTCCAGGACAGCTGGGGGTCACAGGAAGACCCTGTCTCAAATACATTAAAAAAAAAAAAAAAAAAAAAGGAAAAAAAAGGGTTTGTGGGGGGACAAATTTCCTTTTCTTTTTCTATTTATTTATTTTTGGTCTTTTTGAGACAGGGTCGCCCTGTAGCCCCAGCTGTCCTGGAACTCACTATGTAGACCAGGCTGGCCTTGAACTCACAGAGATCCGCCTGCCTCTGCCTCCCGAGTGCTGGGATTAAAGGCGTGTGCCACCATACCGGGCTCCATTTTTTTCTCCACTTGAATTCCTAGTGAAGCAGGCCCTCAAGTTGTCCTTTTAATTTGTTCTTTCTGGTTTGCTTCACACAGTCCTGGCCTTGTAAAGCAAGCTGCTACCTCCCTCCCTCTCTTTTTCACCTCTGGAACATCTTGTCCAAGGCAGGAATTTGCTGGTCCCCGGAAGCTGGGTGGAGCTCAGCAGAGATGGCCCCTCTGAGCTGTAGGGAGCAGAAGCTCCCACAGGGAACTTTTAGTCTGTTCTGTTTTCATTTTCCTTTTTTGGTGTTATTTGTACAGTTGTCCAGGAGTTTATCCCCTTTATTTAGGCTTTCAGTTTTGTCAGGGTGTTAAAACACCATTCTAAACTCTGCTCCTGTGTATTGGTTCACTCAAAGGACTGGCTTTCCTGGCATGAGTCCTGTGGGGAGCCGGCCCGCTGCTCTTCTTCCACCTTGGCTTTGGGTTCTGCTGATCTCACTCTGCCCTCGCCCCAGCCCTCTCTACTGACTTTACATTGTTTTCCTTTTTCCTGGTTTCTTCAGTTTTTGCAGTTGACTGATTATATTTCTGGATCAGATGCTTAGTGAGAGAAGAGCTGGTCTTGGGTCAGCTATCTCTAGCCCTCACCCCATCTCCAGCAGTCATTCATTCTCTTGTGTACATAGGGAGGTACACATGTGGGGATGTGCATGCATGTGTGTGTGCATACCTGTGGAAGGCAGAGATCGACCTTGGGTGTTATTATTTACGTACTATCATCCTAGGTTTTTTGTTTTGTTTTGAGTCAGGATCTCACTATGTAGACCAGGCTGACCTTGAACTCACAGAGATCTACCTGCCCTTGCTTCCTGAGTGCTGGGATTAAAGGCCTGTGCCACCACTCCTGGCCTATTTATTATTTTTATTTTATGTGTATGAGTGTATTGCCTGCATGTACATAAGTGAATCTGTGTTGTGCAATGCCTGAGGAGGTCAGAAAAAGGTGTTGGATTCCCCTTGGAACTAGAGTTAAGGACAGTTGTTAGCCATCCATGTGGGTACTGAAAATCAAGAGCAGCCAGTGCTCTTAACTGCTGAGTCAGCTCTCCAGCCCCCCCCTTTTAAGTGACTTATTTGTACAAATGTTTTGATCTCCAATATGTTATTGGTGTATGTGTAGTGCCCGAGAAGGCCAGAAGAGGATGGCAGAATCACAGCTACCATGTGGGTGCTGGGAGTTGAACCCAGGTCCTCTGAAAGAACAGCAAGGCCTCGCTAGCCTCATTTTTCCTTTTTTTGAGACAGGATCTGATGTAGCCCAATTTTGCCTCACATTCACTATGTAGCAGGATGACCTCAATCATCCTCAATGGTCCTCTCCTGATCCTCATCCTTGAGCGCCTCTACCTCCACTGGGGTTACAAGCATGTGCCACCATGCCTAACCCTGGCTATTATTTCTAACAATCATAACAGTTGTCATTTCTCCAGCATCTGTGCATGGCCATCTTCCCAACCCCACATGCCCACTTCTTCCTCCCAACAGGTGCTGTGATCCCCCAAGAGAGTTTACAAATCTTGCCTTGATCTCACGCCTCACTCCCTCAGCACTGCGACACCCTCCCCTTGGCTTCCAGTGAACATGCTCAGGGATGGTTAGGAATGGACTTGGCTTTCTGGCCTCAAGAGCTCTGCCAACTGAGTTGGGTGGGATGTCCTGTTGGAGGAGGGGCAGGCACTGATATCAGAGGCTGCAGTACCCACCCCCTCATGGACTGTTTTACTGGGGCCCAAACCTGTTGGGGCTACAGGCCTCAGGGAGGAGGTGCTGAGGAAGTTCTCAAGGCTGCCAGCTCACTGGGTGCTTACCTGAGGGAACCAAGAGAAACTCGGCTGGTGACTCACTGCCCAGTCAACCGCTCCACGGGCTTGGGGTGCAGGTAAGCAGGGATAACGGGGGTGTCTAAGCTCACATGCCAGGGCCTGGTTATCAGGCTAAGCTCTCCCGCTGGCCTATCTGGTTCCTAGACACAGCAGGGCCCTAGGTAGGCCTCTCAGCTGGCTCCATGACCAGAAGAAAGAAATGAAATTCCAGGCCAGAGACAAATGGGACCCTCCCAGCCTTGTAGTCATAGGGACTGGGTGCAGCAGCCCAGGCCTGAGTGGGGAGTGTCTGGGAGGGCCACTGATTTCCTTCAGACTAAACAGGTTTGCCTGGAAGCTGGAAGGTGTCAAGAGCTGGTCACCCACCAGGGCCATGAGAGGTGCTTGATGGCAGGAAAACCTAGGGAGCAGAGCAGGAAATGACGAGGCAGGATGTTAGTTCGAGAGGAACCCAAAGCTTCACAGCTGGCCCTAGGGAGACAGCCCTGGACCCAGAGCTGCTTCAGAAGCCCCTCCCCCTCATACCTGAGCCTGAGTGACATCAACAGGAACTGCCTCAGGCCAGGGGTCAAGAGCAGGAGGCCCAGCCTGAGCCCCAGCTTTCCCAGAGCCATGCTGCTCATCCTTGAGCTTCAACTCCAGAGTATGGAACACAATGATGCCCATTGCAGAGCTCTGCTGTGAGGATTCAGTGCTGTGTCCAGGCCCAGCCTGAAGTACACTCAGGGTCCAGTTTCTTTCCCAGGCCCTTGGGGAATGGAGCAGCAGGTCCCAGGTAGGGGCTGTCACCAAGCTTCCATGACTCGTGTACCGAAAAGCCTCTTTGGCACACGGCACCCCTGGAGCCAACACACCATGGTCCTGGCCTCTACCAGGCCTCACCTGCATGGGGCTGAGTTGAGGGAGGAGGGGGCACAAACTCACTTCTCTTCCTTCTAGTATGGGTCAGGGATTACCCGCCTCTGCCTGATTAGTCATCAGGACGGGCACAGAGCTTCTGAGAACCTGAAGTGCTGCCTTCCTCAGCTACTATGGGCACCTGTGTCTTTCCTGAGTGCAGTGAGCCCAGAACTTACTGAAATTGGCTTCAGATAGTGGTTTTGCCCAGAACACATGCACCTATGTGCATACACATTGCTACCCACACATGTAGCAGCCCCCCACCCTATGACCACTATGGGTCCTCCATGGGGGCTGTCTTCCTTCAATCCAAGGTTACTCCTTGTCTGCCAATGGCCACCACCCCTGGACACTGCCAAAGTTGTAAACTGCAGCCAAGGCAAGCATTATGTTATGGGATGCTGTCATGGGACCCTATGCCTTTGTCCAGTTGGCAAATGTTGCATGCAAGTTGGTTTGCCCAACTTTCCGTCAGCAATGACAGACTCCCCATTGGCTTGTGCTACCCTTGGGAGTCCAGCCAAAGCCTATGGATGAATAAGGACAGAAAATTCTAACACGAGTCTCTCCTGTAGGCATCCAGGGTCTTGGGGAGGGATGATATCCCTGTATCTCAGACTTGGGAGAGGACAAGGAGAGAGCCTGAGGGTTCAAGCCCTATACCTACTCCTCTCTCCCTGCACAGACCCTCCCCAAAGCTTTGGGTTCCCTGGCTGGCTGGCTGCCTCCCCTCCTCAGCAGGCAAAAGCAAGTCTCCAGGGCCCTCACAGCCAACCTAGACATGACTCCTAAAATCTCCTGGAGCTTTTCACCCATTTCCTGTGTCCTCACTCACACCCTGACCTCTAACCTGATCTTTCTACCTAGCATCTCCCAGCTCAGAGCAGGAGCCCAGAGAAAACAGTCAGGCCTCCAAAACCCACCCCAGCTTTCTCCTTAAACCTCTTGATGGCTGGGACAGGAACAGTCACTAAACTTGGCAATGGTGAGTCAAGGGCTAGTTACATCAGAACACAGGGCAGAGGGTAGGAACTTGAGTCCCAGGGGAGTTAGTGTTGCTTATCTGGACAGGCCACCTAAGTCCATTTTCTGCAGCTGAGGCAGACAACCACAGTCTGAGGTACTTGTGATGAACAAAGATTGAGTTCTTTTAATTCTGGGTCTGGAGAAATGCGGGGTCAAGGGGCTGCATCTGCCAAGGGCCTTCTTGTATCATGTATAGTAGAAGGGGAAAGGGCAAGAGAATACACCAAAGAGAGCCAGCAGAGAGGCCTAGCGCCTTTTATCCATAACCTGTTCCACGGTCATTCATCAGGGCAGTGCCCTTGTGACCGACTTGCCTCTTAGAGTGGGGACTGAGGTTCCAAAATATCAACTTTGAGGGACACATTTAGATCACAGCAATCAACTCTGCTGTGGGAGCTGCTCCAGGAACATTAACTAGGGCCCAGGCAGGCCTCCACTGCCCACCCCATGCACCTTATTTATATGTTTACATCTAGGTGACCCACTGCCCCCAGATGGTAGCTACTGATCAGGGTATGAACAGGACCATGGAGATGGTGCCCAGGCCTTTGCCCTACAACAGGTGGGCTGGGGCAACCTCAGGGCCCTGGGGTGCATGGTCTCTCTGCAAGGTTAGCAAAGGGGCAGGGAGAGGAGACAGTGTGGCCCCTGTGTATAAACCCCAGGTCTGGTGTGGACAGCAAGCTGGCAGGGAAGTAGAGTAGACAGAGTAGAGCAATGTGGCAGGGGCATTTGAAACTGAAGCTGTGGGGGAAAATCCAAACATTCTAAACATCTGGTCCTCGTGGGCCTTGTTCCTGTCACGTCAAGACTTCAGCAAAGCAAAGTGGGTCGACATTCCTGTGGTTCTACTGGGGTCCCGGAGCTGCAAGAGGGGCCCTTTGACCTTTGGTGCTCACTGGGGAGCCAGCTGGGGAGGAGCGAACTGGTGGCCTTCTCTCCAGGTACAAAGTCCTCAGCGACCCCAGGTGCCCCAGGTTCCAGCACAGGAGAAGCCAGAGTGGCCACAATGTGTGCAAATGGCCCTGTCTTCCCATAACTGCCTCCAAAGTGGCAGCTTTGGGCTGGTCAGTGATCTACGACCTATGACCTGAGACAGAAAAGAATTAATTGGCCAACTGCCGGTTTCATGGCTCAGGAAGTCAAAGGATCCATTGTTGGGAGGCCAGGAAAGGTGTGATGAACAGAAACTTTTGGAAGCCAGAGCAGTCATCTGATAGAGCAGAGCTGAATGACCAGGAGGTGTAGGACTGCCACAAGAGACAGCTGCAAGGTGCCCCTTTGTTTCTGGAGAGGGGGTGCAGGACTGCCACTTGCCCAACAAGAAATGGCACCGTGAGGCTGGGGTAGAAAATGGTGAGACCTCACAGGGTCATTACTTTGAATTCTGTGGACCACACAGGAAATGGAGTCTGAGCCCTCAAAGCCCAGCCTGTCCACTCAGGGTGTGGGCTATAATGTACGGGCTTATTTGGGGGTTAGAGGTAAAAGAGGAGGAGGCACGGTGGTGGCCCTCTGGGATGCAGGCGAGAACGCTGACTTGCGTACTTTAAAGGTGTGAGCTGCAGGAAAGGTGAACTACACATAGATGAGGGTCTACAACACTCATAATGAGGCCGCTCACAGAAGACATCCTTCACGCGGCCAGGATGCAGCACGAGGTCAATCTGTTCTCTCTGCTTCTCCTGATGACACGGGATGAGACAGGCTGGGCTTCCCCTCTCCTCAAACGGCTTCCCCACTTGGGATTGGGATGTGGAACCTGACCCCCTATCTGGGAGGCTGGGGGAATTGTGTTGAAGCCAAGTGGACTTGGCTGTATCTGGAAGCTCACAA
Organism: Nannospalax galili; assembly: GCF_000622305.1. NCBI lineage: Eukaryota > Metazoa > Chordata > Mammalia > Rodentia > Spalacidae > Nannospalax > Nannospalax galili. The sequence continues at coordinate 60,613 of NW_008328704.1, forward strand.
GCATTGGGTGTGAAAGATGGTGCAGACACTTGAGACCCCGCAGTGATGCCCAGTGCCTGGAAGTGAGGTGTGCCCAGCAGGGACATGACAGAATGTACACTCCAAGGCCTGCTGGGGCAGTCAGGATATTTCCAGTGCCCCAACCCCCAGCAGGGGCCACACAAGCCTTCCTGGGGAGACTTTGCTTCCATTGGCATTTGGGTTTAGAATAGACATGGGCGGGGCTGCAGAGATGGCTCAACAGTTAAGAACACTAGCTGCTCTTTCAGAGGACCTGGGTTCGATTCCCAGCATCCACATGGCAGCTAACAACCGTCTGTAACTCGAGTTCCAGCGGATACGATACTCTCTTCTGAGTTCTATGGGCATTGCATGAGATGGGTACACTTACATATATGCAGGCAATACATTCAAACACACAAATATTTTAAAAATAGACATTGGTTAGCTGGGCATGGTGACACACACCTTTAATGCCAGCACTTGAGAGGCAGAGGCAGGTGGATTTCTGAGATTGAGGCCAGGTTGGTCTCCATAGTGAGTTCCAGGCCAGCTTTGGCTACAGGGAGACCATGTCTCAAAAAGACCAAAAGAAAAAAACAAAAAAACAACAACAAAAAAGAAAGACATTGATTGAACAGGGGAAAAAGAGCCCCCAGTCCAATACAGAACATACCTGGGGATCCCAGTGTGAGTTTTGGGGGAGGGAAAGGCACAGATCAGCACCCTTGCTGGGAAGTTGAGGCAAAGAGTGGCGCAGCCTAGACTCCAGGCCCTCAAGGTAGTATCTGCACCTTGCTCTCTTGTTTTGGGCTGACCCGACCTTAATCCCCATGTTGGGCTGGGCATCTGTTCACAGGAGCCATTCACTGAGTGCCTACTATGTGCTAAGTGCAGGTGTAGGTATCAGTTGGACTCAATGTTAGCCAACAAGCTAACGAGGCCATTCCAAACAAAAGAACACAATATGCTTTTGCTGAGCACCTGTGTGGGCCTTTGCACAGGCATCATCGTAGTACAAGCCGGGTTTGTGGTCCTGATACTCGACTATAACAAGTCTATAGCAGAGTAGTAAGAGGGTGGTACATGAACATGGAGAGGACTTGGGCTTCAGATCTGACACCTTCTGACCTCCTCTGACACTGCACGACACAGGTGCACTTACCTACATGCAAGCAATACACTCATACATGTTACATAATAATAAAATTCATGTTATGTGTGTGCCTGAATGAGTTTTGTGCACCAGGTATATGTGTGTGCCCATGGAGGCTAAAGACCCACAGGCTGTCAGATTCCCTGGAACTGGAGTTGCAAGCAATTGTAAACCCCCTGATGTGGGTGCTGAGGACCAAACCTGGGTCTTGACCTGCAGAAGCTGTGCCATCAGAAACAGCAGCATTGCTCCTGCCTGGGCCTCACCTAGGCACTGCCTCCTCCTGACCATCAAATAAAACTGAGCAAGAACTTTGGTCACTGTGTCGTCAGCTGACTGTCCTGAGCAATTAAGAGAATAAATAGGAGAGGCCGGCAGAATCCTGGGCCTGGAAGAGGTCACACCCTCAGCTCCCTGTTCAAGACAGAACAAATGCCTCAAGAGGGGCACCAGCTCAAGATAAGTCCAAGATCAGCCCAGGGCTGCAAGAGAGAGGTTGGGCTAGTTACCGAGGGAGTGGCTTCCCAGTCTCTTCTGGTTCCAGTCTGTCACGTGGGTTTCTCTGACAGGGTTGCTGGGTGCTGTTCATCAACAGAAAGGCCAGGAGTGAATTCTGCCAACAAGGTTACGCTCATGGAATGGGTAGGAGAAGTGCAATTTCTAGGTCAAATAGGAGGAATGTGATGGCGATGAGGAAAAATTTTATGGAGAAGGGAAGGCGGGCAGATCCTATTGGGTCAAATCCGCATTCATATGGACTGGCTTTGTCTGAGTATAGGTTTAGTTGTGGAAGTCAGAAGGCTACAGAGACTAGGATTATGGAAAGGCTGATATTCCCAACCTTATTTTTTAAAACAACAAACAAATTAATCAACAACCGAGTAACAACAGCCCAACAATGGTTAATTAAGCTTATTACCAAACAAATAATATTTACACACTCACCTAAAGGCCGCACATGATCCCTAGCCTACTTCCTCTACTCATGTTTCTTAACAACAATAATGAACTCATCACATCAAACTGACATTGAATAACAATCAACTCAATGAAGTTAGTCATAAGCTTTAAATTCGATTACTTCTCATATCTATTTATTCCAGTAGCATTATTTGTCACATGATCAATCACGGAGTTTTCTTCATGATATATACACTCCGACCCAAACCTAAACCGATTCATAAAATACTTACTTGTTTGGCCAGATCCCACTCCGAGTCCTGGCCTGAGAAGCCAGGCAGTTCCAAGACTGTCCACCCGTCATTGTCCACTGGCTGTGGTTTGCCTTCTGTCTTCAGTCATGGTATATAATGCTCAGGAGTTGAAAAATGGTAAAAGCCAGGAAACCAGGAGTGGAGAGATCAGCTCCATGTGCTCTTGCAGGGCAACAGATGGACTGCTTGTCTTGTCGTCCCCCTTCCCCCTCCACCCCCCCAGGAGGTGGTCTGAGGTGTCCTGCAGCCCTGTATCTTGTGTACAGAGGGCTATAGCTGCTAGAAGTGTAAAAGTATGCATTAGATTGTTGCAGGTTTCCATGTATTTAGCTAGGTGAGGATGGGCTCAAAGGAGCATCTACTGGGGAGGTTGTCCCTTCTGGTTAGGGTACATCTCCTGTGTGGCAGCTCCTCTGCAGGCCATCCCCAGTGGTTGGAATGGACAGTCCGGTCTTGGAAGCTGGCTGTCAGCCTGAATTTCAGCACCCTTGTTTGCTTTTGCCAAGAACATTCAGATCGAACATTCAGATCCAACAAAGACCAGATAAAAATGTTGACTGGGCTGGGCGTGGTGGCGCACACCTTTAATCCCAGCACTCGGGAGGCAGAGGCAGGCAGATCTCTGTGAGTTCAAGGCCAGCCTGGTCTACATAGTGAGTTCCAGGACAGCTGGGGCTACAGGGAGACCCTGTCTCAAAAAGAGTACATGAACATGGAGAGGACTTGGGCTTCAGATCTGACACCTTCTGACCTCCTCTGACACTGCACGACACAGGTGCACCTACCTACATGCAAGCAATACACTCATACATGTTACATAATAATAAAATTCATGTTATGTGTGTGCCTGAATGAGTTTTGTGCACCAGGTATATGTGTGTGCCCACGGAGGCTAAAGACCCACAGGCTGTCAGATTCCCTGGAACTGGAGTTGCAGGCAATTGTAAACCCCCTGATGTGGGTGCTGAGGACCAAACCTGAGTCTTCTGCAGAAGCTGTGCCATCAGAAACAGCAGCATTGCTCCTGCCTGGGCCTCACCTAGGCACTGCCTCCTCCTGACCATCAAATAAAACTGAGCAAGAACTTTGGTCACTGTGTCGTCAGCTGACTGTCCTGAGCAATTAAGAGAATAAATAGGAGAGGCCAGCAGAATCCTGGGCCTGGAAGAGGTCACACCCTCAGCTCCCTGTTCAAGACAGGGTCTCTGTGTATGTAGCCCAGGCTGGCTTTGAACCCTCCTGGCTCATCCTCCCAAGTTCTGGGATTACAGTCATTCACTACCACGCCAGGCTTGGCTTCCTCCAACTTCTGTGTGCAATGGAAAGCCCAGGGCGACCAGTTGTCTGCACATGGGGGAGTGGAGCTGGGCCCACCAAGGTGAGACAGACAAGCAGGCCTCAGCTTTGGCTGCGCAGAAGCAGCAAGGCCCCGCCCTCGGATACTGAGGCCCCGCCCCCTAGGACCGCTGCCCCGCCCCGCTGGGTTGCTAGGGGAAGTGACGTCACAGCGCGATGGCGGCTGCTCCTTTAGGCAGCTGAAGGGGAATTTAGGCCCGGGAGATCCGAGTCCATCCGCGGTGGGGAGAGGGCAAGCGGGGCCGGCACGGGCCGGAGCAGCAGCGGCGGTGCTCGCACTGTCCCATCCGCCCCGTATTGAGGCGCTGGGAGCAACGGGGCGACCGGAAAGCGATGGTGAAAGCCGGGCCGTGAGGGGGGCGGAGCCGGACCGTACCCGCAGTAGCGGCAGCAGCGGCGCCGCCTCCCGGAGCGCAGACCCAGGAAGCGGCCGGGCGGGCAGGAGCGAGCCGCACCGCAGCCATGGAGTTGAGGGTCGGGAACAGGTACCGGCTGGGCCGCAAGATCGGCAGCGGCTCCTTCGGAGACATCTATCTCGGTGAGGCCCGGCGCCATTCACGCCCGGCAGCCTTGCGGGGCCGGCGGGCGGGGTCCCCGGGAGGCCTGCGCGGGGCGGTGGGGCCGTTCCGGGTCGCTGGGCGAGAGCAGCCCACGGGCCCGGGGCCACCGGCGGGACACCAGCGGCC
>NW_008328704.1:65136-74000 GCF_000622305.1 Nannospalax galili
GGTAGCGGAGAGGTGAGGGCAGCCGACTGGGGGTGGGGCCCAGAGGGGGCAGGGCCTGGCGTCAGCTTCCTCCCCCACCTAAGGTCACCGCAGTAAACAAAGGCCATGCTCTGCTCCGCCAAGGGTCTGGCGCAGGCCCTGACCCCTTCGGGCTGTCCTGGTGGGCTGTTTTGAGTTGGGGGGTGTGTGTGAAAACAACCCTAATGTAGTAATGTAGTGTGCAGACAGGCAGTGTCCCAGTCAGAAACAGGGAGGTGACAGGCTGAATTCTGAGAGTTCCTGTGTTGCCTGCCCCTGCCCTTTTCTACTGTGGCAGCTCCAGCTAGCTGACCGACCGTGCTGTCTTGGCTGCCACCGGAGTCCAGTACTGAAAGACTGAAAGGGTTCCCTTTGAGGGAGGTCAGTGCCTGGCCCTTCAGCCTGAGGGTTGTATATACTGAGCTAGCATTTATGTTGAATACTGGGCACCTCGAAATAAACAGGTCACTGTTGGAGGAAGTGCTGTGAAAGTTCTCGTGACTTTTGACCATCAGAATTCTCAGGGTAGACTTGAAAAGACACTTAGGATTAGACTGTCCTGCGTTAACCATATATGTCAAACTTAACAGTGAAAAGGCGTGCAGTAAGCTCTTACATGCAGTAAGAGCTTAAACTTGCTAGTTGGGAAATTTAAAATAAACTTTTTTTCCTGCATTTCTTAGTGGACTTGTGAATAAATTATTCCAAAACTCTTAAACCTGAGAACTTCCAGCTTGCCCATGGTGGTGTTGCTGTTTGGAGGTAACATGCTAGGTGCCCAGCTTCTATGTTTGTTTGGCTGGTACACCCGTTATGAAGGGTCAGAAGTCGGCAGTGCCCTAGGCCTTGCCTTTCAGGCTATCCCATGTTCCAGAACTTCCCACTCCCACCTTTCCTAGGACCTTGAGGGGTGGAGTATGGGGTGAACTGGCCCATTTGGGTAGCTTGTAATTATTCATAGTGCATGGTTAACCTACAGGATAACCCCAGCACTGGCACATTGATGCCTTTGAACCTGTACTTGCCGTAGTGGACTGCTGAGTAAAATGTGCTTTAAAGACATTTGGGTTTTGCTATTTAAACATTTATAAACAAATAGCCAGATGCCTTCTCGGCAGGGTTTGGGAGTCAAAAGTGCTGGGTAAATGGAAGCTGTTCAGTATATTTATAGAACAATAGATTTTGGCAGAAGTTTAACCTCAGGATATAGGAGCTATACTGAAAAGCCAATCCATTAGCCACCCTTTACAAAGCATCCCAAAGCAGGTATTTGAAATTTTTTGTTCTCTCAGATCTTTGTGTGTGTGTTTGGGCATGTGAGGTGTATGAACACCTGTGTGTGAACAGGTACTCATGTGCAGAGGCCAGAGGAGCATAGCAGGCATGCTGCTCAGTCACTGTCTGCCTTACACAAAGGCCGGGGTCCTCTTGTTTCTGCCTCCCCACAGCACTGGGGTTACAGGAGAGTGTGACCATGCCCAGCTTTTATGTGGTGTTGCGGATTTGAACCCAGGTCTCGTGCTTGTGCAGTAAGTGTTCTTGCCTACTGAGCCATCTCCCCAGCCCCTGTTCTCTGAGATCCTAACAATTTTGTGCTTTTTAAAAAACTGTGTATGAGTACATTCCCTCTGTGTGTGTGTGTGTGTGTGTGTGTGTGTCTGTATAAGTGCACCTGTATCATGCAACACCTGCAGAGACCAGAAGAGGGCGTCAGATTCCCTGAAACTGGAGATACAAATGATGGTTAGCCTTCGTGTGGGTGCCGGGAGCTGAACCCAGGTCTTCTGCAAGAGCAGCCAGTGCTTTTAACTGCTGAGCCATCTCACTAGCCCTCAGGTTTTTTCTAGGGTTTTTTTTTTTTTTTTTTTTGAGGATTGGTTCCAATAATCAAATTGTGATATGGTTGTCACATGTTATTCAGAGATGTAAACTCTTTGGGAGAGTACAGGCGCTGTTGAGGAGAAGCTATTTACATAGTCACATCCCTTGGGCCCCACCTAGTTCCCAGTGCCTCAAAAAAACATCACTTCCAGACCACTGGGCCATCAGGGGAAGGACAGAGGGCTGAGAGACTGCCTTAAACCAGCCTGTACAACATCCTGCCTGGAGTCTTCTGCAGGTATGTGGGTGGTGGTGCTCTATATCTGGCTGCCTTAAAGGACTGAACAGAGAGAGTCCTTTCCAGGGAGTTCCATTCTGACTCTTCTGTGTCTATTCTAAGACCCAATTGCTGAGCCCTAGGGCCCTAAGGCTGGCGCCCCTGGCTGACCTGTCCTTCAAGATATGCTTCTTGCATCGGATGAAGCACTGTCTTTCTCTGTTTGCATTAGCTCTCAGCCTGCATTGCTGTCCTTCCACGCTGAAACATGAAATGAGTGTTTTAGAATGAGGTAGGTTGGAGAGACCGATCCAGAGGAAGACTGAAGACCATGGGATGGAGTGACTCATTCAGCACTACAGGTTTCTGCTATTTGTTTGGGAAGCCAGTGGAGCATGAGTGGAGTTGGATTCCCATCTTGGTGTCTGTGTGCAAATGTAGTTGGAACCATTCCTACCTGTCCCCACTTTGGTATTTCCTCATGAACACTCCATTCCTCCAATTGGGCTTGCCCTAGTTTGAGCCTGGCACTTGAGGTTTTAAATTTTTACCTGAGATTTTCTGGGCTTTCAAATATGTGAAACTGTTGGTGTTTCATGTTGGTGTTTCTGTGCTCGTGCCTTCCCTTGTAGCCTGTACCTGCACGCGGGAGAAGGCCTCAGGGATGGTGCCCTGCCGGATCATCATTCACATCTTCCCCAGAGTTGCCCCTTCAGAGGGGAGCAGCATCATGGGGCTAATTCGTGGTAACCTGGGTTTTAGGCAGTCCAACCTCAGTCTTCAGTCTAAGCCAGCCAGATGTACAGGACAGCACTGCACAAATACCTGGGAGGGACCCCGATCAGGTATCATGTGTGCTGGTTTAAGACAGCTCTTGGCCTGTCTCCTTCCCATCATAGTTTGCTCTGGAGCTGATGTTTTTTGAGGCATTGAAACAGGCAAAGGACAGAAATCCTTTGACTTTTGCTGGCATTGTGCCACTTAATATTTTGAAACAGAACCCATACTCTTGATGTCCACCCTGTGTTTCCAACCCAGCGGGACAAGGGTATCCGAGGGAGAGCTTTGTACGGCAGGCCAAGCTGAAGTTCATGTTGTCCAGTACTATGCAGTAGGTAGAAGATTGTTCTCTTGGGCAGTGTGGGCCCCACCTACAAAGTGCCAGGTGCAGAAGAGGCAGGGTAAGGTGTGTCGTTTTGAGATCTTTTTTTTTTTAATATTTTATTTTTATTTTATGTGTATGCGTGTATTGCCTGCATGTGGGTAAGTGTACCCGTGTCGTACAATGCCCACGGAGGACAGAAGAGGCCGTCGGATCCCCCTGGAACTGGAGTTATGGACAATTGTTAGCTGCCATGTGGGTGCTGAGATTCGAACCCAGGTCTCCTGCAAGAACAGCTAGTGTTCTTAACCCCTGAGCCATCTCTCCAGTCCCTGGCATCTACTTTTTCATCCTTTTCTTGTAGAAGCAAACAGTAAGGTCTCATGACACGGTTGATAGAATGGAGGTTTTTTGCCCACTGTGTGTATTTGCCCTTCACCCATCACTCCTGTTTCTCAGAGCCTCCACTGCCCACCTCTTGATGAACAGTGCAGTCATACCATGATGTGCTTAAGCATCCTTTGGGAGCTAAACTTTAGCAATCTTTTCATCTTTGATTTTTCACTGACAACCTTGAAGGGCTCTGGTGCACTGGTGGGCTGAGAGAGCAGCGACTTCTTTCACTGTAATCAACAGAAATGATGTCTTTAAAAAATGTAGTTGGGGGCTGGAGAGATGGCTCAGTGTTTAAGAGCACTGTCTGCTCTTGCAGAGGACCCGGGTTCAATTCCCAGCATCCACATGGTGGCTATGAACCGTCCTTAACTCCAGTTCCGGGGGAATCCACAGCCCTCTTCTGACCTCCGCAGCATTGTACAACATGGTGCACTCATACACATAAATAAGTTTAAAAAAAAAATGTAGCTGGGCTCTCAGCTCTCACTTGAACCCAGAGCCCACCAATTTGGCTAGTCTAGTTAGCCAGGTTGCTCCAGAAATCTTGTCTCTACTTTCTGAAAGCTGGAATTACAGGTAGGCTGCCATACCTGCCCAGCATTTACATAGGTGCCGACCCAAACCCTGGTCCTCAGGCCTGCCCAGCCAGTGTTTTATCACTGAGCCAGACCTCAAAAGAACTGAATGTACTTGTGTTGGAGGAAACGCTATCCAAAAAGGAACTTGGTTTCCAGAAAGAGAGTTCACACAGATCTGCCAGCTGATCTGCCTCCCTTACAGGACAGACTGGAACGTGGTGGGTCCACAGCTTGACCAGGACTGCTGAATTATGCCTACCTCCTGCCCTAGGCTGAAAGTTTCAGGAGGTTCCATCCTGGGGCCGGCATACATACCAGGATAGCTGTGAATACGGCCCAGCACATCTATAGTTGAACGCTCTGACTCTAAAACTTCTATCGGTCCCCCACTGATGGCCTGGGCAGGTGGGGCTGAGCTCAGTCCCTCTTTGTTGCTCTCCCCAATGTGACCACGTTGAATTAATCTTGTGGGTTTTAGTTTTGTTTTGTTTTTTAACTAGTATTTGTCTCTGTTATATTGGAAATGGGTAGTGGAGCCTAGATTGTTGGGGCTGCCAGGACTCAGGCTTAGTCTCTAAGTGCTTTGGTGGCATCATTGGCGCTTTCAGAGCCACCATCTTACAGTGCTTAAGGCCGTGGCTTTCTTCAGCCTTGGAATTGTGTTCCAGAGTTTCCGAAAAGTAGCAGTGCTGTTCCATGCCACCCCGCCACCACTGCCTGTGAGAAGACCTTTGCCTTGCTGTTTCGAGGTGGTTCCCCATTTCCTTGTTGACAAGATAGTTCTTAATGGGAATTACCAGCATCCAGGCTGGTCATTCAGTGTTCCCTTCCTGTCTCTAAACAGGATCATGCTCTGAGTGAGGGTCATATAGTTCACCAACCACTTGGGCCTACCAAAGATCTAATTTTGTTTTACTTGAACTAACACACAGTCCAGCCTCTGTGCCTAGCAAGGGAGCCCTGTCTTCCAGCATTTTTTCCAGGGGCAGCCATTTTGCTTGTTCTGAATCTGGACCCTTGAGTATGGTGGCATCCTGTAGACACTGGTATTCCTCTGGTAACATTTCTCAGACTTACCTATGCTAGAGGACCAGGATTAGTAAATTTTGTAAATTTTTACTTGTTGTAGCAGTACTAAGTTGCTCTCAATTTCTAGGTCCTTCCCCGTCCTGTATTTGTCTTCCTACGGACAGTGTAAGGCCTGGACTAGACTAGACTAGTTCTGCTTAGTGCAGCTCAGGATTGTTCTCGGGAGGGAAAGTGGGACAGAACTAGAGGGCAGGACTGCAGACCAGTGGCTGGGCATCAGCACTCATGGGATGGGCTGAACTTGAAGACCTTCTCCTTGGTCTTTCAGTAGGTGAGGAAGTCCCTCGAGGAGGTCCTGTGCTAGCCTCACATTTGCAGCACCTGTGTCCAGCTGCTCCTCTGCAGCTGTTTTTACAAGTTCTGCAGGCTCCCTGACATGGTACATGGCATTGCCTCCATGAAAAGATGTACTTTACACTGTGTTTTAGTATTGTCAGAGGCATTTGTCCCCGAGGCTGAGAGAATTGCAGGGGTGACTGTCAGGCCTGAGCACAGTCGCCACAGAAGAGTTCTGAAGCTAAAGGTGTCTTCGGCCTGTGAGGATCCTGGTCCAGTGGGCTAATTGAAATTACCCCAGGCTGCTGTATCGCTGTATAAGGGTGGTGGTACCATCCCCAGAAACTGTACTGCTCTGGGGTACAAGGAATCACTGATGTAACTAGCGAGGTGAGTCACCATCCCGCCCAGCTGGCCGGTTCAACTCAGAGTCCAGGTCCTTAAAGGAACCCAGGACATTTTTTCATCCTCAAGTACGTTCTAGGTGCAGTTACTGCTTGTGTAATTGGATGGATTGTCTTGACTGTAGGCTGGAAGAATAAGATGTATTACATGACTTGTTACCAGTACCCCAACAGAATTTTTGTTGAATGGTAAGTAAAGTTCTTAGATTTAGACTTGGGCCCAGATGTTCTGGGAACAGCCATCTGAGTGACCAAAATGACTTGACACTATGTTTCTTAGGTGGTCACTAGACAGTGGATGTCAGTGTCCAGGTTGTCCTAATGCTTATGGGCCTTGCTGCTCCTTTTACCTGAGATTCAAGTGACTTACTAACCCCTGTTTCCTGAACTCTGTGAATCTTACGGTAGACCCCTCCCATCTCAGTTGACAAGAGAAGTTAAGTCACCAAGAGCTAGCTAGGTTGCTCAGTCCATAACTCTGGTCTGCCCAGCACAGCCCCTGGTTGTGTGTGGTTGTAGCAGGCTGTGGGCGGCCATGTTACTCTTTTTCAAGTAGCCACACTCCTGGGAAGTATGCAAGTATTTTCTGCTTAGAAGAGCCTGTAGGGAAGGAGGGCCAGGTGTGCTTCAGGAGGCTGTTCCGTCCAGAGTTCCTGGATACCATGGAGAGGCAGAGCGAAGCCCCTAGCAGCTTGGCCAGGAGCTGTGAGAGCTTGGAGGAAGGTGGTTAGGGTAAAGCACAGAGGGACACTTCTACATAAAACTCTAATTTTTGCCCCCCAACTCCTAGGCACTAGTCATGATGTTCATCACAAATAGAAGGTGCGTGTCATATTTGTATTGCAAAGCTGGAACTGGCTGAGGCTCGGAGAGTTCGTTCTTTTGGTCTCATGTTCCCAAGAAGGGAGAGGGTTATCCCTTTGTTTGGTTGAGGATCTTTGCTGCCTGTGGAAATTTGGCGATGGCTCATGGAGCCTACTTGAGAACTGGAGAGAGACTGTTGAGAGGTGTGCGCTGGATGTCAGGCCTGTCTGGCCCGAGGTCTTGGTTTGACCCTCCTCTTCAGGGATGCTCAAGCACAGTCCGAAAGGCCTGTCAAGGCAGCACAGAGACATCCTGGCACTCTGCTTTGGTTTGCCCTGGGTGCGGGAGTGCATTGAGAAGGTCTGGTATCTGACTAGTAGGTATAGGCAGAAGTGAAGATGGACTCCCCAAATCAGTTCCCTACACATTTAAGGAGGGACAGCTTTCCACATTTGTCAGCCAGCAACACATCGCATAGTCTAAAGCATCTAGCACTTGATCCATCTCAAGAAACTTAGTGCTCTAAGGACCAGAGTGTTGTTCTAACATGTGCAAAGCCCTGCTTCATCCTCAGCACTGTTCCTGCCTTAGAAAGATAGAAGGGGTATCAAGTAGTGCTTGTCCTTTCTACAGTAAGCAGTAGGTTATGTAGTAGGCACCAGCACTCAGTATGTGGTTTTTCTTTCTCTGCCAAGGTACGGACATTGCTGCAGGAGAAGAAGTTGCCATCAAGCTTGAATGTGTCAAAACCAAACACCCTCAGCTCCACATCGAGAGCAAAATCTACAAAATGATGCAGGGAGGAGGTACGTTTGGGGTGTGTGTGTGTTTGTGTGTGTGTGTGTGTGTGTGTGTGTGTGTGTGTGTGTGTGTCTTTGGTTTGGTTTTGATTTAGATGGGGTCTCACTGTGTAGCCCTTGCTGATCTGAAACTTGGTATGTCGACCAGACCAGGCTGGCCTCAGACTCACAGAGATCTGCCCGCTTCTGTGCTGCCATGCCCAGCAAGAGATATGCTCTTTACATGTTAAAAGAAAGTTGAGGGATTGTGTGATAAGGGAGATGTGCCACAAATCAGAGTCTCTCAGTCACTGGGGGGTAATGTCTGCCCACAGCCTCACTAACAGGTGTAGAAGGCCTCACCCAAGAAAAAGAAACTGTCATGTATTTTGCTTAAATATTACCTTTCTTAGCTTCCCATTAGTTAGAATGTTTTTGAAATCTAGGATTTGTCTTAGTTTCAGAATAATCATGACCTCTAGTGAGAAATGCTCCCAGTCTTGGCTGCACACCACACCATGGTGCTTCCTGCCATGTAGCGTCTGCTGGGCTCCATGCTTCCCTTGTAACTCGGAAAAGTCCATCAAACCTCTGAAGCTCTGTCTTTTGCATAAGAACTTTGATCTTGAATACCTCTGTGACCACCCAGCTGAGTCACTGTTCTTGGTTCTGGGAAACCTCACCCCAAGGCCTTCCTTGGAGCACCTAAAGCCCATGGTGGGCCAGGGTCTGTATTCTAAATAGTTTGGCTCATGGGGCAGGGGCTCTTAATGGGACTTTGAGGACCATGGTACACAACAACATTGTGAAGGAAAAGTCTGACAAGTAGAGTTCTTCTGAAGGCCCAGTCCCTGCTCCTATATGGGAGCCTGCTTGTAAGCAGCCTTCGGACCTGAAAAATAGCTGTACCTTGGGCTCTGTGCAGTCCCTTTTTACCAGAAGACCCCATAGTGCTGTGATAGTTGGGGTGGGGAGGAAAGCCTCTCGCACTGTGAGAGCCTTTATTGGCCTTTTTGTCAGCAGAAGAAGTGAAGCTATTGATTTGCCTTTCTGACAACCTTCCCTGTGCAAACACAGCTTAATATGTGCCTCTGCTAGAAAGCAGCGTATCTGTGACAAAATATCTCAGGCAGTAGCTTCATCTCAGAGCTGTACAAATTAATGAAAAAATTTTTGAGAACCGGGCGTGGTGGCTCATGCCTTTAATTCCAATACTCAGGAGGCAGAGGCAGGCAGATCTCTGTGAGTTCAAGGCCAGCCTGGTCTACATAGTGAGTTCCAGGACAGCTGGGGCTACAGGGAGACCTTGTCTCAAAAAGA
>NW_008328704.1:74219-102520 GCF_000622305.1 Nannospalax galili
ATTTAAGAGCTCCCTTTTTGCAGTATGTATGGCACATACCTGTTATCCCAGCATATGGAAGGCAGAGGTAGGTGAATCTCTGAGATTGAGGCTAGCCTGGTCTAGTGAGTTCCAGGTTAGCTAGGGCCATATAAAACACCCCTCACATAAACGCACATTGTGTGCAAACACACACACACACACTCTCATACTATCATCCCAAAGATGTCAGCAGAGGCACACTTGCCCTTGGCTGTCCTTAGCAGGGCAGTAGTCTTCTTGGAAGCAGTAGGGATTGACTGCATGGCTTGTGACAAGCAGAGCAGGACGAGAGTGCTCAGGTTTGGCCTTTTCTAGGGGTTTCAGTCTTTAAGCTTAATGCAGTAAGGGTTGTTACTCTGAGAATGTGCTAGCTGAGAGCACCTGAGAGGAGGTGGCCTGACGCTGCTCAGAAAGTATGGTACATCCCTCTGCATAGGTCACAGCATCATCATCAGATCATTGCACTTGCTGTGGCTGCTGCAGAGTGCTGTGTGGCATCCCAGGTGTCAGTTGTCCCTGGTTATGAGGATGAAAAAGGTCCTAGGCAGTGCTTGCTGCCTCCTGGAGGGTGGCATTCCTTCCTGCGTTGGACCCTACCAAATGGGAAGACTCGCTTGCCCACATCCCTTCTCCAGGAGCCTGGGACCCAGCAAGATCCAGAAATGGGCTTTATCCTTGAGTGCTATTCCTCAAACTTGGGTCTGGGTTTGTTTCTGTTGCCTACTTAGTGGATGCCCTGAAGGTCTCTGTTTCAGGAAACATACTGTGTCCTGGGAAACAGAGTGTGTAGTTCCAACAGTGTTTGTCTCCTAAGGCCAAACTGGGAGTCGGCAGACACAGGGTAGAAGAGTCTGCTTTGCCTAGAAACCCCAAGATTTTGCTGCTCAAAAGATTTTTTACCCCTATGCATGTTTGTGTGGAAGTGGGTGTGGATTGTTTGGCCGCCTTCTAGAAGGGACATTGAGCCACCTCCGTGGTGTTCTCACCTCGTGTGTTGGTTCTGATGATGTAGGAGAGAACACAGCTGAGTGGCTCGCTGCAGCACAGGCTTATCTGGGAGGCCTGTGGATACTGCTGGTGTCACAAAGCCTGGCTGAGAGCTGCTGTGCTGGGGAGGAGCAACACAGGGCACAACTGTTCTCCAGAGGACACAGACTAGAGCCTGACCACTCACCTTGCAGGGCGTGCCTAAGCACTTGCACTTGTACAAAATCTGCTTAGGACAATAGGTTAGAGGTTGAAATATCAGAAATGAAGTGTTGGTAAAAGACTTGAGTAGTCAACAAGTTTTTATCAGTGCCTGGTGCTACCAGATGAGAGCTAGAGGATGTTGTATGTGACTGCTTGTCCAATTCTAATGTACCCCAGAGTAGCATTATACCACCCCCTCCTGCAGTAACTCAGCAGAAAATGTTACTGAGTTTGCAGCTGCTTCTTTCTGATAAACATTAACAAGCCAGTGTGCTTTGCCAAAGGAAGACTAGAACTTTGTATAGGATCCAGTGGGGAGGTATACACTGTGTTGTCCTGGCTGGACTGGAGCTCACTATGTAGACCAGGATGGCAATGTTCCTGCTGCTGCTGCCTCCCAGGTACTAAGATTATACCATAAACTACCATGCCCATCAGTTTTTATTTTTTATCTTTGACTTTTGGGAAAAGCTCCTGAACTTTACAATGCTCCTGCCTCTCAGCCTCCTGAATGTCAGGCTTAATGGTATATACCGCCATGTCTGGCACACCATTGTTCCATCATGAATTATTGGACACCACTAGAGGTCGGGTGGCACATAAAATGCCTTGGATGTTGGAGTAGAAGATCCCCACAGCCCCCCCCCAAAGATACCCCTAGTTCTCCCTTGTGAAGCCCACGTACCTTCCCAGCCCCTGGAGTGATTCCACTGCCTTCCACACCCTGTTTTCCAGGGTGTTTTCTCTACGTCTGGGACTTGGCCTGTGCTAGATAAGCCTCTACCACTGAGCTACAGCCCCAGCCATGCTTTTCTCTCTTGTCCTCCCATAAGATGTTTGTCAAAATCTGAGACTGGAGAGATGGCTCAGCAGTTAAGAGCACTGGCTGTTCTTGCAGAAGACCTGGGTTCGAATCCCAGCACCCACATGGCAGCTAACAACTGTCTGTAACTCCAGTCCCAGGGGATCCAACAGCCTCTTCTGACCTCCACGGGCATTGCACGACACAGGTGCACTTACCTACATGCAGGCAATACACGCATAAATATATAAAATAAAAATAATAAATAAAATTTTTTAAAAAGTTTGTCAAAGTCTAACATTCAGAATATTTACATACAGGTTTAACCATTTTAAAACTGAGTTGCTGAAAACTTTTTTTTTTTTTTAACTAATTCTGAATCACCACATTTTCATTGAAACTTACCAAATCACAGTGCAAAGCGCTTGTCTAGCTCCAGCTACATGTTTTGGTGTCTGGGGCCCCATGAGGGAAGAACATCCATGTTCGCAGCTACACATAGCAGTGGCAGCAGCTTATCCCCAAGTCACGGCAACACTCTGGTCTCCTCTTTAACCTGCTTGCATCACTTGTTCTGGAAAAATACTAGACCAGCACTTCCCAGGCACAGATCCACTGTGGATTCTAGAATTTGCTAGTAGGAGATGTCTGACTTCAGAGAGTAGCAGTTACCCTGTAGCTGGAAGATCTTTTCATTCTGTGTTAGCTGGAACCTTCTAATTGGCTTATAGCCATTTGCTTCCTAGGCTCCACCACCAGTTAGTTTCTGGCGGCCTGCCGAGGGTGAACCGAGGCACAAAGAACACTGTCTTTTCCAGCCAGCGATCTGTGAGCTAGAAACCCTTCGCTCTGACAGTATTTTATCCAACCTCTATCCTCGTGGATAACAACACTGTGTTCCCCATGAAAAGGGAGGCGGTGCTATGTCGTGGGCCACCAGCCTTGAGTACATCATGAGGCCAGACCACACATGTCTCCTAAGGAGGAGCGTTTTTTGATATTATTTAATTTGACTTAATGTATTCCTAAAATTTTGTTTGCAGATGACAGACTCTTCTAGAGTAAACCTAGAAGAAATGAACATTAGTTAGCTTAAGACTCAAATATTGGAGCCAGGGAGATGGCTCGCTGGGTAAAAGTGAAAGCCTGACAACCTGAGCTGGATCTCTGGAGCCCACATAAAAAGCCAGGCGCAGTGGTATGTTTCTCTGATCCCAGCACTTGTGTCATCGGGTGGAGACAGAACCACCCAGAAGCTCTAGCCTGGTGTGCAGCCCAGCAGTAGAAACAAGAACCCTCCTCAAACAAAGTGGAAAGGGGGAACAAACTCTGAAAAGTTGTCCTCAGACCTCCACATGCACCGTGTGGTACACACATGTCCACACTCTCCTGGACATACACATTAAATAAATATTTAGAATATGGTCAGTTTACTTGATTACACCAATAATTAGTTACAAAATGTAATTTAAGGGGCTGGAGAGATGGTTCTGCAGTTAAGAGCTCTGGCTGCTCTTGCAGAGGACCCGGGTTTGATTCCCAGCACCCACATGGCGGCTACAAACCATCCACCAGTTCAGAGGATCCAGCACCCTCTTCTGACCTCTGTCGGCATTGCAAGACACGGGTGCACTTACATGCAGGCAATGCACTCACACATACAAAATAAAAAATAAGTGTCATTTTAAAGTGTCATTTATCACAGTAAAGTAGACGGTGTGCAGGGTGTATAGAAGTCGACTGTGAAGTAGGCAGGACCTCCATGCGGAAAGCTGGAAGGGTTTTTAAGTCGGAGGCGTAGGGGACTTGGTGCCAGCTCTCCCAGAGTTGCTCTTACTGTTAAGCAGAACTCCAGTCACAGCTCAGCAGCTCTTACAGAGCCGCGTGGTAGGGTTCAGGGAGGACAGTGAAGGGCCAAGGTGAACGGCAGCACTCCTGAAGAAGGGCAACGCCCTGCTGCATGAAAACTGCGACATTGAGCACCATCAGGGCCTGGTCCCATGCTTCCCAGAATTCTTCCTATTGAGAGAAGCGCAGACTGCTTGAGAAGTGGTCCGTGCCAGGGCAGGAGTCTGGACCATGTAGGTAGAAGGAAAGAAGTGCCTCTGGCTAGAGCCATGTAGGGAGGGTGCCAGAGCACACCAGAAGGACATGCCTGCTGGATAGCTTTGAGATAGGTATGACTTAAATGAGTGATGACAGGAGTGGCTGTAACATTGCAGAGGAGGTGAGAGGTAGCAATGGGGCTAGAAGGTTTAAGAATGGCTGACACTCGCTGAGCTGCTCACTGCTGTGTGGGTGCGGACTTCATTTGGCAGTGTTGCCCTCTGCAGGAAGCTTTCACAAGGTGATGGGGAGTGGTGGGGATGGAGAACCACTTGTGTGGACAGTGCGCTAACGTAGTTTTCCTTCTTGATTCTTGGGCCCAGCTTCATTGACTTTGAGTCTGGGTTCTCAGCTGCCTTGGCTGCGCTTGCCCTTCAGGGGCTCCACTGGCGACTTGAACCACGTTGCTCCACAGTGCACCAAGACTCCTGCTCTGCTGCGGTAGTTTCTGCTGCTGTTTTTTGAAGTTCATCACCAGCTGCCCTGGCATTTGCTACGTAGACCAGGCTGGCCTCAATCTTACAGAGATTTTCCTGCCTCTGCCTCCCAAGTGCTGGGACTAAAGGCGTGCACCACCATGCCCAGCAGGTTTTTCAACCTATAGATGTTAGAGATGTGTGTGTGCGCATACATTCACATATTTCTCATTCCTTTAACTTTTTTGGCATGGAATTCAGTTATCTGTCACATTTTTTTCTTTTTGCAATGCCTGGGATTGAGCTGAGTCCTCACATGCTGGGCAAGTACTTATCTGCATCCCTAGCACCCAGTGTTCCAGTGAGCTTCCCAGGCTGGCCTTGAACTCCCTATGTAGCCCTGACAGGCCTTGAACTTGTGATTGATCCTCTTGCCTCACCCTCCTGAGTGGCTAGGATTGCAGTCTCTCAGCAGATTTGGTTAGCACTCTCAACACCTTTCTCTCTACCAACTCTAATTTGTGGGTCAGTTTCTGTTAGTCCGCATCTCCATGCCACACTGTGGGCTTTTTTTGTTTTGTTTTGTTTTTCTGCCTTGGCAAGCATGATGGCATGTCCCTATAGTCCCAACACTTGACAGGTGGTGGCAGAAGGCTCTAGAGCTCCAGCCTAGACTGGGGGACATGGAGAGACCTCATCTCAAACACAGCAAGAGACACTGAAAGCGTTACTCACTGAGGAAAAGTCTGATGCACTTTGTTAAAATTAAGCATCTCCTTATATCAAGAAACTAAAAGATGAATATCTCATTAACTAAGAGAAGATGTTTAGTCACAAAACCAATTAGTAGAACTAAAAAAATAAATAGGGGCTGTAGAAATGGCTCAGCAGTTACGAGCACTGACTGCTGTTACAGAGGACCCAGTTTTGAATCCCAGCAACCCAACATGGTGGTTAACAACTGTCTGTAACTCCAGTTCCAGAGAGTCTGACGCCATTTTCTGACCTCATGGGCATTGCACGACACAGATGCACTTACATGCATGCATAACGCTTTATACACAAAAGTAAAAATAATAAATACAATTTATTTTAATTTTTTTTGGTCTTTTTGAGACAGGGTCTCCCTGTAGCCCCAGCTGGCCTGGAACTCACAGAGATACACCTGCCTCAGCCTCCTGAGTGCTGGGATGAAAGGTGTGGGCCACCATACCTGGCCTTAACTTTTTTTTTTTTTTTTTTTTTTCCAAGCCCTTTCAAAACCTAACAGAGGCTAGAGAAATGACTGAGCGGTTAAGACCATGCTGGCTGCTCTTCCAGAAGCTGGGCTCAGCTCCAGCACCCACATGTTGGCTAACAACTCTGGTTCTAGGGGAGTTAACACCCTTTTCTGGCAGATATTGCATGACATGGGTGCACTTACATATATGCATACACATAAAAAAGAGAAAGAAAAAAGTTTTTTTTTTTTTAAGTCATTTTGAGATAGGGTCTCCCTGTAGCCCGAGCTAACGTGGAACTTACTGTGTAGACCAAGCAGGCCTTGAACTCACAGAGATCTGCCTACCTCTGCCTCCCACGTGCTGGGACTAAAGCACCACCATTACCCTTGATATTTTTTTATCTTTATTTATTTATTTATTTATTTTGTCTTTTTGAGACAAGGTCTCCCTGTAGCCCCAGCTGGCCTGGAACTCACTATGTAGACCAGGCTGGCCTCAAACTCACAAAGATCCACCTGGCTCGAAAATAATTTTCAAAAAAAAAATTCCCCAGAACTGGAGTTAAGGATGGTAGTTAGCCACCATGTGGGTACCAGGAATCGAACCCGGGTTCTCTGCAAGAGCAGTCAGTGCTCTTAGTCACTGAGCCATCTCTCCAGCTCAAAAAAAAAATTTTTTTTTTTTTGAGGCAGGGTCTCCCTGTAGCTCCAGCTGGCCTAGAACTCACAAAGATCTGCCTGGCTTGAAAATAATTTTTTTTAAAAAAATTCCCCGGAACTGGAGTTAAAAATGGTAGTTAGCCACCATGTGGGTACCAGGAATCGAACCCGGGTCTTCTGCAAGAGCAGTCAGTGCTCTTAATCACTGAGCCATCTCCAGCCCCTCAAAAAAAAATTTTTTTTTTTTTTTTTTTGGTCTTTTTGAGATGGTCTCCCTGTAGCCCCAGCTGTCCTGGAACTCACTATGTAGACCAGAGTGGCCTCAAACTCAGATCTGCCTGTCTCTGCCTCCCAAGTGCTGGGATTAAAGGTGTGTGCCACCATGACCAGCTTATTTAAAGCGATTTTTTTTTAATGAGAAAATCTCCCTCTGAACATCAAAACTCAAAATGAGGCTCCACTAAAAGCCAGTCTTGCCATGGAAGGACTAAGGGCCTTGGGCTCCTGACACAGTTGTAAGTGGAACATGTGTGCAATAAAGCCAGTGCCTGTGTGTGTGAGCTCATCACACGACATGCTGTGACTAATAGGAGAGCACAGGGACAGTGAGCCTGGGGGGCTTCTGGAAGCTGCTCTCTTCAATGCTTGACTCTGACCTGAGCAGGACAAAGACCTCAGCGTCTCTGAAGGTCTCATTGTGACTGTCGTCTGCCACTGCTGGCCTTTCACTTGTGTTTCAGAAGTCAGCGGAATGTGTGTGTCAGTGTTAATCGTCTTCAGCTCTGATGTCTGGATGGCATCCTTCAATTCTTGCCTTCATTTGAGGTTCTGGATTGTTGGGTTTTGTTGGTGGTGGTGTCTTTGAGTCAGGGCCTCAGTATATAGACCAGGCTGTCCCAGAACTCCTGACCATGTACTCTCTGCTTCACAAGTGCTGGGAGGGCAGGCGTGCGCCAACTTGAGTTGTTTCTTCTGTCTTCTCTATTCTCACTTCCACCGATGGGTGTGTTCAATCTTTTATCATTTTTATTTTATGTGTATGAGTGTTTTGCCTGCTTGTATGTATGTGTACTGTGTGTGTACAATGCCCATTGATACCAGAGGAGGACGTTTGATCCCCCGGAACCAGAGTTACAGACAGTTGTCAGCCTCCATGTGAGTGCTGGTAACTGAACCCAGGTACTCTGCAAGAGCAGCCAGTGCTCTTAACCTCTGAGCTGTCTCTCCAGCCCCAGTGGGTATGTTGGAAGCCTCATTTTACTGTGTGAGTCTCCCAAGAGGTTTTCATAGCATATGATTTATCTCATCAGTGTCAGAGAAAATAAAAACAACTTTCTTTCCTCCTCAATCCATGGCAGCTGACTTTCTCTTCTGTTTCTCAGCCTTACAGTCCAGTCTTTGACCCATGCATTGTGGTTTCCAACGGGCTCCAGTGGTCCTGTCTTATCTCAAATGCTTTCTCTTTCCCTAGATGCTGGTATCATGAAATCAGCTCTCTGATCTCACTTGCTGCTGCTGCTGCTTGTTTGACTCTTGTCAGAGTGCCTTTTGCTTTACTGTATGTGGCCTAATCACAACTGAGGGTACTTGAGGGCAGGCGTTGCTAGTATCTTCTGAGAACCTTGAATGAAAATTCTCTCTCCCAAAACACAGTTTGGTTAGTTGGTTTGTCTGTCTCTCTTTCTCTTTCTCTCTCCATCTCCATCCATCCACTAGATACCTGTCAACATTGAGTGAGGGGGGAGCCACTGCAATGGCTTGGACTTGAAGTGCTGTGTTTGGTTTCTCTTCCAGTGGGCATCCCTACCATCAGGTGGTGTGGGGCGGAGGGGGACTACAATGTCATGGTGATGGAGCTACTGGGACCGAGCCTGGAAGACCTCTTCAACTTCTGCTCAAGAAAGTTTAGTCTCAAAACTGTTCTATTGCTTGCTGACCAAATGGTAAGCCCCCTTTTCCTAAAGAGCCTGGGCAGCTGTGGGCAGTCAGCATGTGCTTGCTCCTGATAGGTTAATTACTGGATTACTATTTCTCCATTAGTATGCCCTGTGCACCAGAGAAAGGAGATTTGCTTGACCTTGGCCTCAAGATAATAACGCAAGTGATTGGCTTGAAGGCCCACTCTCAGCATCTCAAGTGTGTTCACACTGAAGGGATATTCCAGTTTTCTCAGGGATCCCTCATTTGATTCCTAGCAACTCTTAGTGGTTTCCAAGCAAATTCTTTCTTACTGTCGACGCACAGAGAGCTAAAGATACCTTGGGAGATGACTTCTGGTCTGTCAGTATTCACCCTAAAACTTTGCGATCACTCAGCCCTGGCCAGATTGCAGTGTGTGTGCAATATGGGCTTTGTGCCTCCTTTTCCAGTGGACTGTAATGGGGTTCTCTCACCTTTTCTCCTCCGCTTACAGATTAGTCGTATTGAGTACATTCACTCAAAGAATTTCATCCACCGAGATGTGAAGCCAGATAACTTCCTCATGGGACTAGGGAAGAAAGGCAACCTGGTCTACATCATTGACTTTGGGCTGGCCAAGAAGTACCGGGACGCCCGCACCCACCAGCACATCCCTTACCGAGAGAACAAGAACCTCACGGGGACAGCTCGCTATGCCTCCATCAACACACACCTCGGCATTGGTGAGCCCTGGCTGCAGGATCACTGACCTAGGGTACCTTTGGCATGTCCATCCCTGAGCTTAGGGAGGGCCTGCTTCTCTGGTGGCCTAGGGTTATGAGCCAGTTTGGTACTGAGAGGCCTGGAAGCTGTCAGCAACCTTTATAACAGACAAGCAGATTTCAGCCACTGCTGGAGCCTTGCATAGCAGGTGTGGTGGGGCAGGCAGAAGCTGGCTTCTCCAGCAATTGCCTAAGACGGTTGGTGTTGCTGACCTGGGGTGTGGGGTGTTTCTTCACCATTGTGTGAGGGCAACTTCTAGTGAAGGAGCCATCAAAGTATATTTTTCTGTTATTAAAGTTTATTTCCATTACTGTTTGCCAGGTGTTGCTTTTACACACCACACACACACACACACACACACACACACACACACACACACACACGCCGTCCTTGACACAGTTCCCTTTTCTTTCCAGAACAATCTCGAAGGGATGACTTGGAGTCTCTGGGGTACGTGCTGATGTACTTCAACCTGGGCTCTCTCCCCTGGCAGGGGCTGAAAGCCGCCACCAAGAGGCAGAAATATGAGCGGATCAGTGAGAAGAAGATGTCCACGCCCATTGAAGTGCTGTGCAAGGGCTATCCCTGTGAGTCCTCACGCCCTTGCTGCACAGCTTCCTGCGACATGCCTTTGGCCACCTGTGTTAACCAGTGTTAACCAGACACACCTGTGGAGGTGGCAGTTAGCTGTCTATTGTCCTGGTGCTTTCTTGAGAGCTTTTGTCTAGAAGGCACTCTGAGGCCCAGGAAAGACGGGAATGAGGCAAGACTGACCCTCAGGAAATGACCCACACAGCTAGGAAGGGGAAGATGCTGGGAGCCCTACCTACTCTTTAAATTGACTGCTCCTCGCCCTCTCCTCAGCCTCCCGGAGCCATTTCCCTGTGAGTTTCCTGTTTCGTGGGAGTGCTCCTGGGATAAATTCCCTACATAAATAAATTGTGTTTTTGAGTGTTGACCTGTGGGGGTAGGGGTAGTGTTGGGGATGAAACCCAAGGCCTCACACATGCTAAGTAAGCACTTTACCACTGAGCTATACCCCCAGGCCCTAGATCTTTGAATTTTTTCATTTTTCTAGTGCTTAGGTTATTTTGTTTCTGGTTTTTGAGACAGGCTCTTGCTGTGTAGCAATGACTGGCCTAGAACTCAAAATTCACCGAGATCTGCCTGCCTCTGCCTCCCTGTTTCTGGGATTAAAGAGGTGTGCCCAGCCTCTAAATTCTTGAATCTCGTCCTCCGTGCCTTTGGTATGTGGCACTGTGGGCGGTGTATTGAGTGTGAATAGACCAAGTCTGGGCCACAGTTGGGAATGCCTAGCTAGCTTTGAGTTTCTTTGTTTTGCAGCTGAATTTGCCACATACCTGAATTTCTGCCGTTCTTTGCGTTTTGATGACAAACCTGACTACTCGTACCTGAGACAGCTCTTCAGAAATCTGTTCCATCGCCAGGGCTTCTCCTACGACTATGTGTTCGACTGGAACATGCTCAAGTTTGTAAGTGGGATTGCCAGAGCATGGGATGGCAACAGCCTGGTCCTCAGGTGGCCGGCACTGATAGCTGGGTTGGGTCTCATAAGCAGATCTATGCTGGAATGCAGATCTGTTATGGAGTACAGTTGCTGAGTTGTGAAAGCCAAGCACACCCAGTAGAACCTGGACCTAGGAACCACGTTGCCTGTGGGCTTGGTACAGAGGAAGATGATGTGGGGTGAAGGGGAAACTCTAGCATTTGTGGCTGTACATAGTGGGAGGTCCAGTGAGCCACAGTATAGGTCTGTCTGCCCACTGCCAGCCCCAGGACTGCCTGCAGGCCTCCTTTCTCCCTCCCTCTTTCCTTGACTTTTAGGGATTAATGCCACTTTGGAGGGAATTTAGTTTTTTGGGTTTTTTAAATATATTTTATTTACTGTTTTTATTTTATGTGTATATGTGTATTGCCTACATATAGGTAAATGCACCTGTGTCGTGCAATGGTGGCAGAAGACAGAAGAGACTGTCGGATCCCCTAGGACTGGAGTTATGGACAGTTGTTAACTGCCATGTGGGTGCTGGGATTCGAACCAAGGAATGATGGGTGTTCTTAGCAGCTGAGCTGTCTCTCCAGCCTGGGAATTTAGTTTTTGAAATAGAGTCTTGTTGTCTGGGCTAGTCTTGAACTCTTGGACTCAAGCTTTCTTACTGCCTCAGCCTTTCAAGTGCCATAACCATGGCTGCCCCTGTGCCCAGTGTGAATGGTTATTCTGTTATGATTACTGTCACCAGTTCTAAGAGCTTTGTGGGGGCTAGAGAGATGCTCGGAGGTTAAGAGCACGGGCTGCTCTTGCAGAGGACTGGGTTTGGTTCCCAGCAACCACATGGTGCCTAAAAATCTTTCTGTAACTCCAGTTCCAGAAGTAGTAGGGTAGTCTTAACACCCTCTTCTGTCCTCTGAGGGTATTGTACACACAGGTGCACTTGTATACATGCAGGCAAAACATTCATACGTATAAAATAAGAATATATCAGTGGGCATGGTGGCGCGTGCCTTTAATCCCAGCCCTCTGGAGGCAGAGGCAAGCAGATCTCTTTGAGATCAGGCCAGCTGGGGCTACAGGGAGACCCTGTCTTAAAAACCCAAATAAAACAGCAAAAAGGAAGAGTTTTGTGGATTCAGCTTCCTGTGATGGTGTGACGTGATGAGCCTGGCACACTGGGGACCTGGTGATCTTTCTGAGTCCTGCTCTTCCCTGTCACCCAGCCCCACCCAGCTCAGGGGCCTCAGGAGAGCTTATGCAATAAAGAGTTTGATCTATAATCATTCCGACACCACTGCCAGAAGCCAAGGCTCTGTGGCGGTTTTGTGTCTGTTTTCATTAAAAATTCATTCTTTGGGCCAAACATGGTTGTACATCCTTGTTATTCAAGCACTTGGGAGGCTGATTGTGAGTTTGAAGCCAGCCTTGGGTAAGACCCATCTCAGACAATAAAGAACCATTCTTTGTAGTGTGTTCAGACATTGGAACCTTTCGAGGTGGTGCATGTTCTGATGGGAGCAGCAGCAGAACTGTGTCCTCTAGTCCACACCAGGAGCCTTGTTATCTGCGCTCTGTGCCCGGCCTGCCTGGACCTCATGCTGTTCTTTGTGTAAAGAGACTGGCCAGAGCTGGAAGGAGAACACTCTGCGGGGTGGGCTGGCTCAGGAGAGGCCCAGTCCTGCCCGGATGGGGTTTAAAGAGACAGCTGTGCTGTTTTGGAGGCGATCCAGCGTTAGCTGCACTGCCTTCCCCTAGCATTGTTCTAGCACTTCTGACACTCCCCAGGCCTTGTAGAGGCTCTGTAGAATTGTTCTGAAAAGGACCAAATAGTGCATGCGGTCAGGTCTCAGGGTTGCCTGGGGCTATGATTCTTAGCTCTTCCATGGAGCTTAACAGCAGTCACAGGCCACTTGTAAATTGACATGACTGAGTCTAGTAAAGCAGGTGACATGGGGAGATGCCCATGGCTGCAGACCCCTGGTGACCACATCACTGATGACCTGCATCTCTGATTAGAAGGCAGCTGACTCTGACTTATAGTCGGCAGAAACCTGACTCATCCTTACTGTTGACCTGTATGTGGTGTGGCTGGCATCACTATGGCACAGAGTTGCTGTTGGCCCCGGGGTCTGGACTCTGATTGGTCCCTTCTGACCCATTGATGAGGCCCCTACTGTGCACTGCTCTGTGTCTCTGGCCTGGTCTCTCCTTTTCTTACTGGACATACTAGCATATCAACATTTATAGGGAGAGAATTAAGAGTTACAGATTGTCCCCAGTACTGGGGAAGCAGAGGCAGGCAGATAGAGCTCTGCTAATTTCAGGAAGCCTGGTCTATGTAATGAGTTCTAGGACAGCCAGGGTTACATAGTGAGACACTGTCTTTAAAGAAAAAAAGGAAAGGAAAAGAAAAGGAGATTGTGCATGGGGCATCCCTCCAGTGTAGTGGGGTCTGAAGAGGGGCTCTGACCTCCATGGGTGTTATACAGGAACTGACTTCACTGTTGATGTAGGTGGTTTTAAAAGCAGTCTGGGGGCTGGAGAGATGGCTCAGCGATTAAGAGCACTGACTGCTCTTGCAGAGGACCTGGATTTGATTCCCAGCACACACACATGGTGGCTACGAACCATCCTTAACTCCAGCTCCAGGGGAATCTGAAGCCCTCTTCTGACCTCTGCGGCATTGCACTACATGGGTGCACTCACATACGTGCAGGCAATACACAATATACACAAAATAATAAAATATTTTTTAAAAAAAGCAGTCTGTTCCACGTATTCTTTGAGGTTTTTTCAAGGTGCCAGGGATCAGCCAAGAGCCTTGACAGGTGTGTGTATACTTTAACCTAGGCCACTTCTAGCTGTTCTAATCCTCTTTCCTCCCCAGGGTGCCAGCCGGGCAGCAGATGATGCTGAACGGGAACGCCGGGACCGAGAGGAGCGGTTAAGACACTCACGGAATCCAGCTACCCGGGGCCTCCCTTCCACAGCCTCTGGCCGTCTGCGGGGAGCCCAGGAAGTGGCTCCCCCCACGCCCCTCACCCCTACCTCACACACGGGTGAGCACACCTTCCAGCATGCCCTTGGAGTGGGTACTGGGGCTTCTGTTTCACATTTTGATGGCTGTGTGGCCACACAAGGATCTTGAGCCAGACTCAGTTGAGGATTGTATCCCCATGTCAGTCTGTATTCCTAAGAATAGGTAGGTCTAAGACAGCCCACAATGGCACCTTTAGAATTGTCCTTCTCACAAGATTTGGTCTAAAGATTGAGGTCTCTGAAATTGTTTCTATTTTAGTAGTTTCCTATATATGAAGTTTTATTCTTTTTTTTGAGACAGGGTCTCCCTGTAGCCCCAGCTGGCCTGGATTCGCTGTGGAGACCAGGCTGGCCTCGAACTTAGAGATCCTCCTGTAAAGTTATTCTTGAACACATTTTCTCATGAACTTTTAAATACTCAATGCTGAGTGCCCTACGTGCCATTAGATCTTGGGGCCTTGGAATGTGTGCCCATTGGCAGCATGTGCTCTTGGGCTTCTGGACACTTGAGTTGGCTGTGTATTTGGATGTTGCTAGAGAAAAACCCAGGACCTCACCTGTGCTGGGCAGGGCTCAGCCACACTCGAACCCAGGACCTCACCTGTGCTGGGCAGGGCTCAGCCTCCCTCGAACCCCAGACCTCACCCATACTGGGCAGGGCTCAGCCATCCTCAAACCCTGAGCTAGTTAATAGATGTAGGTTCTCACCCCAGAGGGCCTACCTAGAGCCTGTGTCCTCAGCTGTGCTGCAGGCTGGTGAGGTGTTAACAGAGCCAAGAGTACTCGGTAGACATGACTTCTCTTCATCTCCTCCAGCCAACACCTCTCCTCGGCCTGTCTCTGGCATGGAACGAGAGCGGAAAGTGAGTATGCGGCTGCATCGGGGGGCCCCGGTCAACGTCTCCTCATCTGATCTCACAGGCCGACAAGATACCTCTCGCATGTCCACCTCACAGGTATGTACTTGAATTCGCTGAAACCAGGATGTGCCAGGTCCAGGCATGGGGGTGCTTTTCAGTGTCAGTATGTGCAGGCATTGGGTTTCTGCCTTACCTTCTTTGAACTGACTTTACAGGTTTATAGTTGGAAATGGGCGACATTTGTGAAGAATGTACTCCTTCCCTTCTCTTCCTCTCATTTTGAGACTGTCTAACCTGTATTGGTTGGTGGGAGGGAGTTATGTTTCTGTTTCTGTTTTGCTTCTTGGTTGGCGCCTAAGACTAGCTGGGGCTGTAATGGGCTCTGAATTGTGTGTGCAACCTTTTCTCTTCTGCTTGGGTTTCGAAGGGACATCCCTGCCCCTTGTCACCTTCCCCACCAGGCTGGACACCACATGCTTGCTCATACATATTGTTAGGGAGAGGTCTGCTCACCCAACCTTTAGGATTTGGTTTGCTGGCCAGGAGCCCCTAGCAAAGCACCATCAGAATGGTCCCCGTGAGCAATCCTGGTCTGCCTGCTGTGGCCAAGGATAGAGGCCCATAGGAACTTCCCACAGGCTCTGGGTGGTGGTATGCCAAGCTTCAAGGTGCCTGTCTTCTTAGGCCGTGTCTCTAATGAGGGAGGTCCTCAGGGAAGGCGTGGTAGCCTGAACCAGCTTCCAGGCTTCTTCCTCATAGCTTTCCCCTCATCCAAGTGCACAGCCTCCCTCCTCTGCTTTTGCTGCAGTTCTCATTAAACACTTCTTCAGTCACCAGAAGAATACCTTCTCACACATGTTGGCTGCTTTTCATAGTTGTCCATCCCCCCACCCCCTCAAAGTGAGCACCGGTGATAAGATCCAGGGAACTCTTAGAAGCCAGCACCACATACAATCCATCAATCTCGATCTTTCTCTCTCTCTCTCTCACTCTCACTCTCTCACTCATTCACTCACAACACACCCAGGATCTTGTTTCAGAGGCACACTGACAGCCCTGTGGGGCTTGGTTGTTCAGCAGCATCTGTGGCTCACAGTGGTACCTGAATGTAGCATTCAAATGCCAGGAGCTGTGTGAGATCCCTGGGGCCACACAGCGTTCTGATCTGGTGACAGTTTGTACTACAGAAACTGGTGTTCTTGCAATTCAGTAGCTAGGTGAATGTTCTCATTTGCCAGAAATTGACAGACTTTTTATGATAATTTTCTCCCAGAGAGACTACAGATACATAGAGTTTCACTAGGGGCTCTTGAGAAGTTTCCACATCATTGTGAGATTGAGTCTGTTGGTATATATACTCTTAAGCTCTGCCTCCCTCACAGTGGACTTGAGTTTCTACATCAGGGAGTGGGCCCTGACTGGGTTTAGGCGTCCTCATGCTTGCAGCGGGGCAGAGACTGAGGAACAGTCAGGCTTCCTTTTTTCAAAAAACCAAGAAAAAAAAGCATCTGGTAGTTTAGGGTCCACTGTGGATACCAAGAAGACACGGGTTGCAGTCCGACTTCCTCTTGGCTGGGTTGCCAAGGATGCAGCTCCCTTGGCACAAGGTAGCAGAGAATATTCTTCGCACATGGTGAGCGTGGGCCTCAGAATTAGTCTCTACTTGTGTGGCCTCCTGTTTCTGCGTGGAGAATGGCACCAGACTTGAGCATGGTTGGGAGGCTCCTCCTTGGGGTTCTGTAGCTTTTCCTTGGGTTGTGTTGGGGATTTTAGCATCAGTTGCCCTTGTCCAACTCTGGTGACACTAGGACATGGTGCAAGGTCGTTGGGGTGCTACATTCTTTAATGCAGGACCTTATCCTCACCCAGGCTTTGCCCACAAACAGCTGCTTCCTCCTTAGCAAGCATCATTCCCTTTTCTGAAGGGCACTTGCATTAGGTTTGTCCCCTGCGGAGACCATGATCCCACATTTTCCCATCTCTGAATTAGTTCTCATTAGCCAAAAAGATACAGGCCTACAGGGCATCTGGTCAGCAGGTCTCTGTTTTGTTTTGTTTTTTCTTTGTGAGAGGAAAGGTCTCTTCTCTGTACTGTTGGCATGCCCGTTACTCCTTTTGATGGATTGTTTAACTGACATCCTGCTCCAAATTAAGATCTGCAGCCTGGTGCTCTTGTGTGTGTCCTGGGGGGTGCCATGTCCTGCACTTGCTACATGGTGTTACAAGACTGATTTGTATGGTTGGTGAGCCCCGCCGTCCACTGACTATAGCCTGTTGAAAACATGAAGTTAGAAGGGTCTGTCTATGTCATCATCCATTCTGGTGGCTACTTCATTGAGGACTAGTCATGAGAGGTAGATGAGTTCGTGCACTGTGTGGAGAGACTGGCCAATCCCTGGGATCCCTGAAGTGATGCTTGTTGATGTCTTGATCTGGTCAAGGCAAGAGGCACATCTAGATGCAGGCCCAACATGCGCAGTCAGGGGACCGGGCTTCATGTGCGGTTCAAGCCAGCAGTACACTTACCAACAGCTGTCTTTTCCCCACCTCAGAATAGCATTCCTTTCGAACACCACGGCAAGTAGCCGCTCGTCTCCATCGGAAGGCAGTGCCGGGTGAGTGCTCAAGGTGGGGCTTGGCAGGTGCCAGGTGGGGTGGGAGCCACCACTCCCCACCCGCCATCAGGGCTCCCTGGTGGGCTGGGCTTGCATGCCAGGCGCTGGAGTAGAGTGAGGCTTCTTCTGCTTGTTCTTTTCTGTGTGTGGGGTCTGGAGTAGCTGTGGTGAGCTGCCCAGTCTGGGAGCCTAGTGGCATCCTCAGAGTCTCTGAATTGGGAGCAGCTTTAGGTGACCATCCTGCTGTAGCTTTGTCCTCCGGCCTCCCTGTGGCTGCATTCAGTATGCTGACACTGCCCTCAGGCCTGGCTCTGGGCGGGTGTGCTGGGACGTGTGTCTGTTGTGCTCAGCTGAGCGGTGCCATGCTTTGTATTGGGCTCTTGAGCTCTTGCTGCGTTCAGACTCCTGGTGGTCTTTGCCCATCCTGGCTTTTCAGTCACCCCTCTTCCTCATTTACCCCTGTCCTCATTTTGTGTTTCTTTCCAAACTTGGTACCTGCCCAGCCATCTTGTCCATGCAGCTGTCGTTTGTATTAACCCAGCCACAGCCACCTGCTCCCCTGCCGTCGGTGCATGGCTGGTGTCCACGCTGCAGTCCTTTATCGTTGGCCACGTGGCACTCGATGGACCTTCCATGAGGGGCTTGAGCTTCAAGTTGGGGGTTGTGTCACTAGAACATCTGCTGTATTTAACGTTATGTATGCTCTTTAGAAATGTGTTGGCAAGAACTGCCCTTCCCATCTTCCTAAGGGGAACACCGTTTCAGAGCACCAAGTTCTTTCCAGGAAGGGAAACTGGGAGCAGGCATCACCGCCACTCGGATCCTCAGGAGCACAGCGCTCAGTCTCCTTGCTTGCATGCCTCTTCTTCCCCGTCTTCCTGTCCCTTGTTCTGCCTGGTACCTGTCCTGGCCTTTCTGTGTTGCCAGGGGTGGAGGTGCTTAGATTGAAGCCAGGTGGCAGTGTGTCCCTTCCGTCCCAGGCTCTGTTGTGTTACATTGCCCAAGCGCCTGGCCATACCGTTCCTTTGGCCTCATGCTGACCTTGTCCTGTGCTTTGGCTCCGACAGATTCCCGGTCGGGTGGCTTCCAGTGGTCTTCAGTCTGTCGTGCACCGATGAGAACTCTCCTTTTTGCTGTGAAGGGCAGACAATGCATGGCTGATCTACTCTGTTACCAATGGCTTTACTAGTGACACGCCCCCCGGTCTAGACCCAAAATGTTAATGCCGGGAGCTCTCCAAGCCACTCACCCAGCGATGCTCGTGGGGAATCAAAACACAAACTAAATGGACAGGCTCCAAGAGCTGCCGTCACCAGGGGTTGCCACTGTGGCCCACGTGAGCCCTGGTATCATGGGGCTGGGAAGAAGAGCAGAAGCTGGGAGACCATTGCAGAAAGAACCACCTCCCTGTGAAGAGCCTCTCAGCTCCCACCAGTGGTGGCGGACCTGCGCTCCCTGATCCCACCGCAGCTGCCAGTCTTCAACTTGGTTAAGACAGTTTTGTATCATTTTGCTAAAAATTACTGGCTTAAATCTGTGTGAAGAATCTGTCTTTTTATTGTTTCTTGTCTGTTTTCGCGGTCTTAAAAAATACCTTAAAGAACCCTAAGACGTGCTAGTTTGGAGCTTCTGTATAAAGTGGAGGCAGGCAAGAAAGGGGCACATGTGCGTGTCAAGGATGTGTGTGTTGTTTCTCGTGTTGTGCTGTTCACTGTGGAGAGGACATTCTCATCAGAAGTTTGTGTGTGTGTTTCTGTCTTGTGTGTCTCGTGGGCCCCTGTCAGCCTGGTTTGGACATGTTGCTTTTCCTTCCCCACTATAAACTGAAATGCCTGCAAAATTCAGAGCGGATAGACGGCAGCAGCTACCCCGGAGCAAGAATGTGGCGGTGTGTCCCCAGCAGAGCGCTGTGGCGATCTTGTCTGTTTTCGCGGTCTTAAAAAATACCTTAAAGAACCCTAAGACGTGCTAGTTTGGAGCTTCTGTATAAAGTGGAGGCAGGCAAGAAAGGGGCACATGTGCGTGTCAAGGATGTGTGTGTTGTTTCTCGTGTTGTGCTGTTCACTGTGGAGAGGACATTCTCATCAGAAGTTTGTGTGTGTGTTTCTGTCTTGTGTGTCTCGTGGGCCCCTGTCAGCCTGGTTTGGACATGTTGCTTTTCCTTCCCCACTATAAACTGAAATGCCTGCAAAATTCAGAGCGGATAGACGGCAGCAGCTACCCCGGAGCAAGAATGTGGCGGTGTGTCCCCAGCAGAGCGCTGTGGCGATCTTCCCAAAGGAGGCAAGGAGGAAGTGGAAGGACTCTCACTGGCAGAGGCCTTGAGAACTCCATAGGATGCTGGAGAGTTCAAGATTCAAAGCTGTGCTTATGTTTCTGGTTTCTAGGGAAACGATTGTAAGACGACGTCCGGGTTGCCATGGGGGCTGTGTCTGGCTGTTGTGGTAGTTGGTTACCTCTTTGCCTTTGAATTGGGGAGTTGTCGCACAGACTGAGTACCGTGCGGATGCCACTTGAGTTTGAGCCTCTGCTCAGGCAGGGAGCAGGCTGTCCTCAACACCGTGCTTTCACCCAGAGGGACTGGTGGCTGAAGGGAAGAGACCCTGAAGTGCCAAGAAGCAGGTGCCTGCCCACCAGAGTCTAGAACCTTCACCTCCAGAAAGGTGTGGTGCCACACGCTTTGTGATCTTCAGCCGGACACCTGTGGGCTGGGCTGCTCTGCCTCTGGCGGTTAGGGTGCCAACATGCTCTTCCCTACTATGCACACCGGATGTGAAGAGGCAGCAGGACCTGAGCTCCCCCATCTGGGAAATGGGCTGCAGTACATGGATGGGTCCATCTCCCTTGTCCTATCAGCCTGTGGAGAGAGTTCTGCCAGGAACCAGGCCCTCTGGAGATGTGGGGTCTTGATGGTACCACCATGTCTTTTCCCTTCTTCCCAGAGTTTCCTGGCACTGAGCACTGGCCCAGGCACTGCTGGTGTGTGATAGCATCCCAGATCAT
Organism: Nannospalax galili; assembly: GCF_000622305.1. Lineage (NCBI taxonomy): Eukaryota > Metazoa > Chordata > Mammalia > Rodentia > Spalacidae > Nannospalax > Nannospalax galili. The sequence goes on from NW_008328704.1 coordinate 94,350, forward strand.
GGCTGTTAGCTGTGCCAGCCACCCTTCTGAGCCTGTGGGTGCTTCTTTCTGAATTCTGAGCTGGTTACTCTACAAGCATTTTAGGATGCAGGGACTCAACTGGGTGGGACTGTGCATTTGGGAGGTCGGGAGGGTCGGGCAAGTTTGAGGGTTTTGTTGCCATCCCTTTGTCAGGCCTCCCCTCTCCGGCAGCAGCTGTGTCTGGCGAGTGTTCTTTGTAGATACCTGTGGTACCAGAGGGGTTAGTGGGGTGGCCTTGAGACTGATCCAGGTTCCGCCTGACCCTGCTGGGTTGCTGAGAGTAGGCCCTTTGGAAGCCTTCGAGGGTGTGGCTGTGATGGTTCTTGCCCTATATTTAGTCCCAACATCACTTGCAGGAAGCGTAGTTAGAATGTCTATCAACCTGTGTCTTGGTGACCAGTCTCGGAGCTGTGCGTTTGTACTACCACTGTATTTGTGTACTTTAACAATTGTGTAAATAATAAATTCATAATGACTTCTACCTTTCTTCCCTCCCCTTTCTGTGGTCTTTCTTTCTACCTGAATTTCTAGTCAGTATCTTTAGCCATGTGAAAGCCAACTTGGGTGAAGTGTTCCGCAATGGTGTTCAGGGTTGGGTCTTCACAGGATGCTGAGCATGCCAGGATTGAGACAGCCTCCTCCTGTGACCCAGGCTAGCCTGGAAGCCTGGACAATACACCTGCCGGAGTCTTTTGAGCCCTGGAATTACAGACCCAGAAAACTAAGTCTTTCAGGGTGGTGTTCCTGTTGGTCCTTTCTCAGCCTGTGGATGTTCGGAAACTGGTTGGAGGAAGTATGACATTAATGAGTCCACTTGTGGAGGTGACAGTTCTGAGAGCCCCTTGCCACTTAACCTTAAGCACTTTTAAGACACAAGCCCTTAACATACATAGCCCTCTTGAGTTAGCATCTTAGGCTTTCACCTTGCCAAGGAGGTCCACTCTGAAGTGGGTGTCTGTCCCACCACTTTAACTCCCGGCATGCACTGGGTGATGTCATCTATGGTATACCTTGAATTGTGCACAGCAGCACACTCCTGAGAGCCAGGGACAGGCTGTCACGACTTCTGGAGGGAGCTAAGTCTGTACCTGCTGCTCTAGGACTAGGAGGCTTGTTTGTAGCCATCAATTGTCAGTAGGACTTAGGCCAAAACCCAAGGGAATAGTGCCCTGCATATCACAGGTGTGGCCTAAAGGGGAACTCCCATAAGCATGCCTGAGTTCTGCCCCTCTGACCCTACCCTCACTTACCTTGGACTCTTCCAAGCTCCTCTCCAGCCTTGGGCCTCTGAAGCTGTCTTCTGGGTTCCAAAGGGAACCCATTGTGCCCCTCTGTCCCCCCACTACACCAGCGCCAGCCCTGCCCACCTTAGCACCCTCCCCAGCCCAGAGCTCCCACCTGTTTGCTGTCAGGCAGAGCACAGGGGCCTCTAGGAGCATAGCACTTTAAGGCACCACCTCACCTCTGCTGGAAAGGTGACTGGTTGCTGGAGGTAAAGGGATCTGGGCTTGGTAGGCCATTGTACAGCACAGACCAGGTGATTCCACAGCTGTGTACTTGAGCAGCTGCCTTCCAGGAGCCCTGCCCTCAGAGACCCCCTCAGGTAGCACAGGACCAGTAGCCACCAGTCACCGGCTAGGTCATTCACATGCTCACTTCCATATGTTCTTTGCCAAGGGTAAGGGGCAGGGATTGGGGAGACAGTCCCAGCACAGTTGCCTTCCTGTTCACAGTGGGCTCTGGATGGAGGATGATGGGGTATCTATTACCCCTGGGCCTTTGCAGACCCATGTATAGGTATGTCTGGGTGGGCAGGCCTCTCTAGTATTGCTTAGGGTTGGGTCTTGACAGGATGTTGAACATGACCTTCCCTTGGTACTTGAAATCTGCCCTGTTCACATTTTGTCCCTTGATATGTCTCCAGCTGCCACCAGAGCATATGAAGGCCTTGTCTTCAGGCCCTCAGCTCATGCCTCACCTGCTGGGTCAGTCACCTTCAGGTGTCTGGCAGGCAGATGAGACAAGCCAGGCTAGACTCAGTGGCTGTACCCTGGGGTAGCACCTTCCCAGAAAGTGGTCTCAGCATCAGAGTGGTCTCTGATAACACTTGTGTGTGCTAAGCCTGACTTTCCTGCTTCCTGCCTCCTTCTGGATATGGATGTGGGACAGGACAAGTAGGAGGGAGCAGTACCTCCTGCTGCTCTTAGGCAGGGTGACACAGCTTAGGTGAGGAGGGCTGGCTTTGGGTGGGAGAAGCTGAGTCATTTCCAGGGTCTGATCAATGCAGACCGTTCTAGGAGCAGCCACACTCCTGTAACTCCCAGCCAGTGGTTCCACCAGCCTAACTGCTGTAGCCAGGCAGGGCCAGGAGCAAAGAAAGCAGGCCTGGGAGCCCTGAGCAAGGCTGGCTGGGATGGGGAGGGCAGTCTGTGTGCTCCACTGAGGCCCAGAACACCTGCGGCAGAATGCCACCTCCCCACCACCCGTCCCTTTCCCTCAGGTTTCTGGAGGCTGATGGCCACAGTTGGGAGCTCAGCCAGTCTTGAAAGCTGGGCTCCCTGACATTCCTCTTGCTCTGGAGAGGTTGGTAAATGAGAGACTCCTTGAATTCATTTGACCCTGGCAACTTGCAGCACTGCCCACCAACTGAGTTCCTAGCAGAGGGAACAGAAAGACCAGAAGGGAAAGCTGCCCCTGAACCACGAGATTGGGTCAGAGTCCTTGGTGTCTTCATGGAGCTAACTAAACAGGGCCAGGCCCAGCAGGGGGTGTGGGAGGCTGGACCCAGATGTGAGCTCTTGCCTCCTTTTCCTTGCAGAGGAGCAGGGACATGGCATCTCTCCGGTTGCACGCGGCCCGCCAGGGTGCCCGTTGCCGTCCCCAGCGTCCACGACGTACCACCTACTGAGGCGGCCCCAGCGGCCTCTGACCCGGCTTCCAGCCACGCAGGCCGCCACTGGCCACAGGGCAGGTGGGTGTGAGGTGCCCAGGGCAGTCCCAAGCACTGAGCATGGGCAGGACAGAGGAGGACTGGGAACAGAGATCAGCGAGTGCTGATCACATAGAGAAATTTGCCAGCTCTCCAGAGGGGTGAATAAACAGAAGGCAGGAAACTTATATTGAAAGCCCATATGGAGTGAACCGAGCTCGTGCTGTATCTCAGCTCAGACTCCTCACCCCTGGAGACTCTTCATGATCCCCTGGCGCCACCCTGGTGTCTCTCTAGCATGGAGCTCCCTCCCCTGCCAGTCGGTACCCCTCTCCCCTTTTCTCCATTCCCTGAACAACTTGTAGGCTCAGCAGGGAATGTTCCAGTGCAGACAGACTGGGAGAGCTGATGAGGACTTGAACTGTACAAAGCTCCTGGAGACAGGCCCTCTGTGGTTTTTCCCACGTACCCGTTTATTTCAACCCTCTCAGGTGGAAGGAGCTTTGTCCCCTAGACAGGCAGAGATGGGCATTGTAGGTGACTAGGGCCAGAGCAGGGAGCAGGACAATGGGGTCAGGCACCAGGGAAGATCCTGTGGGCAGCACCCACCTGCCAGCCTGTCTTAGCCCTGCCCTCTGATTAAAGTCATGTTGTCTCCTAAGTTTCTAGGTCCTTGGCCACAGTTGGGGGCATGGGCTGCTTGGGCCCAGCAGGCTGGGTCCCTGGTACAGGCAGCTGGTAACTGTGGGGCTTGCTTGGCTTCACCACAGATCCACTTTGGAATGACACGGTTCCCACCCCGCCACCTCCCCCCGCAAAATACTGACCCGCTGACCAGGCAGCCAAGAGCTGAGCCAATGGCCCCACCTCAGCTGGTCTTGTCTGTGAAATAAATATGAGCGTTGCCAGTCTCTGTGCCTCTTCCCTGCTGCCCGCCCGCCTGCCCGGCCAGGCTGCTCATGATGGTTTGCTCACACGCTGGTTTCCGGGGTGTGAACCACCTCCCCATTTCTCTCAGGCTCTGCCTTCAGGAAGTACTCCACCTCCCTCGAGTCCACCCTCACGTCCACAGGGGGCTTGTGGAGCTTCTCCTCTGAGGCCACCGCCTCAGGCTGTGACGCCTCGGGCCTTTTCCCAATGCAGAAGAAGTTACCCAGCAGCAGCACGAGGGAGGAGGTGAGCACCTCAGCCCCCGCCAGGATGAACACATACTTGTAGATGTGCGTCGCATCCAGCAGTTTACCTGCAAAGAAGGCCCAGGTCACTAGCAGCTACTTGTGGGCACCCCACCTCCACCCTGGGCCAGGGCTCCCCACCAAGCCTCTGTGGTGTCTGCCTGGTATCTATCTCCTAATGCTAAGGAAGCACCCCACACATGCAGTCACCCTGTCTGCCTTGAACTCCAAGCATAGCAGCATCCTCCCATCCCTCTCCAGCCTCCCCATAGGAGCAAAGGCTGAGTCTAAAAACAGAAGTGGCCTTGAGGTTTTGCAGAGTCAAGGGGCATGCCCTCCTATTCCTCAGTCATAGAGCCCTCCCAGAGCCCCTAGAAGTGCCTGTGGGGCTTGGCAAGGTCCTGTGCCTAGTGACAAGGACCCCCCACAAGACCGTTCTGGGAGAAAGAAAGAGCCAGGGGCTACAGGGAGGGATCATAAAGGACTGGAGTAGCTGAAGAGACCCAGGGCCCAGGATGCCATGTCTACCCACACCAGAACCTGGCCCAGCTGCCCTCTCTAGCCAAAACCTTTCTAGTATTTTCTCATCGGCCTTCAGAAGGAAAAAGCCAAAGTAACAAACCCTGGTTCCCCTCCCTTGAGAGCTGCCCCTGTGGTGTGCAGACTTGCGAGGAGGCTGGCAGGCCCTGTGGGTGCGGCTGTCAAGGGTGCACCTGTCTTGGCTCAGGGCCAGAGGGCTGACATCTGCTAACCTACAGCTTCTAAAGCAGGGTCTGATTGGGGCGGCGTGGGGCTGTGGAGGTGTGGGGCTTTTCTATCCCCAGTGAGGCCAAGCCAGGCCCTGCCCTGCCCTGCCCTGGTCTCCCCTGCCAGCAGCACTCACCACCCGATGGGGGTCCGATGAGCACAGCCACTGCCTCCAGCAGCAGCACAAGACCAATGGCACTGGAGAACTTCTGGGTGCCCACAATGGCCATGAGCACCTCAAACTGCAGAGCCCCCACCATGCCATACGAGATCCCAAAGAAGATGCAGAAGACCACCAGGCCGCCATAGTCGCTGGCTGTGGAGCCTGTCAGGTCAGTGAAGCCATTGAAGAACATGGCAAAGCTGAAGAGGTAGACAGAGTAGGGTCGCACCTTCTTGAGCCCCGTGATGAAGCCGGCCGTGGGCCGTGCAAAGATGTCAATGAAGCCCAGGATGGTGAGCAGGAACGCAGCCTTCGTATCAGGCACACCCAGGTCCTTAGCGTAGCTCACCACAAAAACAGGCGGCACAAACAGCCCCAACACCATGATGGAGGCAGCCACTGCATAAAGGAGGAAGCCACGATCCCGGAAGACGCTCAGATCTAGCAGGCGCCTCGATGACCGCTGGGGCCCAGATCCTCCGTCCTTCCGGGGGGCTGCCAGCGGCCGCATGAGTGCAGCACACACACAGCAGTTGAGCAGCAAGCCCCCCAAGATGAGGAAGCCACCCCGCCAGCCATAGTGGTCCTGCAGCAGCTGCCCTAGGGGAGACAGTGCACACAGGAACACGGGGCTGCCCGCCGCTGCCAGTCCGTTGGCCATAGGACGCCGCTTGTTGAAATATCGGTTGAGCATGATGAGAGAGGGCTGGAAGTTGAGAGCCAGACCCAAGCCTGTAAAGGAGGACAGTGTGAGACCCCCAAGACCCAGACCTCCAAGGAGGGCAGTGTGAGACCCCCAGACCCAGACCTCCAAGGAGGGCAGTGTGAGGCCCCAGACCCAGACCTCCAACGACAGTGTGATGACCCAGACCCAGACCTCCAACGACAGCGTGATGACCCAGACCCAGACCCCAAAGGACAGCATGAGATCCCAGGACCCAGACCCCAAAGGACAGCATGAGATCCCAGGACCCAGACCCCAAAGGACAGCATGAGATCCCAGGACCCAGACTCCAAAGGACAGCATGAGATCCCAGGACCCAGACTCCAAAGGACAGCATGAGATCCCAGGATCCAGACTCCAAAGGACAGCATGAGATCCCAGGACCCAGACCTCCAAGGACAGTGTGAGGCCCTGTGACCCAGACCTCCAAACAGGACAGCTTAAGACTCCTCTCCCCTAAGACAATTGTCCTTGCCCTGGCTTCTGTGGATGCAGGCTCCATCAGAAATGGTGATGTATGATGAGTGTCAAAATTCGGAGCCCTAGACACTGGCCATTCACCCCTAGTGGGGCTGTGCTCGCTGCTCCTCCAGGTTGTTGTGGATGGGAGGGAAGGATACAGCCAGGATGCCCCAATGTGCCCAACTGTCCTCAGAACTGATGAGCAGAAGTTCCACACTCACCCTTCCCGGCACACTGAGATCTGCAGATCTCACCCCACTCACCAGTGATGACTCCCGTGGTGAGGTAGATCTCGATGATGCTCCTGCAGAAGGATGCAGCCACCATACCCAGGGATGCGAAGAGGCCACCCACAAGCATGACAGGCCGACAGCCGAAGCGGTTCACACACACACTGCAGAGTGGGCCTGTGGGGAGGTGGTGGCTGAGGGCAGGGCCAGGCCTCCAGCTGGGCTGTCCTCTCCCCACCCATGAGAATATGTCAGGCCCTCAGTTCCTTGGGTGTGCTGAGTCCTGGAGGCCAGGTTCTCAGTGTGAGTGACTGGTGGACACTGCAGAGCCTAGCTCCCTATGTGGCCTAAGCAGGTCAGCAGGAAGCGGCCATCTTTGAAAGAACATCTTGTGGAGCCTGATTGCTGTTGACACAACCCACCTGCTCGGACAGGGGCCCGGACACACTTTGCCTTCAGAGAACCTGTGGCTTTTTGGCAGGATCCCCAGCCACCCCCAGGACTCTCCCCAGGCCCCTTAGCTCACTTGGGCTCCTGGGCCCCCCCTCACCTGTTCCGTATAGCATGGCCAGCAGGATGGAGGAGATCCAGGCCGTGTCGCTGTAGCCAATATCAAACTCATGCATGAGCTCCTTGAAGAAGACACTGACCGCTTTGGGGAAGGCGTAGGAGAAGCCAGTGATGACGAAACAACCAAAGAGGACGGCCCAGCCCCAGCCTCCATCGGGGGCCTTGATGCCCGTGGGACCCTCGTCCACCACAGCTCCTCCCATCGTCAGGAGGGCTGGTTCCGCCTTACCCTGAGCAAGAGGAAACAGTGCTGACTCAGGTTGCCAGGGTGACCATCTCAGCTGCAGCCCAGCAGGAGAGGGTGGGGACGGAGACAGGCAAGACACCTGGGGAGCCCCAGGATTGGCACCTGGCCGCTCTACAGCTCAGCCATGGGCAGCCTGCCAGTGCTGCCTCAGGGCCCCTCTCTCTGGCCACCTTTACCTAGTGAGCCGACTGGGCCTTTCGTCCAGCCTCCTGCTCCCACACAGCTGGCTGCAACACACAGTAGCCTTTTGGGGGGCGGGGGCCAACCAAGACTCACATTACTTCCTGAGGAGACCCAGGAAGTGGGCCTGGCTGTTTTCTGAAGCTGTGCTGGGCAGAAGCTGTGCCCTGCGGCACAATCTTGGCAGCGACCTGTACTTCCTGTCCCCTCCGGCCACACTCTTGAGTCTTCCCCTAAGTGTCCAGGGCGGGTGTCCAGCTCTAACTCTAAAAGAAGTGAGTCCTGCCCACTCTGGATCCTGCTTTCTGGCTGACTGGCTGGGCAGAGGTCTGCAGCAGGGGCACATGGAGGTACACAGGCTGTGGTACCTGAGTGCGGCTTATCACTAGCATCACTTCCCAATTCCCCTGAGCAGAGCCGGGTGGTTGTACCTCCGCCTGGAACCATCCATGACGGTGGCTTTTGGAAAGACAAGGGTGCTGATGGATTGCCGGAAGGTCTGAGGCGGGGGGGAAGGACTGACTGACCGTGGTAGGGGAGGACTGACTGACCGTGGTGGAGGAAGGACTGACTGACCGTGGTAGGGGAAGGACTGACTGACCGTGGTAGGGGAAGGACTGACCGTGGTGGAGGAAGGACTGACTGACCGTGGTAGGGGAAGGACTGACCGTGGTGGAGCAAGGACTGACTGACCATGGTGGGGGGAGGACTGACTGACCGTGG
>NW_008328704.1:105469-153442 GCF_000622305.1 Nannospalax galili
CAGGAAGCGGCCATCTTTGAAAGAACATCTTGTGGAGCCTGATTGCTGTTGACACAACCCACCTGCTCGGACAGGGGCCCGGACACACTTTGCCTTCAGAGAACCTGTGGCTTTTTGGCAGGATCCCCAGCCACCCCCAGGACTCTCCCCAGGCCCCTTAGCTCACTTGGGCTCCTGGGCCCCCCCTCACCTGTTCCGTATAGCATGGCCAGCAGGATGGAGGAGATCCAGGCCGTGTCGCTGTAGCCAATATCAAACTCATGCATGAGCTCCTTGAAGAAGACACTGACCGCTTTGGGGAAGGCGTAGGAGAAGCCAGTGATGACGAAACAACCAAAGAGGACGGCCCAGCCCCAGCCTCCATCGGGGGCCTTGATGCCCGTGGGACCCTCGTCCACCACAGCTCCTCCCATCGTCAGGAGGGCTGGTTCCGCCTTACCCTGAGCAAGAGGAAACAGTGCTGACTCAGGTTGCCAGGGTGACCATCTCAGCTGCAGCCCAGCAGGAGAGGGTGGGGACGGAGACAGGCAAGACACCTGGGGAGCCCCAGGATTGGCACCTGGCCGCTCTACAGCTCAGCCATGGGCAGCCTGCCAGTGCTGCCTCAGGGCCCCTCTCTCTGGCCACCTTTACCTAGTGAGCCGACTGGGCCTTTCGTCCAGCCTCCTGCTCCCACACAGCTGGCTGCAACACACAGTAGCCTTTTGGGGGGCGGGGGCCAACCAAGACTCACATTACTTCCTGAGGAGACCCAGGAAGTGGGCCTGGCTGTTTTCTGAAGCTGTGCTGGGCAGAAGCTGTGCCCTGCGGCACAATCTTGGCAGCGACCTGTACTTCCTGTCCCCTCCGGCCACACTCTTGAGTCTTCCCCTAAGTGTCCAGGGCGGGTGTCCAGCTCTAACTCTAAAAGAAGTGAGTCCTGCCCACTCTGGATCCTGCTTTCTGGCTGACTGGCTGGGCAGAGGTCTGCAGCAGGGGCACATGGAGGTACACAGGCTGTGGTACCTGAGTGCGGCTTATCACTAGCATCACTTCCCAATTCCCCTGAGCAGAGCCGGGTGGTTGTACCTCCGCCTGGAACCATCCATGACGGTGGCTTTTGGAAAGACAAGGGTGCTGATGGATTGCCGGAAGGTCTGAGGCGGGGGGGAAGGACTGACTGACCGTGGGGGGGGAGGACTGACTGACCGTGGTGGAGGAAGGACTGACTGACCGTGGTGGGGGGAGGACTGACTGTGGGGGGGGGCTGACCATGGTCGGGGGAGGACTGGTGGCAGCTCCTAGCCAGTCTGTGGGAGTAGATCCTTCTGGCCCCCAGCAGCCAAGGCAAGCAGGGACTGTCCCAAACCTCACACCCACCCGGGGCCGACTTCCCTTTTTGTGAAATTCAGGGGCTTAGTTTGTGGGAGACAAAGCAGGTTGGAAAGCTGGGTCTAAACCTGTATCTTCCTCTCCCCACATCAGTATTCCCCTAACTCCAGCGGTTGGCCTGTCAGCCACCTCACCAAGGACTGAGGTGCAGAAAGGGCAGCCTCCGACCTGGGTGTTCAGTCCAGCCTGTTGTACCTCTCTCCACCAGTGGTCTGTCACCAGCGCTCTGGGAAGGAAAGCAAGCCATGGTGTATGAAGGTGGCCGGCGTCTGGGTGTAAGCCCCTGACCAGAACAGCTTCCCACTTCAGCTGCTCACCCTGGGAGGGCTGAGCATGGCTCCCTGGGCTCTAGCCCTGCCCCTTTGCTGGCTCCCTACTGTGAACACTGTGGTTGGTGCATAGACATGCTGGACTAGACTGTGCCTTGCAAAGTCCAGGCTCAGCGTGACTCTATCCGGGTTCCCTAAGGTTCACAGGCTACACACAGCTCTGCCAGGAGTACTCACCAGCCCTAAAGGCTGTACATACCCTGCCTCTGACATCTGCCTGAGTCACCACCCTCTCCCCACAGGCCCAGGAGTGTCATGTGCCACAGTCAGAACACTTCTTACCCATTACCCTGAGTTTAAAAGGCCCCAAGATCATATATAATGGGAAGACTTAAAAATCTGAAGAAACTAAAAAGTACATTTTAGGACCCAGGCCCAGAGTCCAGAGTGGTCATAGAGAGAATAGGTGGAGTGCCCAACTCTGGGGTCTCTGCTTGTTTGTAAGTCTGATGCACTTTTAAAAATAAATTTGGGGTTGGCAAGACAGCTAAAGGCACCTTGCACCGACCCTGACACCCTGAGCTCAATCCCCACGACCCACAGGGTGGAAGGAGAGAACTGACTCCTTCGGGCTGTCCTGACTGCTGTGGCATGCACACACCATGGCACACACATGCTCCCTCCCCAGGCACACAGAATAAAAATTTATTTAAGTGTAATAAAAATTTAGTGGCCATGCAAGGCAGAAAAGACCATGCCCGGAACCCTCAGTGAGCACTACCCCAACTCTACAAACCTAAGGTTCCCGCAGAGAAGTTGGGGCTCCCAGGCCTGAGCCTCTGAGCTGTATCAGCTGTGCCCACCCAGCACTTGTAGGAGCTCATGGGCACCCCCACTTTTTGAAGTGTCTCTTCCTTTGCTTGCCCTTTACAAAAGCTAGTCCCTCACTAGAGCTCCCAGAGTCCCCACAGGACAGAAGAAGGAGCTAGGGACATCATCACCTGCTGTAGGTGAGGTGCCCTCTGACTGCGGTCTTGGAGGGTGAGCAAAGGGCAGGAGGGCACAGCATGTTCTGAGACTTTTGAGACCCGTGGCTGCCATGTGAGATTTACGGGGGGCGGAGGGGTGCCACCTTCAGTGCCAAGGAGATGATGGCACCCGGACAGGAAGCTCCCAGCCAAGTGCTGTCCTCACCTAGCCTGGGCCACCAGCCACGCTAACGTAGCCTCAACGAAGGCCCACCCCAACCCGTCACCAGAGACCCTACAGATGGGAGGCTACAGTTTGACAACCCGGGGTGGAGTTTAAGCCTGCTGTTGGCCAGCCAGACGCTGGAGGCAGGGGACTTCACACATGGGGAGAGTAGGGGCCAGGATTCCCAGACTGCCTTGAGAAGACGGTCCACAGACCTCATCTAGGGTGACAGAGCCCAGATGGGCCAAAGTGCAGGCTGCTCCAAGAAAACCCTGGGGCCACCCTGTGACTATCCACAGGGGGAGGAAGCACCCACCATTGCCCATCTCCATCAGCAATCATGGGCACATCCCAGCTGGCTGGCCTTTCAGTGACATTTACCCTCCCAAGGTAGCATGTGAAGCCACCAGAAATAACCCAGCCTCTAGGTTGCAGAAAGCTGATCTGGGGCTGGGGGTTGGGTCAGGAGAGGCTCCAGGGTGCTACCAAGGCTGGTCCCCAGAGGCCTTTGGAAGGCCCAGTACCCCTGGAGCTGCAGTTGGGCAGGGACAGCCTATGGCAGGAGTGCATCGGAGCCCCTTGGACCAGCCCTTCCAGGAGACCCTGCATCCAGGGCCCATTGCACCTCTCAGGTCAGAGCTGTTAGGGACCCTCCCTGCCTACACTGTAGGGCCTGCACTACAGCCTCAGCAGTTGGACTCATTGGTTCCTGTAGACCAAGTGCCCAGTGACCCAAGCCCTGCGTTCTGTGGCCTGTTCAGTTGCCTACTTAAGTGCTTGTCACAGGTTGGAGGGGCCAGCCAATGGCGTTGCTTTCGTGGCCCAGGTAGACACTGCAAGCACTGGGGCAATTGCGTTCCTTACACTAGCATCCCAGATCCCCACCTGTCCCTAAGCCCACCAGTGTGCAAAGGCAGGCCATGGACAAGTCTTTACGGACGTTTTCTGGCAAGGAGTGCAGAGGGCAGCAGAGGGCGGGCCCTGGGCTGGCATGGCCCTCCACCCCATCTCTGTTTGCCCATCCTCTAAGTGCATGCCTGGCGCTCCCGGTAGACTCTCCTGTCAGCTCACATCGACTCTGCAGGGTCCAGTGAGGCAGAAACACGGCATCATTTGCCAGAATGCACAGTTGTCCAGATTCCGACACCTCAGGGGAGACCAGCCCTGAGGTCGCTTCAGTGAGGAACACTGAACCCTTAGCTGTGTTGGGACCCCCCCCTTCTTTGCAAAGTTGGGGTCAGTGGTCTGGACGACTCGGAACCCCTCTCCATCGAGGTCCCTCCGAGACCTACTGGACACTGAACAAAGCTACCTTATGGATCCATGGACTCCCATGCTGTCCTCCAAAGCCAAGGTCTAAGGCCAAGGCTAGGGGATGGCTTGGAAGTCAGAGACGCCCCCCAGTTCCCACACCAGCCAAGTATGGAGGAGTGGCCACAGGCAAGAGAGCTGGGTTTAGGAAGAGGCTGGAGGGCCGCTAAAGGATAGCCTCGCTCCATCTGCCCGCGGGCGGTAGAAGTCGGGCAGACCTGGGCGGGGCCCGGTGGGTCCGGCTAGGGCTGGGGAGGGCAGGAAGCTCCGCCCTCGCGGCCCTGGGACGTGGGGGACGTGACCGCGCCAAGGGAGGAGCTGCCGCCGTATTGCCTGGAGTATATGTCCTTCGCGACCGTACTTGCAGCGCGCAGCACCTCCAGGGGCCGCTCCACGCGCCCGCAGGGACCCGCGCCTTGCCCGCAGCATCCTCTGCCCTTAGAGGCGGGGCGGAGCGGGGCGCGCAGCCCGGGGCTCTGCGGGTACGCAGCTGATCCGTGAGCGCATCTGCCCCTGGTGACCCATTCCACAGGTGGACATTGAGGCCGGGAGGCCTACGCAAGGTGACATTGAGAACTCCTGGCTTGAGCCCGCCCGCGCCCCTATCCCGTACAAGGTGGCCTAAGGCCTGATCCAGAGGCTCTCCAGTCCCTCAGCGCCACCTCCCAGAAGAACCCGCCTGGGGCCCCGGGTGCCGCCCGGACTCATTCCTCGCTGGCTCTCCCTTTCCACCCGGCCAGGTCACTGTAGGACCCGCCCTAGAGTCAGTGAGCGTGGCACAGCGGCGCACTGTGCGTTCCCACCCACTGGAGGCTCCAGGATCAATCACGCTTTCTTCTTACTGCTGCTCCAAACCCAGGCGTCCAGGCAGTGAGTACTAGATCTGCCCAAGGTCACTGAGGCTGTGGGCAAGTCTATCTTGAGACCCAGCCTCTGGCAGTGTCCCCAGTAACCCTTGAGGGCCAGACACACCACCCACGCGCACCACCCTGGCTGTGCATCAGTCACTGCCCATCCTGAAGGAGTCCCGGGCTTTGGGGACTGTCCTCGTTCCTCAGCACAGAAAACCCAGCACCCAGTGGGCACCAGCCAACTCTTGGGCCTGTGGGATGGACTGGGTGGCATGGGAAATAACCTGGCTCGCCAAACAACCCACTCAGCTTTGGATAAGCCTCTGGGCCTGTGTTGGCGTGGGGAGTCCCTGCCATTTACTGTCTGTAAGACCACCCAGTGGCCCTGACTCCGGGCATCACAGAGTGATCCTGTCGGCCTCGGTGGCCTGGACAGGCAGCCCAGTGCGTCTCGTACAGAAAGGACACTAGATTCTGCTGTCCCTTTGTCCCTCACCCAGATTCCACGCACCACCATCGGCAGTGGTCCAGAGCTAAGCGCGTCCCTTGAAGTCGAGTCTGCATCTTGATTGGCCCAGCATCCAGGCAGGAGTCTAGTGAACCCATTTTTTAGATAAGAAAACGGAGGTTCTGTGCCTGGTTTTCACGGAATGAGGAGGTTCAAGCGAACCCAGCCCATTCTACGAAGAAGCCCCACTTTCATGTGCCTAGTATGGGTGAGTAGCTGCTCACCGTGGGTCAGTTTAACATGATAGCAAGAGAGGTAAAGGGACGGGAGAAGGAGGCTGGAGCGCACCCCCCAACCACCGGAGCGCACGTGCGTCCCTCCCGCCAGGCAGGCGGCCTAGGCTAGGTGGCGATCCAGGGCTCCCGGAGGCCCGCAGCATCCCCACCAAATATAGCCCAGGGGCCCGGGCCGCCCTCCAGCCCGCCTTGGGCCAAGCTATTTATACTCGGGACCGCTCGGCCTTCTGGATGAAGCCCAGCCCCCGAGGGCCGCCCGACGGATGGGCTTCTGCGCTGGCTGGGAGGCGGGGTACGAGAGCCGCCTGCTGCCCGGAGCCCTTCGGTGGAGCCGCAGGGGTGAGAGGGTCCGACCAAGCCTGGGGAGCGCCGGGGCCAGAGAGCTAGGAGGGGAAGGGGAGAGGGGCCGCGAGGCCATCTCCGAGGGTGGGGGGGCACCTGCTGCGCCAGGGCCCTACCCGCGGGACCCATCCCCGGGGCGGCTCGGAGCGTGCCAGCCTCAGCGCCCGAGCATCCCGCCGCGCCTACCTGCCGCCGCCAGCCGCTACGCCCGCCTCTGCCCGCCCCGGCTGCCCAGCGCCGAGCCGGGGGCGACTTTAAGTGCTCTCATCCCTCGCGCGGCACGTCCCCGGAGCACGTCACCACCGCCTGGCGCCGCCCCTGCCCCTCCCGCCCGGACCCCGCGCGGCTGCCGGAGGCGGCGCCCCCACCGCTGCGCCCCGACGGCGACGGCGCAAGCCACAGCGGAGTCTCGGCTTTCCAGGCAGCCCCGGCCGCACCCGCTCAGTCGGTGCCCCGTGCGCACCCTGCCCGAGACGCGCCTGCAGTCTGCCGCGCTCGCCCCTCGGACCGGGGCTGCCCACCTCCTCCGTTGTGCTTCTGCGCCCCTCCAGTTACCGGCTCCCGAGGCTGAGAGTTCCTTCCTCCCAGGCTCCGGTTGGAGCGCGGCTTGCTCTCAAGCACCTTCTGCCCGGAGGCGCACGCACACGCCGGACCCCATGTGCCACCGATCTAGCGGCCTGGCCTCCTTCGGACCTGCGCCCCATCCAAACCTTCGCATCTTCCTGTGCCTACTCGGGCCGTTGTGCGCCCGCAGTCTTCCCGGTTTCGGAAGCAAGGCCTGTGCCAGGCTATTGACCTCACTGAACTTCCCGTTTCCCCAGTGGTTTGGTTCCCCAATAAGCCAGATACAGTCACAGACCTGCAGCTCTGCTCCCTTGCCTTCTCAACTGCCAGCCCAGTCTTGGAGAGTCAAGGCAGCAGCTCACCCTGCCTGCACTCTGGCCGCCAGAGGAGGAGCAGGGTTGAGGGCTGACCACCAGGGGAGGATCAGGGCTGGGGGCTGACCACCAGGGGAGGATCAGGGCTGGGGGCTGACCACCAGGGGAGGATCAGGGCTGGGGGCTGACCACCAGGGAAGGAGGCTGACCCACAGGGGAGGCGCAGCGCTGGGCTACGTTGGGCCCTGCTTACCAGGGAAGGAGGCTGACCACCAGGGGAGGCGCAGCGCTGGGGGAAGCTGGGCCATTCTTCTGATCTAGTGTTCTTGCTGGTCCTCTGCAGGGTGCAACTTCAGCTCCATTTCTCTGGGCGACACAGTGGAAATAAATACACACTTTGGGTGCTAAGGTTTGCGCAGGCACCAGGAGCATGACCTTTGGTGCACAGGGCCCAGGGAAGGGCCTGTTCTCGGGCACTCACCCAGCCTGAGTTGAAGGAGCACTCCACCTCACTTGTAATGAGGCTTTTAAAAGACCTCAGGTTTCCTGAGGCTAAGGAACCTTATAGGGTAACTCTGAACACAGCCGGAATGGGAAAGGGTGACCCCCCGCCAGCTTCAGAGGACCACAGCTGTCCACCCTCCTAACAATGGCCTTGGCTCTGGAGTCCACAGCCTGGAGTCCCTAACCTTCTGAGATGCCCTGTTTAGTAAGACCAACTGCTCCATTAGGTGTTCAGCACCCACTCTCCACCAGTAGGTCCTCCATGGAAATAGCCACTCGGGTCTGATCCCTACTCCTACCTGGGGCCTATTACTCCGAAAGTGTTGGGGAAACCCAAGGCATGAGCCTGCCTGGTGAAAATCCTATGACATCCAGCTTGGCGGCCTCAAACTTCACGGTGGAAACCTGTGGCAGGTGGCCGAGCTCCCTCACACATCTTAAGCTCTCCGTAGAGTCTCAGTGGTCCCACCCAGCTTCCAGTCTTAATGGTACTCCTGCACAACCGCTTTTCAACAATGGTACCCTGGCTTGAGAGAGGAGCCATGACTGGTCAAGTTCAGACCTCTGGGAGACAGCACCCCACTGATGTGGAGCTAGCCCCATGGCCTTTCTTGGATCCACAGTTCTTGTGAGCAGGAACTGTGTAACTCTCCACCCTCAACCTGCCATCCCTCACCCTTCAAATCAGGTAACTCAGAGCTGCCAATAAAGAAACGGAAACAAAGCCAGTGAATCCAGGGTCTCACTGCTTGCTCTTGCCTCTTAAAGGCCAGAAGCGTCCCCACCATTAGCCAGGTTAGATGCCTCTGGTGGATCTTATACCCCACTTTCTGAGGGAACTTGGGAAATTTCAGGGCCTAGATCCCACAGGTGAAATTCCCACAGTACATCCTCCAGTGTCTTCGGCTCACCTCACAGTGGTGTGGGAATTTCCCTAGACCCAGCTTCAATGTACAGTCCCCCACCCCCCCCCGTGGTCCTAGACCAGTCCAGAATGCCCTTTTCTGAAGGGATGGGGTAGGATACCTGGGAAGATGTAGCCATCCCTGGTGAAGTGGCAGCTTCCAACAGTGCCTGATGGTGATCTACAGCTCTGGGCCTGCCCATCACAGGGCACCATGCCCCACCAGGCACCCTACAGACCCTGCCTCCTCTCATTACAGCTACAGGTACAGGTCCAACCAGGCCCAGGAATGTGCAGAGAGGAATCTGGGTGGCTGGAAGCCCTGTGGGCTTTTGTCCCCAGGAGCCACTGGGGTGTGAAGGATCTCGCTAGCTAGAGCAAGCATCCAGTCTCAGACAGGATGGGAGCCAGGATGCCCCTCTATCTCTAAAGTGATCTTGGAATCTCCAAAGTGATCTTGGAAATGGAGAGAGTTTTCCCAGTGTCATTCAGGCAACTGCCCCAGGGAGGGTGGAAGGTGTCAGGGAATCTTCCAGGACCTACAGAGCCATACGAACTGTGCACTGTGGAGGGTTTTTTGTTTTTGTTTTTGTTTTTGTTTTGTTTTTGTCTTGCCTGCATCTGTAGAAGCAAACCGCATGTGCCTGGTGCCAGCAGAGGCCAGAAGAGGGCATCAGATCACCTGAAACCTGAGTGAAGGATGGGTGTTAGCTGCCATCTGGGTGCTGGGAACTGAACCAGGACCTCAGGAAGAGCAATCAGTGATCTTAACTGCTGAGCCATCTCTCCAGCCCCTTAGGGAGATTCTTCACGATCCTCCAGATTGCAGCCTAGTCACCATGGCTGGCTGAACCCCCCCAGCACCAGTTGCCTCCTCATGGATGGGATTCGACAGGTGGGGTGAAGAAAGCCAAGTCACAGAGACAAATGTTCTGACCTAGCCACAGCCCTCATTCCCTGGGGTCCTCAGCAGCCTGGCTCCTGTCAGGCTTGAGTATTCCCTGACCAGGGGACTTAGTGACACAACTGTTGAAACCTGCCATTCTACATGTAGGGTACCCTCTAGGACCCTGCAGGTGCAGTGGATCCAGCTTTCCCTGTTTGGCCCTGGCTAGAAGAGGGTACAGCCCTGTGAGGCTCATGAAGGCAGAAACTTCACAGGGCAGAGCCTAGACTCAGGACCAAGGATATGGACCCAACCCCATTCCTTCACTCTGTCCCTTCCCCCAGTGTCTTCTCCTCCCAAGCCTTCTAGAAAAATAAACAGATTAGCTTGGCAGCTGCCTGGCAGCACCCAGGGAACAGGCAGTCGAGAGAACTCAGACCAACACATCTGTGCTTTGCAAGTGCTAGGCATGACACGGTAGGGTGCTTTCTCATGGATAATGGGTGCTGTGAATGGGTGTTAGGTAAGTTTGTGAGTGCTGTGTTGTGCATAGGCATTGGGCGTGCAGTGAGGATATGAGGGTGTCGGTACTAGGTGTGTAACGTACGTAGGTATTAGGTATGTTGGTGTTGGGTGTGTCAATGTGTTTGTGTATGTCGGATGTTATGGTGTCGGGCTATGGGTATGCCCGAGTCTTGGGTATGTGGTGGGGTGCTGGGTGAGTGTTATGTATGGGTGGTGGAGATGTTGGTGTGTTGTTCACTGGGTATGGGTATATGTGGGTGTGCCTGCATGTTGCATCTGTGGTGTGCATTTCTTGCATGTTTGTATGGAGGTGTCTGGATGTTAGGGTGTGGGTATGCTTGGGTGTTGGTTATATTTGTGTAGGAATGTTTGTGTAGGTGTGTTACCCATAGGTGTTGAGTGTGTGTGTGGATGTTTGTGTGAGTGTGCTATGCAGAGGTATTAGGAGTGTAGGTTGTTGAGTTGTGGATGTTTTGGGGTATTGAGTGTATTTGTGTGGGAGTGTTGGGTTGTGGGTGTGTTGGATGTTGAGTATGTGTGTTTGTATCTTTATGTAGGTGTGTTGGACATGAGTATTGGATGTGTAGGTAATGAGTGGGTAGGTGTTGTACATGGTTATTAGGGTGTTCGTATATGGTAATGACTTGTGGGTATGTGTGGTTGTTGGGTGATTGTGTGTGTTTAGTTGTGTGTGATGTGTGAGGTGACTTTGTGTTAAAGGTGTAGAGGCAGAGTGTTGGGTGTTATGTGTTGGTATGTTTGTGTGGGACATTAGGGATGTAGCTGTTGGGTGTGTTGGTGTGTTTGTTTAGGTGAAATGTGTACAGTGGGTGTGGGTGTTCGGGTGTGAGTATTGGGTGTGTGTAGTCCATTGGAAACAGCTGACTGCTACCCAGGCCTTCTCCTGGGCAGCAAGAGCAACCTGTCTCCATGTCTTAGAGAGCCAGAACTGAACAGGACAGTGTTTCTGACACAGAACCAGGGGCTCTAGACACCAGGGCCAGGATTATGGGAAGGTAGAAGTGTGGCAGACGGGACAGAGAAGGGAGGCCCCTCTGATCCTCAGGCTCCTGTTCAGAGCCCACCTGAGGCTCCTGGGGGGTTAACTCTTAGGGTCCCCTCACCTGGCTACCCCGTGAAACCTCCCATAGGCCTTCCTACACCCTGTCCAGAAGCTCCTTTTCCTTAGCTCCTGCTCCTTCAAGCAACTAGATTTGGATCCAGGTGGACATAGCTGTGCAGGACTTAAAGTGCATTAGACTTCCCCTCCCATACTGCTTATCTGGGACCATCCTCAGGTTCAGATGGGGACAGGTGCTGGCCCTGGTTGGCTGACTTCCCTGTCACTTCCTGATGCCTGCCCAGTGCCCTCTGCTGAGCTCTGCTTGGACAGCCATGAGAGGGCACCAGCCCACAAGGGGCCTTCTGAGAGACTTAGCCTCTGAGGACAAGCAGCCTTTGCCCGAGGATTGCTGCTCCTCTGGGAGAGAGGGGCTAGACGCATTTGTGCCTGTCCCCTGGCCACATTTGGGAACTGTCCTTTGCCCTTTTATAAATGAGGAGGGCAGGACTGACCTGCTGCCTGGCTGTGGCTTCCAAATGGGCTGAGAGGAGGTTGCCCTGGCTGGGTGTGCATCACACAACCAAAGGAGGTGATCAAAGGAGGGTGCAACGAGCAGCCTCCAGCCCATGAGGCTCCTGGGACTCTGTCGGCTCTCCTTCAGGTCTCCATGCCTTCAAGGAATCTGTGCCCCCTTTGGCTCCTGGTTTCAAGTCACAGTCACCTGGCTCCGTTGCTTCTGGGCCTGTGGTGAGCAGAGCAACACAGCAGGTAGCTTGAGCTCTGCCTGCCTCACTGTAGCCAAGACAAAGAAAAGGGCCAAGGGCAAGATCCCCGTCAAGGACCCACTCCCCAGTAGCCTACTTCCTCCACCTCCCAAAGTCGCCTTCACTGCCCAATAGGTCATTAAACCCTGACTACTAGTGGATGAATGCATTCATGATGTCAGAGTCCACAATCAAATCACCTCCCATGGGTCTTATCCCCGAACAAGTCTCGTTGAGGACCAATCCTTTAACACACCAGCCACAAGATCTCAGAAAACCTCATCACCCCAAGGTCTGGAAGACCAGCTTCAGCCTAGGGGTCCACAGGAGGTCTCCCTTCCTGACTGCTCAGGTGGCCTTGCGGCAAGACACTGGCTTCACTGAATCAGTGCCCTAAAGAGCTAGTCAGCCTTTCCATCCCAGCCCAAGTGTGGCCCTGTCCAGCCCACACTCCAAAGGGGAACTTGGGCTCAACTTTTTGAAGGGAGGAGTTCAGAGGCCGGTGACAACCCACCCTCATCCTGGAAGGTAGAAAGGAGGGGAAGGGCTCAGGAGCCAGAGCTCTGCCAGCTGTGGCCTCAGGGAGCAGCTGGGTGTGGATCATTGGAGTCTGTCTGGTATCTGAAAGTGATGACCAGGACACGCCTACATCTAAGCAGACTGTCTGGCAGAAAGCAGACTTGAGTGCAGAGAAGTCATGTTTTCTTTTCAGGAATGCCTATATACAGCTGGACGCAACGGCATACACTGCCATCCTAGAGCCCAGGCTTGGAGGCAAGAGGATTTGGAATTCGAAGCCAGTCTGGGCTACATATATATGGGGAGTCCCTGTCTCAAAAGTAAAATTGGGTCTGGGGAGATGGCTTAGTGGGTAACTTGCTGCACAAGGATGAAGACCTGAGTTTGATCCCCAGCACCCATGGAAAAGCCAGGATTGTGGCTTGCCCCTCTAACCCCAGCATTGGGGTAGAGAGAGACAGGTGGGTCCCTGGGATTCTGGTCAGCAGGTCTGGCCAAAACAGCAAGTTCAGTAAGAGAATTTGTCTCAGAAAATAAGGCAGAGGCCAGTGAGACAGCTCAGTGCATAGGGTTCTGGCCACACAAACCTGACAACCCAGGTTTCACCCCAGAACTGGATGCAATGGCAAGCAGCTGTAATCCCAGCACCCCAACAGTGAGATGGGAGGCAGAGACTAGAGGATCGCTGTTGCCCAGAAGCTCTAGGACCAGCTAGACTGGCGCACAGAGCACAGCAACAGAATCAATGAGAGACCTCCACAAGGTAGAGGGTGAGGAGCTGACTCCACACAGGTGTCACAGGCCCCTTGAACCTCCACTGCTCCCTCTCCACACAAATATGTTGTGGGTTTGGTTTTGGTTTTGGTCTTTTAAAAATTTTTAATTTAGGGCCGGGCATGGTGGCTCATGCCTTTATCCCAGCACTTGGGAGGCAGAGGCAGGCAGATCTTTGTGAGTTGGTGAGTGTATTGCCTGCATATATATATGCACCTGTGTTGTGCAATGCCTGCAGAGGTCAGAAAAGGGCATTGGATCCCCTGGAACTGGAGTTGTGGACAGTTGTCAGCTGCCATATGGGTGCTGAGAATTGAACCTGGGTCCTTTGCAAGAGCAGCCAGTGCTTTTAATTGCTGAGCCATGTCTCTAGCCCTTTGTTTTGGTCTTTTTGAGACAGGGTCTTCCTGTGGCCCCAGCAGGCCCTGGAACTCACTATGTAGACCAGGCTGGTCTTGAACTCACAGAGATCCACCCAAGTGCTGAGATTAAAGGCATGAGCTACCATGCGTAGCACAGATAAAAATTTTTAAAAAGGTGATTAACTATGTCAAACACTGGCCCAACAAGCACCCACATGGGCTGGATGAGTACATGTATATGCGCAGCACACACACTGATACAAAGTAAAAATGTACATGTACATAGAGGCCAGAAAGACACCCAAGTGTGATCTCTATCACGGGCCTGCCTTCCTATGTCCTTAAATTGCGCTCTTTCTCAGAGGCCCTACTGTTACTGGTGGTTCAGTCCTTTTTAAAACCAAAGTGAAATTTCACGACACAGGCAATTCTCATAAACAGCAGCATCCAGTGCACTCGGTGCTGTGCAACCACCAACTCCCTCCGCTTTCAAAATCTTTCCATCACCCCTAAGAGTACCCTGAACCCACTCCCCACCCCTGAGCAACTGCTGATCTGCTTTCTGCCTATTCCTATGTGGAAATTTCATGTAAATGGAAACAGTGTGTATGTGTGTGTGTGTGGCTTGTGTATGTGTAGTTTGTATGTGTGTGGTTTGCGGTGGGCTTGGGGGAGGCTTTTGTGTATGTCTTGTGTCTTATACATGTGTGGCTTGTGTGTAGCACGAGGGTGGGTTAAATCTTTTAATTTTTTTATGTGTATGGTGTTTTGCCTGCATGTATGTAAGTGCAACATGTGCATACAATGCCCACAGAAGCCAAAAGAGGGCGTCAGATTCCCTGAAACTGGATTGTTGATAGCTGTTAGCCACAATATGGGTGCTGGGAACTGAACCCAGGACCTCCGCAAGACCAGCAAGTTCCTAACCACTGAGCCATCTCTTCAGCCCTGTTTATAGTTTGTATGTGTGTGGCTTGAGCATGTGTGTGGATTGGGTGGCTTGTGTGTGTGGCTTATGTGTGGTGTGTATGTGTGGCCTTTGTGGGGGGCTTGAGTGTGTGTGTGTGTGTGTGTATGGCTTATATGTGTGTGTCTTGTTGGAGGACATTGTGTGTGTGGTTTGTATGCATGTGTGTGTGGTTTTGTGTGAGTGTGGCTTGTGTGTGTAATTTGTGTATGTGGTGTGTGTGTGTGTGTGTGCTCGCATGCATGTGTGCAGCCTTTTGTCACTAGCTTCTTTCACTGATCAGAATGTCTCGGGAGTTTATCAGTCCTTGTTTCATACTGTATAATATTCCATTATTCAGACAGACAATTTGTTCATCCATGCACCTGTCAATGGCTCTTTACCACCTCCTGGCTACTGTGACCAATACCACTGTGAACATTCAGACATTCATGTACAAGTGCCTGTACAGACATGTTTCCCTTTCTCTTAGGAATACTCATAGGCAGAATTGCTGGGTCACACACACACAGTAATTTTGAGTTTACTTCTTGGGGAGCTGCCAGGCCACTCTCCACAGCACCTGCCCCATGTCACACTCTCACCGCAAGAGCGTAAGAGTTCCGATTTCTCCACATCCTTGCCAACGCTTGTTTTCTGTGGTTTCGGGAAGCCTGGTTTAGTTCTGTTTCTATTAAAGTCCTCCTAATGGGTGTGAAATAAAAGCATTTCCCAAGTGACTAGTAATGTACAACAGCCTTTGTTTTCTATTTTTGTGTGTGCACAGGGAGTTTGTGTGTATCCTGTGGGCACGTGTCGTCCACGTCTGCGTGTGGGTGTGAGTGCGCACGTGTGTGCGTATGAAGACCCAAAGTGAACAGATGTCTTCCTCTATCACTGTCCAGCTTATTTTTTTATATTTTATCTATTCATTTTTATGTGTGTGGGCATGTAAGTACACCCGCATCATAGGATGTCTGCAGAGGTCAAGAGGGCATAGGGTCCCTTGGAAGTGGAGTTGCAGACAGTTGTTAGCCACCATGTGGGTGCTGGGAACTGAACGCGGGTCTTCTGCAAGAGCAGCCAGCTTTCTTAACTGCTGAACCAGCTCTCCAGCCCCTCCATCTTATTTCTTGAGGCAGAATCGCTCACTGAACCCAGAGCTCACCCATTTGACCAGTCTACCTACTCAGCTTGCCCCAGGGATCCCATCTCCACTTCCTACTTCCATGCTGCTGAGATTACGGGCCAGTCACCTGACATGAGACTGGTCACCACCTGACAGTTGTGCCGATACAAGGGACCCCAACCCCCCCCTCACACTTCTACCCCCAACACTTTACCCAATGAACTTTCTCCCCAGTCCTTGAATATCTTTTCTCGTTTTCATTTACTTCTTTTTTACACGTGCGTGCCTGAGTGTATGTAAGTATACCACCTGTATGCCTGGTGCCAGAAGAGGCCAGAAGAGAGCATCAGATCCCCTGGAACTTGAGTTACAGATGGTTGTGGGGTGCTCTGTGGGTACTGGGAACCAAACTCAGATCCTCTGGAAAAGCAGCCAGTACTCTTAACCACTGAGCCATATCTTCAGCCCCTTGAACATCTTTCAATTGCCTACTGGCTATTTGTGTACTACGGTCTGACCGTGTAGCCCTGGCTGGCCTGGAACTCAGAGACATCCACCAGCCTCTGCCTCTGGAGTGCTGGGACTAACGGTGTGGACCACCACACCTGGCATTGCCATTAATTTTTTATTTTTTGTCTTTTTAAAAAATATTTTATTTATTTATTTATTTATTTTTATGTGTATGAGTGATGCCTGCATGTAAGTAAGTGCACCCGTGTCATGCAATACCCACAGAGGACAGAAGAGGCTGTCGGATCCCCTGGAACTGGAGTTACAGACAATTGTTAGCTGCCATGTGGGTCCCTGTTGTGCAATGTCCACGGAAGTCAGAAGAGCCTGACCGATCCCCTGGGACTGGAGTTACAGACAGTTGTTAGCTGCCATGTGGGTGCTGGCATTCAAACTCGGGTCTTCTGCAAGAACAATCAGTGTCCTTAACCGCTGAGCCATCTCTCCAGCCCCTATTTTTTGTCTTTTTGAAACAGGGTCTCCCTGTAGCCCCAGCTGACCTGGAACTCACTGTGTAGACCAGGCTGGCCTCTAACTCAAAGGGATCCACCTGCCTCTGCCTCCTGAGTGCTGGGATTAAAGGCGTGCACCACCACGCCCAGCTGACATTACCACTATTATTTTTTTTAATGTTTTATTTTTGCCAGGCATGGTGGGCCACGCCTTTAATTCCAGCACTCGGGAGGCAGAGGCAGGTGGATCTCTGAGTTCAAGGCCAGCCTGGTCTACACAGTGAGTTCCAGGACAGCTGGGGCTACAGGGAGACCCTGTCTCAAAAAGACCAAAAAAAAAGAAATTTTATTTATTATTTTTATGTGTGTGCGTGTATTGCCTGTGTGTAGGTAAGTGCACCCATGTTGTGCAATGCCCGCGGAGGACAGAAGAGGCTGTCAGATCCCCTGGAATTGCAGTTACGGGCAGTTGTTAGCAGCCATGTGGGTGCTGGGATTCGAACCCAGGTCTTCTGTAAGAACAATCAGTGTTCTTAACCGCTGATCCATCTCTCCAGGCCTACCATTATTTTTCTATATTTTTTATTTATTATTTTTTATGCGTACGCATGTATTGCCTGCATGTAGGTAAGCGCACCCGTGTCGTGCAATGCCTGAGGAGGACAGAAGAGGCTGTCGGATCCCCCGGTACTGGAGTTATGGACAGTTGTTAGCAGCCATGTGGGTGCTGGGATTTGAACCCGGGTCTTCTGCAAGAACATTCAGTGTTCTTAACCGCTGAGTCATCTCTCCAGCCCCCATTACCATTATTATTATTATTTATTTGTTTTTGGGGTTTTTTTTGAGACAGGGTCTCCCTGTAGCCCCAGCTGTCCTGGAACTCACTATGTAGACCAGGCTGGCCTTGAACTGGCCTTGATATCCACCTGCCTCTGCCTCCTGAGTGCTGGGATTAAAGGCGTGCGCCACCACGCCTGGCATTACCGTTATTTTTAATTGCTGTCATGCCAAAAATCCATCACCATGAAAATTTACCTTTGTGCTTTTTCCTTTTTTATTTTCCATGTATTTATTTTTTTAGTTATTATGTTGGAGATAGACCCCTGCCCTTACATTTTCTAAGAGTTGGTGGTTCGTTGACCCCCTGTCCCACTGCAAGTTAATGTGTGTGAGTGGTTCGAGACGGGATCAGACTCATTCCCAGTGCATGTTTGTGTTTTCGTTAGTTTGCTTTGTTTTGCAGTGTGGGGATCAAACCCAGGGTGTTTCATATGCTATGCAAGTACTTTACTATTGAACTACACTGCCAGCCCCAAATAGGTGAATTTTGTTCTTTTATCTTGTTTTTGTTGTTTGATGACTGTTTTGCCTGCTTGTATGTAAGTGTGCCACATGCATGCAATTCCTGCAGAAACCGGAAGAGGGCATCGGATTCCCTGGAACTGGATGCAAATGATTGTTAGCTTCCATGTGGGTGCTGGGAACCAAACCCAGGTCCTCTGTAAGAGCAGTCAGTGCTCTTAACTGCTGAACCATCTCTCCAGTCCCTGTTTTGTGCTGAGACAGGATCTCACTGTGTAGCCCAAGCTGGTCTCAAAACTGTTCTTGCTTATTCCCTAGTGCTGGTATTATAAGTCACCAAACTTGGTGGCATTCATTGCAGAGGTCTCTTCCTTTCCTGATTATATGCTAGAGGAGTGACATCAGTCTTTTCCATGTGTAAGCTGGAGTGGGCATGGCCAGGCAGGAGCTTCTCTGTGAGGCTGGGGGCTGCCCGGGGTCTCCCCTTCCCCCTCCTGTAGGGTGAATGCAGTGGGGTGTCCAAGCATCGGCTGCAGTGGAGCCCAGCCTGGGACAGCCAGGCCAGGCCAACACAGACACACAGCTCTGTCAGGGATCTAACTGGGCAGGTGAACAGGGGCACTTCCCCTCCACCTCCCTAACCCTCCTTCAGCTTTTAGACTTGGAGGCTGCTTGCTTCTCTCCTCTCTGCACCCTTTCTCCCTTGCCCCAACTGGAGGGGGATGTCAAGCTCCTTCTGCCCCTCCTTGGAACCCATCTAGGCCTCTGGGTCTCCCTGTGGGTTGTCCTTCGATATGGAGAGGAGTCAGGCTGTAGCTGCCATGGTTGGGCAGTGAGACAGGAGCTGTGCAGCAAGCGGGGCCGTTTTACCTGTAGCCCCTTGTCCCCTCTGCTGTCTTGTCCCCGCCCCCCCAGTCTTCCAGTTCTTCCAGGCCTGCTTTCGGGCCCTGTGGGTGGCACTTCCGGCCTCCGTTGGATTCCTGGTCCCTGCTGCTTGTGCCTCCCTCCTTCCTCCACTCCTCTCAGGTCTGCCATCTTCCTCTACATCTCACAGGCTCAAGGGCAGCACCTCACCTGTACCTCCATCTCATCTGTAAAGTGCAGACAACACAGGCCACTTCAGAGGCTGCAGACCAAGCTGTGAAGTGGCCCTTCCAAGTCCTGGCCTGAGAGGTGATACCAGGAAGCCCCCTGAGCAGGGCTGGAAGGCAGAAGGAAGGCCTGTTCTAGGGCCCAGGGGACGGCCTGTGGCTGCACGGCCTCTGCCGACAGCATTCTACTGAGCTGAGTCCTCTGAACAGTCTGGTCAGGGGACAGCTGTCAAGTCTTAGCAACCCCAGCACTGTGAGGCTTGCTCATCAGCCCCACCACCGCGGAAGCACCACACCCCTTGCCAGCTAGTGCTGCCTATACTCGGTCTCTGTTCTGCCCGTCCCCGAAGCACACCAGGCACTCGTCACATCTGTAGCTCCACATGTGGACATCACTGATCCTCCCTAGCCACTGCTGGCCTCCTCCCCTCCTGCAGCTGGGAGGTCTTCTGCACATCTGAACTCCACATTTAGGGGCCCTGGTTCTTGCTCTTCTCCATCCACTCTATCTACTCTCACAGCCATCAAGATCACCCTTGCACTGATGGTCCTGAAGTTCCCTGGAGCCCAGGTGCCTTGGGGTCCCCTCAGTCCTGCTTGGCCCAACCAAAGCTGCCTCCCACCAGCCTTCTGGGCTCTTCTTTCCCTTACCTCCTCTCCATGCCAACAATTGGTCCCAAGGCTCCCTGTGTCTGAGGGGGGCCCAGGCCCTTTGCTGTCCTGGGGTTCTGCCCAACCCAGGGCCAGAACCACACAGACAAGAGTGAGTGACTGCTTGGCAGGAGGTAGCCCTGCCCCCAGCCTGGCTGGCCCTCACCTCTCCCCAAGGCCTGCAGCCCATTCTCCACCAAAGGTGGAGTGGAGCTCCAGACTTCCCCAGGGGTCAGCACTGCTTTGTTTACATCAGCAGTAGCTTGGGTGGGCATCACAGTGGCCTACCTGAGCTAGTCCTGCCTATGTCCTCTCACCATGCCTTTTGTTCCACAGGGCTTGGGCACAGGTCACAGGGCTTGTGACCCCAGGAGCTGACACACCTTGTCCTTTGATTTCTCTTTCTCTACTAAAGTTTGCCTCACCTCAACCATCTACCTGAAACCTCTCATGTCCACATTCCAGCCCTATGGAATCGAGGTGTGGAGCGCCTCAAACCAAAGCGGGCAGCAGTCATGTCCCTCCTGCCCTCACCTCAAAGGTTCTCGCCCTCAGCATTGGCTAGGGCAGGTTCAAGGGCTCCAGGATAGGGGTCAGGCCACAAGGAAACAAGGGGACCTATGGGGTAGACAACCTTTGTGTCAGGCTCATGCCCCAGCCCCAGGGAGGGGTGAAGCCCTGCCCAAGTGTCCAGGAGGAACCACTGCCCCTTCCTGTGAATCAGCACTGAGAGCTTAGAGGCCGAGGGCACAGGGAAGCAGAGAGTCACAGGCTCTGGTGGGTGTCAGTGGGTGTGTTGGTGTTTCCCTCTGAGCAAGGCCAGCGCTGTGTGTCCCTTCCCAGACACTGGCCCTCTCTCACTGGAGCTTCACCTCTGTGTCCCCAGTCCCCAGCCAGCCCCATCCAGCCTGGTGTTCCTGTTCATAGAGCATTCTCTGGCTCTCAGAGGACAGGGACAATTTGTACAAGTCCTGCCACACCATGGACGTGGGTGATAGACATTGCCCTTAGTAACTCATCTGACCTCCTATACCTCTGTCCCCATCTGTGAAGTGGAGGTGACAACAGACATTCCCAAGGTGCTCCAGGCTGAGAGTATAACTCCCCATCTGGGGACCTGGTAGGGAACATGGCCAAGTATCTGTGTCTATGCTGCTCAGACAGAGGTCCAAGAAACAGGTGGTAGGCTGCCTGCCACCCCCTTCATTCCTCAGCTCACCTCCTTCCCCCTGGCAGATGGAGAAGTGGCCCCAGCAGGCCTGACACTGGTATTTCCTAAACCTGAGGGGAAGTGGCTTGCTCAAGCCCACATAGGTCTATGCCTAGGCAGAGCCCCACCCCTACTTCCTGTTCCAGATCCCTATGCTGTTGGGGCAACAACAAGACCTAGAGGTCAGAGGTCACCAGCTATGGGGGATGGGGGTTGTGGGGGGGAGCGGTTCTATGGCAAGAGAGGCCTATGGCCAAAAGTCAAAGACTCAAATTGTGGGTGGCCTGGACCAGGTGTCTTTGGGCAGCTCTGGTGCTGCCTCCAGCTCCAGGACACTGTCCTAGGAGAGTGTCCAGCTGCCAGATCAGACTGCCCACTCAGTGGTCAGTAAGCGGCCACCAGGTCAGCCTGTGTTCTGGGACCCCAGAGTCCTGGCCTACCTCTAGCCTTCTGGCCTACCTCTTACCCTTCTTGTATTTTACCCCAGAACCGAGGCACCTCTACTCTGAGATGTGCTGACATCGGCACAGAGATGGTAGCATTGACAACAGATTCTCTAAGAGCAGGAGAGTTGACCTCTGTCCAGACCTGCCCAACTTGGGTGGTGCATAGTGTGGTCAGGTCCCAGCTGGAGCACTCACGGCACAAGAGTGTCCCCAAGCCTGAGGTGCTCTGTGTCTGCTTCTGTTGCACAGACCACTGCAGAGTGGCCATCGGAGGCCAGCACAGGCTCAGGCAAAGCGGTCTGTAGTGGGCTACATGCTAACTCCCCCAAAGACAGGCTCAAGGTCTGATGGCCTGCACCTCAAATGTGGCCTTACTTGGAAAGAGGGTCACTGAAGCTGTAATTAGTTAAGATTAGATCACACTGACATGGATGCATCCAGATCCAATGTGACTGCCATCCTGAGCAGAGCAGTATGTGAAGAGAGTAGAGAGAACCTCCTGACTGCCATGTCTGTACTCAAGGATGCCAAGGATGGCTGCTACCATCAGCAGCTGGGGGCCAGAAGGAGGATCCTCTCCTAGAGCCTCTGGAGTGTGTGGCCCTGGCCAGCACCTTGGTTTCACTAGAATGGTGAGAGGTAACTTTAACGTTCCTTCTTACTACAACCTGCCCGTCTTTTGCCCATGAGCTCCACCTGCACTGTCCTCCAGGGACTGAGGTAAATGTTTCTCTCCTGGCTAGAAGCGCCAGCCTGGGGAGGAAGGTGTGTGGGTGTGAGAGGGCTCAGGGAAGGGCCTTCTTCAGATGAGGGTGACAAAAGCTCCAGTACATCATCTGCTCCGAAGAAAATGCTGAAGGATTAGGGCATGGCCATCCTGAAGGCTGCAGGGTATAGTAATATGAGCAAGCACCTCAGGTGGTGTTGGAAAGAATCTTGGGATGCAGGGGTATCTTGTGGGAGATAGAGCCTTATGCTTAGCCTCTGGGGAGTACCCTAGCTGAGTGGTACTGGGATTAGCAGGCAGGCTGCGGAACACCACCACAGCTTCAGAACCTGGCTAGCCCCTTTGTCCCTCAGGTACGGGGCATGTGGCTTGGATACAAGAATGACTATAGTCACCATGATGCCTAGGTTACCCAGCCACAGTTCCAAGCATGTTTACCTATGTGGTGTTTCAGCTCTGGCTGCCTAACTAAATGCCAAGGGCTGGGACTTAACAGACAGTTCTTTCTCTCTTTCTCGCCCTTCTGGAGCTGGACATCTGATGTCAGTCTACCAGCATGGGCGGGTTTCTCCTGAGGCTTCTCCTCGGCCTGCAGACAGCCTCTTCTGTGTCCTCCCGAGGCCTTTCAGTGTGTGCTTCTTGGGTCTCTTCTTGTAGCTCTGGCTGGCCTGGAACTCACTAATGGAGGCCATGTTGGCCTTGATTCGCCTGCCTCTGCCTCATGAGTGCTAAGATTAAAGGCACGCACTACCACACTCAGCACTTCCTCCTCTTATAAGGGAGGCCTGTCCTTTGGGACTAGGGTCCTACCCTGTTGACCTCATTTATCAGCACTCACCTTAAAACTTTCATCTCTACGTATAGTCCCTGTAGGGATTAGGACATCAAAATATGGATTTGGGAAAAACCAATTCCATCTGTAACACACAGATCCTTGTAAATCCCCACTTTACAGATAGGGAAACTGAGGCTTGCAGGATGCAGGTGCAGCAAGTTCCAGATCCTTTCTGGGTGACTAGCCCAACCTGCACCATGCAGCTCAGGCTGAGGCCCCTTAGCTTCCCCCAGGCCATTTTCATAGACATGAGGGCCCAACTCCCTCTTCCCCCAGGGAGGTGGCTGGGGTGGAACTGAGATAAGGGGTATAGACATATTTGTAGGTAAGTCTGGTTTGGGACTGACCCTTGGGCCCCTCAATTCAGGTAGGGCTCTGTCCTGAAAAGCAAAGAGCAAAGAGCTGACCACTAGGCCTGCTTCCCACCCTAAATGAAGGACAAGCCCTGAGGGGTCCTGGAGACCTAGATGCTTGGAGGAGAAAGCCCTGGCAGAACAAAGAGTGGAAAAGCCGGCTGGGGGAGGGGAGGGTCCAGGCCAGGCACCAAGTGGGTGAGAACAGGAAGTGACAACCACAAGTACAGGGAAAGAGGTTGCCAGAGATGGAACAAGGCCTGGGATGTTGGTTAGGAAAGTAGAAATGACATCAGACCTCTTGATGGTGCCCTTGTGGAGCAGGGAATTCCCAAACAACCCCCTCTCCTAGCATGCTGGCTTCTGTCCCAGAGTCAGGCCAGTTTACTTCTTTAGGATAAGTTACCCAATCAGAGGACCTTTTTATTCATTCATTCATTCATTCATTCATTCATTCATTCATTCATTCATTTTGTGTGTTTGTGGCTCTGTATGGGAACACAAAGGCATGTGAAGGTTAGAGGAAAACTTGTGGGAGACAGTTCTCTCCTTTCACTACCTGAGTCCAGGGAATTGAACTCAGGCAGTCAAGTTCGGCAGCAGACACCCCGACTCACTGAGCCCTCTCCATGGCCCTCAGATGACCTTGCTGAGGAGTCAAACAGGACAAAGACAGAAGTGAGTTCCTGGTGTGGGGCCCATCCAGGCTCTTCCCATTAACCACCCCACCCCACCCTGTTTTCCTAATCTGGGCAGACAATTCCCCATGCAAGCTGGGGTTTGAGGGGAAGTTTACTCAGTGTCCTTTAACGCCTGAGGTATTTGGCTGAACCGTGGGGAGGGCTTCCTGCTCCTCACCGGGGTCCTGAAGCAGGACCTCTTCCCCCACTGCCTGAAGGGTCCCAGGTGCAACCCCCACCCACTCTTGCCACGTGCAGCCCAGGGTTCCTCAGGGTCCCGTGTGCAATCTACCCCCTTGCACTCGAGGACCCCGCCCCATGCACATCTTCGACAGAATCCCCAGCCATGAGTTCCCAGCACCCCCACCTTCACCCCCACCCCCGGGCCTGTACAGCCACCTGCGCAACCTGAAGTTGGCCCTTTGGATCTACAAGACGGGCGCCCTGGGGACCCTCAGGCCAGCTGTGGGAGGGCGCAGGGCATAAGGGTGCGGGCCTTGTTTCACCCACTTGGACTATCCAGGGAGTCCAGTCGGTCCCCTTTCCCCGCCCCCCAAGCGGCTCTCCTTCCGGCGCTTGAGGACAGAATCCGGGCCGGCAAAGGCCGGAACTCCGTGGCGGGGGCTTTTGTTTCCCGCCGGAAGGACCCTAGAGCTGACTTCTGTCGCTATGGCAACGCAGCCAGCCCGGAAAGCAGTGAGCCCAGACCCCCTGAGAATCCCCGGGGCGGCCGAGTGTCTGACGCGGGGTGTGGCGGGGGACGAAGTGGCCGGCGGATCACAGGGAGGCGCGGTGAGTGGCAGGTCCGGCTCCCCGGAGCTTCCGCCCGGACAGCCACTTCGCGGGGTGCGGGGCTCCCGCAGACCTCACGACCTCGGGCACCGAGCTCTCTGGTGCTGTGTGCCTCAGCGTGGCCGGGCCCAGTGCTTTCCCGTGACTCGGTTCAAGGTCTGCGAAGGGAGATGGCGTCCTTGTGCCGCTTAGAAGAGGGCCAGGTTGTGCATCCCGGGGGAGCCGCGTTGGTGACGCGGCTTTGGGTGGCACTGCGTGGCCGTCCTAAAGGTACCGTTTTCTCCTTGTATACTCGATGCCTCCTCGGGAGCCACTTTGTGATCTAACCGCAGTTTCTGTTACTCATTTTCGCATAAATGAGTGAAAGCTTCCTGATTTTCTTTTTTTCCATTTAATTTCACGTTTTATTCTGGTCACTTCGGGTGGAACAAAGAACTCAGAAGTTACCGAATCAGACCATTCAGACCTTTAGGGCTAAACTGGGATCCAGTTTCGAATGGCCTTTTATTTAGAATCTGGATCAGAGTGGGCTTTAATCCCTGCTGGGGGCTGAGCCAGTGCAGAGAACGTGTGCTCCAGGACCCTGGTGGGTCCTCCACGCGGATCCCAGGAAAAGGAGCTGCAGCAGTACCCCCAAGGGATTAGGAGCGTCACAGGCCATGGATTGGCAGAAGGCCATCGGCATCCCTTGGACCTATATTCTGGACTCCTCTGTGGGTCTGTGAAGATCAGGGAAGGGTGCTTCTTGGCTTTAGGAATAGTCCAGCATAGACACATTTGCCAGCGTTTCTCCATGACCCCGGGCTTGAAAAGTCTGGGCTGTGTATTTTTATTTCTCATCCTGAGGGATACTTTACCTTCAAGAAATTCCCATTCCTCGGAGCGCTCCAGATGTCCCAGTTAACAGCACTATGTGATTAACTGGCCCGGTGGCTTTCTGGTTCCTGGTTGCTTCTCCGTCCTGAAGCACCTGAGTGTTTCTAGTCATCTCAGTCAGAAGGCATCCATCTCTGCTTCCTTCTGCCTTTTGCTTGGTGTCCTTTTCACTGCAGACAAAGGCACTTGGAGGCTGGCCCAGAACCAGCACTTACCATGCTGCTCTGATCGGGAGTAACAGAGCCTGAGTGCTGACTTGTGGTCACTCGCCTTTGCTTCCCGCAGCCCCGGACCTGAGATAATTATGGACATGGTATTCGCCAAAGATTTTACGGCTTCCATCACTCTTGCACTTATTAGAGTTCTGATAAAAGTCTCCCTTCTTTGAGCCAGGCATAGTGCTGCACGCCTTTAATCCCAGCACTTGGGAGGCAGACGCAGGTGGATCTCCCTGAGTTCAAGGCCAGCCTGGTCTACATAGTGAGTTCCGGGACAGCTGGGGCTACAGGGAGACCCTGTCTCAAAAAGACCAAAAAAAAAAAAAAAAAAAAAGAGAGAATATGAATTGTGCTTATCACCTAGGTGCTGATGGAAGGCAGCAGGGCAGGCCTGGGTTGAGCAGTACTGTGTGGCAGAAAGCCCCTGGTAGTTCCCGCTTGGTCCTTTACAGAGTACCTGCCAAACCCTGCCCTGGGTGATACAGTGCTCTTACAGAAAGCCTGTGCAGGATCTCAGATGTGAGTCCAGTGCAAGAAAGCTTTTGCTTTGCCTCAGGAATGGAGTGTCTCTACCTGTGAAAGATATGACTCCATCCAGTTTGTTTTTGCCTCCAGCACCCCAGTGGGGTTACTGCTCAGCACTTGGTTGTGTGGCCTTGTGCCCCATCCCTAGCTTTCCCAGTCTTTTGTGTGACCTTCCTTCCTGCAGTTGGTCTTCTAAGCACTGTTGTGTTCTTTCAGAGCTTGAAAGGCAAAACTGTGTCCATGGTCCAGTGGGACTCCTGTTTTCTCCTGAGAATGCACCTTGTTTTACTCCTGATGGTGTATAATGATTTTGACCAATTTTTATCAGAAATTTCATGAATAAAATGAACTTCATGTCTCTAAGAAGTATTCCTTCCTATACAGAGACCAGCTGCTGACTGAGGAACACGAGTTGATGAAAACACATATTCAACACACATTCTCATGAACTCATATATCCGCATCATACTCCACACATGCACACACAGCATGTCAAAATACACTCACACTCACATTCCCTCACACCACATACTCATATACAACATGCTCACACACACACACACACACACCACACATACACACACACACGGCACCAAAGCATATTCGTTGATGGGGAGGCAAGGCAGCCTACGTCAACCCTGTCAGTGCTCTCTTCCAGCGTATTACCCATCATCCCGCACCTAGAAGGTTCTCTGGAAATGTATACAGGTTCTCTGGTGAGTTGAGGTGTCTGAGGCTGTGTGTCTGTTCTTTCTAAAGAAGGCCTGCTTACAGAGAGTCAGGCATGCCACCTTCTTTGGCATGGCAGTGATACACAATTGTTACTTCTGGATGCCTTCTGGGAACAAGCTCTAGAAAAGGGCCTCGTTCAAACACTGTGGCTCCAGAGGTGCCAGCAGCTCCTGGGCCTCCGTTTGCACCCTCCTGGCCGTGGTGCCTAGGCTGGTGATGCCTAGCACCCAGTACTTGTGCCTTAGGATGACCATTGTAAATCAAGCCAGAAGTCCCAAACTAGATGGCTTTGTATATCAGAAACAATTCTCTGCTAAGTACCGGACCAAGGCCTGACCAGAACTGGTAACAGTCTGCAGTATACCTTGACAAGAAATAGACCCTCTAGTATTCTTGTGATCACCACAGTCTCTGCCCTGTAGGACCAGTTCTTGGCCCCTAGTAGCTTTAGAGACCTCAGTGGAAAAGTAAAAGTTTTATAATGTTGGATCTAATATTTTCTTTTCCTTTTTTTTTTTTTTTTTAAATCTTTTGGTTTTTTTAAGACAGGGTCTTCCTGTAGCCCCAGCTGGCCTAAATTTGCTATGGAGACCAGGCTGGCCTAGAACTCACAGAGATCCACCAGCCTCTGCCTCCCAAGTGCTAGGATTAAAGGCTTGTGCCACCATGCCCGGCTGGATCTAATATTTTTAAAAATAAGACTAGGGGCCAGGTGTGGTGGCTCATGCCTTTAATCCCAGCACTTGGGAGGCAGAGGCAGGCGGATCTTTGTGAGATTGAGGTCAGCCTGGTCTACATAGCAAGTTCTAGACCCTGTGTCAAAAACCGAAAAATAAAGTGCGACTTTAGCCAGGCACAGTAGCGGTGCTCTGTGCTATACCCGTAGCCCCTGCTATTCAGGGGTCTGAAGCAGGATTGAAAGTTCAAGGCCAGTCTAAGCGACTTAGCAATACACCATCTCAAAAAAAAATGTTGATTTTGGGGCTGGAGAGATGGCTTAGCGGTTAAGAGCACTAGCTGCTCTTGCAGAGGACCCCAGTTCAAACCCCAGTCCCCAATTCCAGGGGGATCCACTGCCCTCTTCTGACATTTGTGGGCATTACACAACATGGGTGCACTGTCACACACACAGGCAATACACTCATACACATAAAATAAAAATAAAATTTTTTTTAAGAAGTCAAAGAACAGAGGAGCCTGTCGTGGGTTGAATCTTCTAGGAGCATGGTCCTGGGTGTCGGAGAGCGTGGTGGAAACTGGCAAGTGTGGGCTTCAGTCCTGGCTCAACTGCTTCTCTTTCTCAGTTTCCCAAGGTGCACAGTGGAGTGAGCCCTGTGTGAAGCTGTGCTGCAGACCTAGCTCCTACAGGTGTGCAAACCCCGATTCCTCTTTTCCCTTCCTCTGCCTCCCTGGACCCACTGCCCTGGTCCCTCTGCTGTAGGTGAAGCTCAGAAGGTGACAATAGGTGAGCCCAGGAGGCCTGTGCTTGTGCCTCTATGTCATGACTCTGAGCCTCCCCTCCCAAGCAGGGGGGGACCACACTAGCCATGGCTAGAGACCTGAGGTGGGCACCGGGGAAACAGGGCTCGAGCCTCACATGCACCTCTCACTGCCTCCTCTGCAGCTGCCACCATGCTGCCGCTGTGCTCCAAGCAGGCCCTGAGTGAGCTGCTGGCTCGAAAGGAGGAGGAGTGGCGGGCACTGCAGGCCCACCGTGCCCAGCTGCAGGAGGCAGCTTTACAGGACACTCAGAACCGCCTAGAGGAGGTGCGGGGGAAGCTGCGGCGCCTGCAGGAGGACTTTGTCTACAACCTTCAAGTGCTGGAGGAGCGCGATCAAGAGCTGGAGCGCTATGATGCCGAGTTTGCCCAGGCCGGCAGGCGGGAGGAGGCCAGGCAGGCGGAGACCAGTGAGCTCAAGATAGAGGTGGCTAAGCTGAAGCAGGCACTCACCAGAGAAGTCAGGCGCGCGGAGGAGCTGCAGCAGCAGCAACAGCTGAGGGTTCAGGAGCATCGTCTGGAACTGGAGCGCATCCGCAGGTGAGCACTGCCACGGGTGAGCGTCACAGACGGCAAAGCCCTGGTACCTTCTCCCAGTGAGCACTGGGAGCCACCCTCTCTCACTGTGCCCTCTACTGGAGCTTCAGTGCCAGGGTGCTGGACTGGACAGTCTCAGTGGCCAAGTGCTTGATGAACCCTTGAGTATGTATTGGACAAGCCCCTGGATGTCATTTTCTGGGTTTACATGGCTGAAATTATCCAAGATTGGTTTAGACATTTGGAATTTGTTTCATTAATTATAGGTTATATCTGTTAATAAAATATATTTGAGCCTATAATTATTTTTAACGTAAAATGAATACAATTTCCAAACCACGAGAGCTGACTGCAGCAGTAGACGTGAACCTGAAGGCCCCTTTGTAGGCTCTGGTGGAGGGCTCGGCTCTAGATTCCATGTTACCCGTTCCACTCACAGACCAGAGTGCTCCAGTTTCATAGACTCTAACAGACTGAAGGTGGAGTCACTTAGAACCCACCAGCTTCACTGTCCCTCCTGTCACAAGCAGCACAAGTTCACTGTGTCACGGGCAACACTGGAGTGTGTATGTTTCCTGTCTCTCTGTGGTACAGAGCAGCAAGCGGAATGCACACTACCTCTTGCTCTGTAGACTCCATGTTACATGCTCTGCTAGCATCAAGATGTCTAAGAATCAGAAAAGTCACATGCCTCCTACAGGAATGCTGTCTGTGGGATGTCCAAGTGAAAAGCAGTTTGGTCCCTAGTGGACGGTTCCCTCACAGTGTCCAAGATTTGCTTCCACAGTTCCCAGTCTGTTCTTTCTTGGCACCTTCTTCAGGCAGCACACGGGGTTCTGCCACATCCTGACCCTCCATTGTGTGCTGGCCCCATTTGGTCAGAAGGGTGCCAGATAGCTGCGGGCCAGTGGAGACTGTTCACTGCAGATGTGTTGGTTACTTCTTTCCTCTCTGGGTCAGAAACAACTTAAGAGAGGATGGATTTAGTTTGACTCATGGTGCATAAGGAGACGTCCTTCATGGCAGTACTGTTGGAGTGGCTGGGCCCACTGCAGCAGGAACATGCTATGTTAGGTCTGCAGAGCAGGAAGCAGAAACTTAGACTGTAAGTGGGGCTGACCTGTACGCAAGCTGCTCCCATGGCCCTATGTCCAGAAGGTTCCATAACTTCCAAAGCATGTTACTGCCTGGGTCCAGCCTTTCAAGCACATGAGCTTGTGGGAGATGGTTCATATTCAAACCATACTTTGACAGCAGGTCAGGCAAAGAGAAGAGTCCCATGGGGACTACAGTGCTACTTTGTTACAGATGTTGGTGTTGCAGAGTCACTGTCCTCAGGGAGGTCCAAGATGTCCAGGTCCCTTTGTGGTGTCTCTCAGTACAGGTGTTGGATGCCAGTCAAGTGGCCTTTGACTCAAGCATTGCGGCAGATGCTACTTACCAGGGAACCCCCGCAGCGGGGAGGTCTCCTTGGCTTCCCACACTCAGCGTAGACATGCCCATAGTACAGGGAGCATGTGGACAGTGGCGGCCACAGTACCTGCCATACAACGACCGACTTTCTTATGACTGTTTTGGGAGTTTCACCAACTCACAGCACAGATTTTATTCCAGAAGGAGCACAGTATTTATTCTCAGCCAAATATGAGTCACCATGGGTTGGAATTACAAATTCAAGTTATCTGAATGACTTGTTCCATGGTAGAGAGGTTACAAACGAACTATAGTTGCAGAACAAAGTGCTCTACAATAGAGCAGATTTTACAAATAGATCTAGACAATCGTCCAGTGAAATGAATTCCACAATCACTATAGCATTCAGCAGGAGTGCTCCAGGGAGGAACACTTCCTTCTTTAGATCTAATCTCATGTAGTTCAGGTTGTTCCCAAGCTCAGTGTGTAGATAAGGATGTTCTTGAACTGCTTTCACCTCCCAGTATTGGACATGGCACTGGGCCTGGCCAAGAGAATTAGTTCTAATAGAATTTTTCCTACTCTTCAGGTGGTGACGTTCCAGCAGGGAACACTTCTGTCCAATGGGAAGACGTATAGAGTAGGGCATGTTTGTAGCCTCTTGTTAGAGGCATTTGGGTGAAATCTAGTTTTCACAGTGTCCTTGTGATTCGTTCTCCAAGTTCTCCAAGATTACATCTGGGACAAATAAGGCACTTTGAATATAACCTTTGAGCTATCCTGAGGAGCATTTTTTAGAAATTTTGTTATTTTGGGGGGGGCTGGAGAGAGGGCTCAGTTCAGCTTCTCCTAGTCATATCTCACATTGCTATATAAATTGGATATTTGTGGTATTGAGGCATAGCAGCTCTTTCCTGATTCTCAGCAGGCATTCTTACATCATCATCTATTTTATTACATTGGGGGTTCTTCCAGTCTGCCAAGTGAAGCTGTTCTCCTGCCCTACTTCCTAAAGCTAACAATCAAATGAACTGATAGGTCAGTAGGGTGATCTGAAATTCCTTATCAAATCCCAGAGGATCCTGGTGGCTCAGGAAACCCTGTAGTATAAATTGTCAGCTCAGTTTTTATCCATGGAATGGAGATTGTATCAGGACTACTTTTCTTTCTGGGTTTTGTCTTTAAAGAGGCTGTAGCAATCTTTTCCTTTGATATAGAATCCTGTTCCCTTCAGGTGTGACTAGGGAAGAATGGAGGAGAGGTGGTGTGCTGGACAGCTTCAGGTGTCAGCTTGACACACCTGGGTAGAGGGAGCCTCAATTGGTGAGCTGCCTCCATTGGACTGGTCTGTGATCATGTATATGGGGCATCTTCTTGATTATTGAGTGATGTGGGAGGGCCCAGCCCACTGTGGGTGGTGCCACCCATGGGCAGGTGGGCCTGTGTTGTATAAGAAAGCAGGCTGAGCAGGGGCCAGGGGAGCAAGCCAGTCAGCAGCACTCCTCTGTGTGGTGTGTGCTCCAGCTCCTGGCTCCAGGTTCCTGCCCTGAGTTCCTACCTTGGGTTACCTCAGTGATAAACTGTGACCTGGGAGATATAAGCCAAATAAACCCTTTCCTCCCCAAGCTGGTAGTGGTCAGTGTTTTGTCACAGCAATGGAGAAACAAACTAGAACAGGTGGTGACGAAAGAAAAGACTCAGATTTCAATGATAGAGCCATCCCAGAGGAGGACAGAGGGAGCGAGGGGTTGGAAGTGTTAGGCTCAGAGTTCACCTTTAGTTCTGACAGTCTTTTTCGTATTACCTTTCATCTCTTTCAATTTTGATAGTTTCTAAAACTCTCTTGTTAATTTCCCAAAGAACCAATTTAGGAAGATGAAGCTAGATGTGGTTGACTCATACCTGTAATCCCAGAACTTGGGAGGTAGAGCCAGGAGAGTCAGGAGTATAAGGCCAGCCTTGCTACAAAGCGAGTGCAAGGCTAGCCCGGGCTATGTGAGATCCTGAATTTAAAAGCAAAACAAACAGTTGTAGTTTTGTTTCTGTTGTTGTGGTAAATACTATGACCAAAAAGCAGCTTGGGGAGGAAAAGATTTATTTCATCTTACAGCTCCTCGGTCACAGTCTGTCACTGAGGGAAGTCAGGGGAGGAACTCAAGCAGGAGACACCATGGAAGAGCACCTCTTCTGGCCCTGTGAGCCGGTACTGCTCACAGTGGGCTGGGCCCTCCTGTACCAATTAGCAATTAAGAAAAAAACCTTGGGGCTGGAGAGATGGCTCAGCGGTTAAGAGCACTGACTGCTCTTGTAGAGGATCTGGGTTCGATTCGCAGCACCCACATGGCGGTTATGAACCGTCCTTAACTCCAGTTCCAGGGGAATCCAAAGCCCTCTTCTGACCTCCACAGCGTTGCATGACATAGGTGCACTCACATACATGCAGGCAATACACTCATACACATAAAATAAAAAGAAAAGAAAAGAAAAAAACCTCACAGACATACCTGTGGGCCAGTCTGATGGAGGAAATTTCTCAGGTGAGGTGTCAAGTTGACAAAAACTTATTAGCACACAGAAAAGAAATAAAGGGGGGATGAAATGTTCTCCACTGAAGGAAACATAAAGCCAAGTCATCTTCAGTCACATTTCCCCCATTTTCCAAATACTTGAAAATTGAGGTTCTGTAATTATCAAATATAAAACCAGCTGGAAGACCAAACTTCCTTCCTTCCTTGAGTTTCAGTCTCCCATTTCAGTGCAGGTGCCATTTCTCCTGAAACTTTAATTTCTTTATAATAAAGGACTTAGAATTTCTATACCAAAAGGGACAAGTTTGCAGTGAACAGGAGATAGAAAAGTGAGACATCAGAGCAGTGGTAGGAGAAAGATGGAATGCCAGCAAAGGTTCCACTAGGTCTTGTGAAGCAGCAAGAGGGTCCAGATCATCAGCCAGACAGAGAGGTCCAGCCCTCAGAAAGGCTCACCAACAGCCCCAGGAGTCGAAAGAGACAGGCTCAAAAGACCCATGCTAGTACCTGGCACCTGTCCGGGTAATTCCAGTGGTGAAAGTGGGGCCCCCCTGGGGCCCCATGCTGGGTCACCACAACTGTCAACACAAACATTGCTCCTGGTCCAAAGGGAGTAAGATAGTTTGTTCTCAGCCAAATGTGAGTGCCCATGGCTTGGGAACATGTATTCAGGTTGTCCCTACTGATTTGCTACATTGTGTTAGAGGTTATATGAACCTTTATCGTCACAGAACTTTAGTCCTAAGTCAACACCTTTATCAAATACACTGGTGGAACATCAGGTAGGCAGTTTATAGGAGAGCAGGGGATCTCTGCTACTGTTTCACATGCTATCTTTTTCTTAAGAAATTTTATATGTGTGTGTTTTCCCTGCATGTATGTATGTGCACCATGTGCATACAGTGCCTACACAGAGGCCAGAAGAGGGCATCGGATCTCCTGGAACTGGAGTTATGGGTGGTTGTTAGCCACCATGTAGGTGTGGGAACCAAACCTGGGTCCTCTGGGAGAGAAACCAGTGCTCTTAACTGTTCAGATGTCTTTTTAAGGCAAGGTCTCACTGTATAGCCTTGACTGGCCTGGAACTCACTGAGTAGACCTGGCTAGAACTCCCAGAGAGCCATCTGCCTTTGCCTCCTGAGTGCAGGGATTAAAGGCATGTGCCTCCAAACCCAGCCTGTCAGAGTCTGTCTTGTTATATTCTTAGCTTTAGGGTTTGATGGAAGCTGCTGGTCTGCTAAGTTTTAGCAATATATTCCACAGGCTTTACCCAGCGTGCACTAGTGGGAGGCCACATGTGGAGGCTGGTGGCCAATGGCTATGGAGGGACTGAGAGTGGTCAGGACACAGCTGTTGGTCCGCAGCACTCCCAGTCCTTAGTCGCAGGCAGAGTCTTCAGCCGGGAGAGGAGAGGGTTCCTTGGAGGACTTAGAGCTGCTGTGTGCTGTGCCTTCTCTTCTTTCCCTTCTCTGCACCTAAAACCTCTCAGCCATGTTCAGATACTTTCTCAGCCCCATCCTCTTTCCTTCTGTCCCAAACCCTGAGGGTGTAAGCGTTAGTCACTGTCATCCCACAGATCCTCAGGGCTCTGTTCATTTTCCAGTTTATTTTCTCTCTGCTCAGATCAGGTAGTATCTGTTGTCTGTGTCAAGTTTACCGATCCCTCCTCTGTCATACTCACTCTGACATCAAGCCCATAAGGTGAGCCTTTTGGTTCTTGTACTTTTTAGCTCCCAGGCTTTCATTTGTTTTCCAAGTTGCTTGTCTATGCCTGTGCTGTCTCTTTTTTTTGTCTTTTTGAGACAGGGTCTCCCTGTAGCCCCAGCTGGCCTGGAACTCACTATGTAGACCAGGCTGGCCTTGAACTCACTGAGATGGGTAGTAAAACGAATCATTCCTGCAGTGGCCTCCACAAATGCAGTCATTGCGGGTAAGGAAACAAGGGCACTTCTTGTTTTGTTTAGTTTTTTCCTTTTTTTA
Source organism: Nannospalax galili (assembly GCF_000622305.1). Taxonomy (NCBI): domain Eukaryota; kingdom Metazoa; phylum Chordata; class Mammalia; order Rodentia; family Spalacidae; genus Nannospalax; species Nannospalax galili. Next base: position 140,163 of record NW_008328704.1, read on the forward strand.
AAAATTTTTTTTAATTATTATTTTTATTTTTATGTGTCTGAGTGTGTTGCCTGCATGTAAGTGCACCCATGTCATGCAAAGCCCACTGAGGTCAGAAGAGGGTGTTGGATTCCCCTGGAACTGGAGGTAGAGATGGTTATTAGCCACCATGTGAGTGCTGGGAATTGAACCCAGATCTTCTGCATGAATAGCCAGTGTTCTTTTTTTTATAATATTCTTTCATTTTATGTAAATAAGTGTATTGCCTGTATATGTGTAAGTGCACCTGTGTTGTGCAATACCCACAAAGACCAGAAGAGGGTGTCAGATCCCTTGTAACTGGAGTTACAAACAATTGTTGACTGCCATGGGGTGCTGGGAACCAAACCCAGATCCTCTGCAGAGTAGCCAGTGCTTGTAACCACCGCTGAGCCATCTCTCCAGCCCCGGTCTGTGCTGTCTGGTATTGGCATCTGTTGATGCACTTTTCCTGGTTCTGGGTAGTCAGCCAAATGGATCTGGGTTCTGTGTTGTGTTTTCTCCTGTGCAGGTGGTTATCCTTTAGGGGTGCAGGCAGGTCCAGGGAAATGAGGTTTTGCCTTCTCAGAGCCCCATCGGAGGCATTCCTGCAGAAGCCATGTACCATGTGTACAGTGCACCCTGCAGTGTGTGCATGTGTGAATGTTTGGTATAGCTCTCTGAAGACTGTGTCTGATCATCACAGTGACAAGAACAGTGAGCTCGACCACCAGCGGGAGCAGTATGAGAATCTGAAGTGGAAGCTGGAGAGGAAACTGGAGGAACTCGACGGCGAGCTTGCTCTGCAGAAGCAGGTAGAGTACCATTGCATTTGGTCCTTCCTGGGGGGCGAGCTTGCTCTGCAGAAGGACGTAGGGCACTGTTGGGTTTGGTCCTTCCTGAGGGGCATTCCTTGCCAAGCTCTTGGAAATCTACATGGTGAGGAGTTCGTTGGATATGCTCTCCAGGAGAAGTGGAACAGCTGGGCTGTGCTCCACCCTGGGGTCTGTTGGACAGGGTCTTTCCTGGCAGTCACTGCCAACTTGTTCTCATGTGCTGGTCAGAGGTCTCCAGAGAAACAGAGTCAAGGAGCTATGTAGATGTGTACAAGTATCTGTATGTGTGAGTTGACCCATGTGGTTGTGGAGGCCACCCCATAATCTGCCATGTAGGCTGGAGAACCTGGCACTGGGTGTACTTATGTCTGAACCCAAAGGCCTGAGAAGCAGGAGTCCCACCCTTTGAGGGTGGTAGACGATGGCAGTCAGGACTCACAAGGAGGGAATCTGCCCTTTGTCACATTTTTGTTCTTTCAAGTCTTCAAAATATTGGCCCACACCACCCTGTGGGAAGCCTGGGTCTTTACTCAATGCACTGGTTTAGATGTTCATCTCCTCTGGAAGCTTCTTCATAGACACTGAGAAATAATGATTTACAAACTAACTGGGAAGGCTTTAGGCCAGTCAAGTTGACTCAAAATTAACCATTAGAACATCTACTCTTTGTCAACCTGGCCCCATACACATTTCCCCATCTTGTAAAGCATACTTAATTCCCACATAAAGATACTAGCAAGGGTATAACGCCACTTAATGTGATACAGCAGTTTTGAGTACAACCAAAATGTGATAGTTTCTTCCCCAGTGTGGTACAAAGCATTCACGTTTTTGAGTTAAGGTCTTCCTGTAGAGCCCATCCTGGCCTCAAACTTGCCATCCTGCCTCAACCTCCCAATGATGTTTGGATGCATCACCTCATCCACCTAAAGTTGGGGTTTTTGGTTATTTTGGGGAGTGGGTTTTTTTTTTTTTTTGAAACAGGGTCTCCCTGTAGCCCCATCTGGCCTGAAACTTACTATGTAGACCAGGCTGGCCTCAAACTCACACCACAGGTTGGGAACCAAGGTGAGTATTCTGCCAGTTGCTAGGCATATGTGTCCCAGTAGTTTATTGAAGAACCGGGGGGCAGGGGTGACCACTGGATAGGTTTGGGGACTCACTGTGCCCACTGTGGGAGACACCTGACCACTTGAGTGCCTCCTGAGTGCTGGAATTAAAGGTGTGTACCACCATACCCCACCTATTTATTTGGGTTTTTGAGACAGAGTCTCACTATATAGGCTTCAAACTCCCTGAAGGCCTCCTGCATCTGCCTCCCAGGTGCTGGGATCACAGGCATGTGCTATCACACCTGACCCTCTCCCCATTATCTTGAAGCCCAGCTGTTTTTACTTCCTTTTTCCTTATTGTGATCAAATATCAAATACCACAAGAAGCAACTTAAGAGGAGAGGCTTATTTTGGGTCCCTGCTTGAGGAGATACCATCAGCCATAGTGAGGAAGGCATGGTGCCAGACAGCTGTGTGGTAGGAACATTCAGCAGCTAGCTGAATTACGTCCGGAAGCAGAGCCCAGGTTGGTTGTGGGACTGGGCTATAACCCTCAAGCACCATCCCTTAGCAGCCTACTTCCTGTAGTGAGGTCCCACCTACTGAAGGTTCCACAGCCTCAGAATAGTGCCACCATCTGGGACCAAGTGTTCAAACATAGGAGTGTCTGAGAGACCAACTATACCACCAGGAGACTCAGCTGACTGCAATTTGGATGAAACATGCCCTGATGCTTTACACAGAGTCCAGATCCAGCGGATGTTGGAGAGAGTGTGACAGGGTCTCCTTCGCTCCTCCCAGAGATTGGAAACTTCATTGTAGTGGCCACTGTGCAAAGAATATTGCTGCATGGTGACCTCTGTGCAGGAACATGGAATTGTATGCATCCCACAGCAGACATGTGATTCCCAGTTACATACATCTTGCTTTTAGACTTGTGTACAAGATACTAGAGAAGCTGAAAGCAGAAGTCAGCCATGCTGCCCCTATATCTACCCCTTTCCTCCCTAATCCTTGGATGAAGGTGTCCTTGGGCAGATACGGTGGGGTACATGGGCACCTGCAGAGAAGCAGCTCTGCCCTGGTCACTGGAAACAATGGTTCTCAAGACAGAACCTCTTCTCGTAGACTTGCATGTGTGGAGTAGGGCCTTGCTGCCTGTGCAGCCTGCCCACGGCACAGTTCACCCACAATATGATAACATATGCCAAAGTGGGACTGAAAGGGTACCTGTAACACTGACCCCTTGAACCTCACCCCGACACACAACTACTCTACCAACTGGGGCCAGCAGAGGAGGCTGGACTCCTAGTGGGATGGGTACTTCCAGCCCTTCTGCCTGGACATGGAGCCAGTACTCTTGACTGCCTTTGGGAGTTAACACTCAGGATGCTGCCTTGGCTCAGAACATTCTTGATATGTCATGGTAAATTGTCCTCAGAGGATTTCTTTTAAAATTCTTAGGAACCAGCTGGGCATGATGGCCCATACCTTTAATCCCAGTGCTTGGGAGGCAGAGGCAGGCGAATCTGTTACTTCAAAGCCAGCCTGGTCTACATAGTGAATTCCAGGCCAGCTGGGGCTACAGGGAGACCTCAAAAAAAAAAAAGATGACCTAAAATTCTTAGGGACCAAAGTCCTTTGTGAACTGTAGATAGATTTGACTTTGGAAACAGCCAGGAGTCTTACACATTAAGCCAGGGCCTGAAGTGTGTGGTCAAAAAAAGACCAACTGTGCCAGACACGGTGGCTCAAGCCTGCAATCCTAATACTTGGGAGACTGAGGTTAAAGAATCACTGTGAGTTCAAGGCCATCCTGGGCTACAGAGTCTCAAAACAGCAAAACAACTGAAGACCAGCCATGACTTCTAAGAAATGATGCTTCTTGGTGGTGCCAAATTTACCAAAGGAGTTTGAGGAGGGCTTTGACTGGAGAAGGTATTAGTGGCACTTGGCTAGCATGCCATGCCTAGGCAACATTCTTGTAGAACTGCTGTTCAGACTCGGCAGAGCACACTCAGGTGTCCCTGCAGACATCAGGGAGCATGGGTCCTGTCACCTCAGTGGTATCCCTATCTCTAGAAGCAGAAAACCTTGGTGTGTGCTACTCCAGCTCTGACTTCTGCAGGAAGCATGGGAAGGATTTGCCCACTGTGGCCGACAACAGCCAGCCCACTATGGCCCAGGGCAGTCAGTCTGAGACAGCCTGTGTGACCTGAAGTGGTGGAGTAGAGGGGTTGCTTGAACACAGTCCTGCTCCTCCTGCTCCTCGAGGCTCAGTCTTTCTGTTGTTAATTTCATGTGTGTGTTAATTTCATGTATGTGTCCTCTAGTGACGTGTCAGAATTGATTCAGTGAAATGATTCTGATTCTTCTCTTGAAAAGTAACGTATGAGCTGATGGCAAGTAAGCCAGTCTGTTTAACTTTATTACACAAGCAAGTTTTGGACTGTGGACCAAAGGAAATCCTTTTCCTGTTGGTTAGTCTCAGGGTCATGAGACATGGAGATTTATTCATTCATTTAAGAAATGTTTTTGAGCCGGGTGTGGTGGTACATGCCTTTATTCTCAGCACTTGGGAGGTGGAGGCAGGTGGATCTCTGTGAGTTCAAGGCCAGCCTGGTATACATAGTAAATTCCAGAGTTCTAGGCCAGCTGGAGCTACAGGGAGACCCTGTCTCAATAAGACAAAAGAAAAAAGTTTTTGAATACATGCAACATGCTGGTAGCCTTCAGGCTGTGGGTTGGGCTTGAATGCCTGACATGCCTAGCTGTGCCTGCCCTGCAGAACAAGGAACACCTTGGGGTACAGTTTACCACCTGAACCTTAAGCAAGGTCCAGAGCCCTCGCCTTTCCAAAGTGGACGTGGTGAGACAGGAGGGTCAGAAGTGGGGTGAGTGGGGACTCACCTTTAAAGTAGAGTGACCAGCAAAGACCACCTGACATTGTTGAGGGACTGTAGGGGAGAGCTCAGCAGGAGGGACGCAGGTGCCTAGCTGTATGCTCAGGGATACTAGAAGCTAGTGTTCAGAGTAGGGTGATGGGGTGGAGGGGGCCCTGCAGAGTCTGCAGACCATTCCAGTCACATGGGAGGCTGTTGGGGTTTAAGCAGAGCAGTGACATGATTGAGGATATACAGAGCCTGAAGGGGGAGAAGTCTCCAGCAGGCTGCTTAGGGCTACCTGGGCAGTAGGCCTCTGCAGATGAAACCAGCCGAATCTTGTTATGCCTAGAAGGGAAGCCAATGGATGCCTGATGGGTCTGGTGGAGAAGACACAGATGGAGTTGGTCTGAGCACTCAGGGGATCACTCCTGGTTGTCAAGTCAAGGGCATGTATGAGGAGGACAGTGGGAGACACACTTGTGTGGATGTCCAGGGCTTCATAAAAAGGCCCCTGGCAAAAGCCTAGGGCTATCACCGAAGCCTGAATATGAACACAGCCCCCAAAACCTTGGCTGCGAAGGCACAGCGGAGGTCCGAGGTCGCAGAGCATGTTGGCCAGCAAGGCAGAAGCTCTGGTGTGACTTGGTAGTGTGGATCCCTGCCCTCTAGTGGCCACAGCCTGCAGAACTCTCCCCTGCTTGCCTTCCTCCCTCCTTCCCTCTCTCTCTGCTGGAGATGGAACTCGGCATTATACATGCCAGGTGGGTGGTTACACCTGAGCTATATCCCCAGCCCATGACTTTATGATTTTGCTTGTTTGTTTTTTAAATATTTTTATTTTTTTTATTTTATGTGTATGTGTTGCATGTATTGCCTGCATGTGGGTATGTGCACCTGTGTTGTGCAGTGCCCACGGTCAGGAGAAGGTGTCAGATCCCTTGGAACTGGAGTTACGGATGGTTGTTAGCCACCATGTGGATGCTAGGAGTCGAACTTGGGTCCTCTGTAAGAGTAGTTTGTGCTCTTAACTGCTGAGCCATCTTTCCATCCCAGGAACTTTATAATCTGTAATAATAATTTTCATATTCTGATTCCATTAAGAGTTCCTCGTGTGACTACTCATTTCACATTAACCTTCCAAATGATGAAAAAGTGATGTAATTTTCATCTGTGGTTTGTGTAGTTTTCTAAGCCAGAACCTGTACAGCTGGTGGTGCAGAGCTCTTCTAGGTGTCACAGGCCTGGCTCAGGGCCTGTCTACCAGGGCTAGAGAGAGAAATGAATAAAGAAATGGGGCTTACTTGTTCACCAGTGGCTGGAGGACCCAGACACTCCCATGAACACCATGGCTGGTCTCCTCCTGTCAGAGAAGCGGAAGGAAGTAGCAGGACGGAGCACAGCAACCCTGAGAGCAAAAGTGACTGCTACCTAGGAGCTCAGCAAGAACTGCAGGAGCCACGTTAGCTGCTCAGAGTGGCGCCCACGGAGCACCCATGCAGCAGAGCACAAGGCTGCTTGAACTTGGTCCCTTTTCTTTTTTTTCCCCCCCTTTTTTTTTTTGAGACAGGGTCTCATTGTGTAGCCTTGGCTGGCCTGGAACCTGCTCTGTAGACTAGGCTAACCTCAGACTCACAGAGCTCTGCCTCTGCCTCCCAAGTGTTGGGATTAAGGTATATAAGTATATAAAATATGTATAAAAATCAAACATTTAGTTCGAGGCCAGCCTGGTCTACATAGTGAGTTTCAGGCCAGCTGGGGCTACAAGGAGACCCTGTCTCAAAAAAAACAACAAAAAAGCAAACATTTAGTGATAATAAGTCATGAATTTATTTTCTAACAGTTCTTGGCTGGTGAGATGGCACAGTGGGTAAAGGTGCTTGCTTGCCAAGCCTGCTGGCTTGAGTTTAGTCCCCAGAACTCAAACTGGGGAAGGAGAGGTGATTTTGGCAAGTTGTCCTTTGTGTATGCCATGGTATGTGTGTGCACCCCCAAAAACCCAATAACTGTACAAGTAAAATTTAAAACAATTCTTTGGCCAGGCGTGGTGGCACACGTCTTTAATGCGAGCACTTGGGAGGCAGAGGCAGGCGGATCTCTGAGTTCAAGGCCAGCATGGTCTACATAGTGAGTTCCAGGACAGCTGGGGCTACAGGGAGACCCTGTCTCAAAAAGACAAACAAACAAACAAACAAACAAAAACCATTCTTTGGTATACATATAACTTTGCCATTTACTAACAATGAAGCTGGGCATGGTAGGATATGCCTTTAATCTCAGTACTTGGGAGGTAGAAGCAGTTGGATCTACTCGATGAGTTCAAGGCCAGCCTGGTTTACGTAGTGAGTTCTAGGCCAACCAGGGATTCGTAGTGAGCCCTTGTCTCAAAAAACAAACAGAACAAGGGCGATGACTTGGGGGTTAAGAGTGCTTACTGCTCTTCTAAGACATTCTGGGTGTGATTCCAGCACCCACATGGTGGCTAACAACCATCTGTAACTCCAGTTCCAGGGGATCTGCTGCCCTTTTGTGGCACTTACATACATGCAAGCAAAAGAATCCTATATGTGAAATAAAACTAAGGTGTTAAAATCCCACAAAACAATGAAAACAAATCTCCGTGTGTGTGTGTGTGTGTGTGTGTGTGTGTGTGTGTGTGTGTAATTTATATAAACTAATGAGATGGATGTGCTTACTTATTTTTGCATAAATAATTAAATCTTGACTGACTTTTTTTTTTTTTTTTGTCTTTTTGAGACAGGGTCTCCCTGTAGCCCCAGCTGTCTTGGAACTCACTATGTAGACCAGGCTGGCCTCAAACTCACAAATATCCACCTGCCTCTGCCTCCCAAGTGCTGCTGGGATTAAAGGTGTGTGCCACCGCACCCAGCTTGACTGACTTTTTGATACTGCAGAATGTAAAGCATCTTCAAGGTTTTTTAGAGTTTATTGACACTTTGAGTCTACAATTTCCAGTGATGAGGAGACTGCAGTACAGAATGAGAGCACATTCAGAGCCATTTCAGAAACTGCTCAAATCGTGTCCTAATCCCAAGCAAGAATTCTTTGAGCAATTTTTAAACTTTCTTATTTTTTAACCTTTTAAAAAATTATTTTTGGCCGGGTGTGGTGGCGCACGCCTTTAGTCCCAGCACTTGGGAGGCAAAGGCAGGCAGATCTTTGTGAGTTCGAGGCCAGCCTGGTCTACATAGTGAGTTCAGGTCAGCTGGGGCTACAGGGAGACCCTGTCTCAAAAGGACAAAAAATTTTTTTTTTTATTTTATGTGTATGAGTGTATTGCCTACATGTATATAAGTGCACCCGTGTCACACAATTCCTCTGGCGGACAGAAGAGGTGTCAGATCCTCTGGAACTGGAGTTATGGATGGTTGTTAGCTGCCATGTGGGTGCTGGGATTTGAACCTGGTTTCTCTGCAAGAGCAGCCAGTGCTCTTTTTTTTCTCTTTTTGTGATGGGGTCTCCCTGTAGCCCCAGCTGGCCTAGAACTGACTGTGTAGACCAGGCTGGCCTGGAACTCACAGATCCGCCTGAAAGCAGCCAGTGCTCTTAACTGCTGAGCCATCTCTCCAGCCCCACAATTTTTAAACTTAAAAAAAATTACATTTTATTTGTGTCGTATGTGCATATATATGGGAACACATGTGGTAGTCAGAGGAAACCTGTGGAGTCAGTTCTGTCCTTCTGCTGTGTGGATTCTGGGGCTCACACAGGGTCATGGGGGCAGTTGGCTTTACCATTTGAGCCATCTCGCCAGCCCAGAAGTTTAAAAAAACTTTTTTACAAAACCCAAGTCAAATAGCAATTTAAAATTTTTATTTATTTATTTTTAGTTTATGTGTATGAGTGCTTTGCTTGCATATATGTAGGTGTACCACATGCATGCAGTGCCCATAGAGGCCAAAAGAGAGTGTTGGATACTTCTAGAACTGGATGTTACAATGAAACTGACATGTGATGCTGGAACCAAATCTGGGTCCTTTGCAGCAGCAGCCAGTGTTTAGCCACCGAAGCAGCTCTCCTGCCTGTCAAACTGCAGTTTCTAAGCTCCAACACTCTAACACAGTACAACCTAAAGATACACAGAAATACTTACATATGGAGAGTGTTGGTGGGAGGTATTAAGCCCTTTCTCCACACTTAGACCATCACATGTATCTAAGAACAGAACTTTGTATGTTCCGTAAAGACACCGCTATTAGTGATGGACAGTGCTCTTAAATCTGAGCCAAGGGGTTTCGGACAGTGCTTGTTGTGCATGGAAGGACCAAATGTGTAGTGCAAAGTACACGTGTGTTCAGAACCAAGGCTGCAGAGAAGTCCCACCATGCATCACCAGGAGCACCTTGGGTTCTTTCTACATTTGATTTTGAATTACTTTTTGGTCATTGCATGTTCAGGAACCTCTTACTATTGCCAAATTTTTTGTGACCCACAATTTAAAAATCTGAGCCTTCGAGACCCACACCTGTCTTGTTACTCAGGAGCCAAGCTTCCACGAGAGAACATTTGAGGGCTACACCCTGTCCAGACCAAAGCTCACATCCCTAGTGGCAATGCCACTGAAGCCTCACTGCTCCCTGTGTGGACGCTTCCACCACAGGTACAGGAGATCACTCAGCCCGTGTAGGGCACATGGGGTCTGTTGTATCTAGTGTACTCATCCCCAGTTTCCTTGAAACCCCTGTGTGCGTGCACACACACAAACACATGCCTCCACCCTTGACTCACTGATATGTGGTAGTCTGGGTGGGGCCAGCTGTCCTCCATCCACCCGGACCCTCTTGTTCCAGGAGCTGCTGCAGGAGTTTGAATCTGAAATGCAGAGGAGGGAGCATGAGTTCCAGCTGAAGGCTGATGACATGGGCAACATGGTCTTGTCCCACGAGCTCAAGGTAACTGTCCCTGGCTTTTGAAGGCTTTTCTTCAGCAGTGAATGGTGAGGCCACGTCTGAACTGAGAATTAGACGCAAAGGGGTGTGAGACGAGGCTTTGGCTGCATGGGGCTAGGGTAGGGCCGGCTTTGGTGAGGTGCAGGGGAGGTTCTACCAGGGCCACCTCACAGCCCCTCTCCTCAGTCGGAAGAGCACAGCTCCCCCAGCTCCCAGTCAAACTTCTGTGCCTTTGGTCAGTGCCCTCCTCTCAGTTTACTCCCAGCTGCTGCAGATCTGCACTACTGACCTCTCTCCGTGAGAGCTTCAGAACAGGCCAGTGAGAGGTGACTCTCCATCTTACAACTGGGAAAGCTTGAGCTCAGGGTTTGTCTGTGAAGCAGAGCTGGGTAGAGTCTTGCTGGAGGGTGCTAGCTGTCTCCGAATGCTCACACTCTAAGTGGCACCCAGCCATGCCACAGCACAAGGAGCATAGGTGCCTCACCTTTAGGACTCAGGGCAAGGTCCAGCCTAAAGGGTCTTTGACCGGGCAGGACTGCCACTGCTTTGAGTGGAGAAGTAGAGTGAAGGGCCCGGTCTGGCCTTTGCCAGTCACTATGGGACAAGTGTCTATGTTGGCACAGGGCCCCAGGCCAAGTTTCCCACCCTCCTCACAGTATAGCAGTTTAAGGTTAGCTCTGGGCCCAGTGGGGAGCCCTAAGGGAAAGGCAGCTGACATGACTAGGGCCCAGGCCAGGAAGCCTTACTGCTACACAAAACAGCAGTCCTCATCCTCATGCCGAGCACTGCCAGCCAAGGCCTTCGTGCACCTGCTGGCCCCAGGGTACCACAGTGGTGTACCAGTCTCATGTCCCCACCCCCTTGCCTCTGCCCCTGGAGACAATGCTGACCCTATCAGCCAGACCCCAGGGCTATCTGGGCTTTAAGGGCAGGGCTCGCACAGGGACCCTCAGAGGCCACCTTAGGAAGTCCAGTACGACAGAGAGGACAAGTACATCTCCTAATACCACAGTGGGACAGACATCCATATCAGAGATGAGGATGCCTAAGGTACCCTCCCCACTGTGTAGTCCCAAAGCCCTCGCACCTGCTTTATCATATAGAGCTTAGAATAAAATGTTTGTCTCCCTGCCTGACCTAGGTGGATCCCCTGGACACACACAACTGATTGGGCAGCCACCCTCACCACATGTTACTGTAGACAAGAAAGCAGGCCTCGGGAGCTTATCTAGAACTTCTAAGCTGGTGCTTGGGTGGGGTCACTATCCATAGCTGCTGTACATATTTATGGAGCACAGTGTGCATTTCAGTATGTGTACACAGCGCCTTGTCAAGGTGGTTGGCATGTTTGTCATCACTTGGTAGCAGAACATTCAAGCACCTTTGTGAACCTTCAATCATTGGCCAACCTTAATCCCCTGTGTTGCAGAGTGCCACACCATTCCACCTACCAGTTATTCTGGAACTTTCCAATCTTTCTCAGGTTAAACTTCTGAACAAAGAGCTGCAGGCTCTGAGAGAAGCCGGCATGCAGGCAGCAGAGAGTCTTCAGAAGGCAGAGAGGAAGCACACGGAGCTAGAGAAGAAGCTGCAGGACACCGCCTGGGAGCTCCGCGACATGGAGGCGGTGAAGGGCGCCCAGTGTGTGGGTTCTCCTCAGGGAGGCATGGTCCCTTATGTAACTGCTCTTCACTGATATAATTTTCCCTTAGGATAAAGGACTTGGAGGATAAGCTTTGCTCCGTGCAGCTGTCTAGGAAAAAAGAGGAGGAGATCTTTAGGAGGAAGTAAGTGCTTCTGCCTGTGTCAGTGCTTCTGGCAGAGGGCCAGACCTGCTGAGCTGCGCTACAGTCCCTGGAGACAAAGCCTGGTGACAGTGGCCTGCCCTGAGATGCCCCTTTAGCTCTATCCTGATGGTACCTCAGAGAGGGTTAGACCTTCAGTGTCTCAAAATTTAAACTGTTTTAAGGACTAGGACTCTGGTTCAGCAGTAGAACGTGGCTTAGAATGCCTGAAACTCTGGGTTTAATCTCCATTACCAAAAAAAGTTTAATTTAAAAACCTCAATTAAGGCAGGCGTGGTGGCTTTAATCCCAGCACTCAGGAGGCAGAGGCAGGTGGATCTCTGTGAGTTCAAGGCCAGCCTGGTCTACATAGTGAGTTCCAGGACAGCTACAGGGAGACCCTGTCTCAAAAAGACCAAAAAAACAAAAAATAAAACAAAAAAAACCCTCAATTAGTTAATTTTTATAGGCCAGTGAGATCGCTCAGTGGATAAAGTCACTTGCTACCAAGCCTGATGACTTAGTTCCATCCCTAGACCTACGTGCTAGAAGAAGAGAACTGACTTCATATGTGTCATACATGTATACACATACATACATGTATACACATAAATACACTAAATAAATAAATGTAAAATAAATACTTTTTAAAAAAATTTTTACAAATCTTTGAGAATTTCATATATGCATATAAGGGTTTTGATCAAATCCATGCCCACTCCCTCCCCTCCAACATGCCCCCCTCAGAAGGGGTAACCCTAAGATCTTTTAAGGATTAGATACAAGCTCCCAAATACTTTTGACATTTTTGGCCTTGGAACAGAGTATGTTGCTAACAGGCCCAAGGACATTCTGACTTTTAGCCAAGAAACTGGCTATATTTCTTTGCGGTCTTTTTACCCTAACTGCCTAGCCAATTCCTACCTCCTGTTCTTATCACACCATCCTCTGAAGGGGTTACCCAAATTGCCAATAGGGAATAGGGACACTGATAGCTCTGGCTTCTTCTATGCTGAACAGGGACTCAGGGTGAGGCAATTGGAGTACCCCTTCGACTCCCAAATTGCATAACCTTGTCTCTAAGGGAAGAAGAAAGTCCTTGAATCATGAATGGGAGGTGTGAAGGGATAAGGATCTGCAGCTGAAAGGCATGCCCTCACAGATGATGCACCACTTTCTTCTGTACCATGCTCTGGGTGCCGAAGACCTCGGATGTATATGTCTAAACAGCCCTGTGTCAATTTACAGGGCCCAGACAGCCTCTTCCCTTGTCCAGATCTTCCAAGGGTGGACTACACAGTTGGAGGACATAGCCTTAGTCTTGGAGATGTCCAAGTGACATATATTTGATGAGGATGGGGATGGGGAGAGCAGAGTACACTGTGTACCCAGGGTCAGTTGTAGACTGGGATGGGACAGTAGTAGAAACAGGACATCTCTCACCAGGGATGGGCAGCCAAGGAGCCAGGTTTTTCCTTGATCTGTTGTGGAATTGACGCTTGGCATCCGTAAACTTTTTTTTTTTTTTTTTAATGTGTATGAGTGTATTGTATTACCTGTGTGTATGTGAGTGCATCCATGTCGTGCAATGCCACAGAGGTCAGAAGAAGGCTTTGGATTCCCCTGGAACTGGAGTTATGGATGGTTCATAGCCTCCATGTGGGTGCTGGGAGTCAAACCCGGGTCCTCTGCAAGAGCAGTCAGTGCTCTTAACCGCTGAGCCATCTCTCCAGCCCCCGGCATATGTAGTCTTTTAAAAAAATATATTTTGCCGGGTGTAGTGGCACATGCCTTTAATCCCAGCACTCGGGAGGCAGAG
>NW_008328704.1:153642-186479 GCF_000622305.1 Nannospalax galili
GGGTTTTTTTTTAATTTGTTTTTATTTTGTGTCTGAGTGTATTGCCTGTTTGTATGTGTGTATACCCATGTCATGCAGTACCCACAGAGGTTTCCAGTAGAGGGTGTCAGATCCCCTGGAACTGGAGTTACGGACGGTTGCTAGCCACCATGTGGGTGTTGGAAATCAAACCTGGGTCCTCTGTAAGAGCAATCAATGTTCTTAACTGTTGAGCCATCTCTCCAGCCCCCGTAAAGTTAACTTTTAAAAATTAGAGGTCTTATTAACTTTTTTTTTTTTTTTTTTTTGGTCTTTTTGAGACAGGGTCTCCCTGTAGCCCCAGCTGTCCTGGAACTCGCTATGTAGACCAGGCTGGCCTTGAACTCACAGAGATCCACCTGCCTCTGTCTCCCGAGTGCTGGGGTTAAAGGCGTGTGCCACCACACCTGGCTATCTTTTATAAATTTTAGATTGCAGCCCCAAACTTTACCATGTTGACACAATCACGTTTTAGTCTCATGGATGTAAAGTCTTCTGAGCTCTGAAGAGCCCTCCTTTTCCTGCTGACAGGCCCTGTGACTGTGGGTCATGGGACCTGGTCAACAGCAGCAGGTGCTCCACAGTGCCAGATGTCATGGGACACCCAGGAAGTAGATGGTGTGGCACTTAAGGTGGGGGGCACCAAAAGGGTATTTAGAGAGCATTGCCCCTCACTCAGACTACAGTGAGGGTCAGGACGGGCTGGAGCAGTGTGGGCATGCTGAGTAGGGGCAGGACAGCAAGGTGGCTTCATGGCAGAGGCTGTGGCTGTGAGGTGGGTGGCCAGTGAAGCAATCCCGCTGGGAGAAGCCAGGGGTCATTTCCTTTCTCTTCCCAGCAGAAGCACACAGTTACTGTCACTAAGACACGCATGGGCTGCTTGGGAAGGTGCTATGCTGTAAGATGGGAAGTGACTGAGAGCAGCTGTTCCTGGGTTTCTTAAGCCTTTTGTTGCCACAATGTTCGTGCAATACTGGCAAACTGAGAAGAGCTTTCAAGGAGAACTCTTAGGAAGCTTTGTTTGACAACTTGACCTGTAATGAGAACAGCAGCTGCAAACTCCCCTCCTGCCTCCTGGGAGCCCCCTCCGTGGTGCAGAGAGGATGGTGCCTTTACCCAGATGAGGCCTCTGAGGCAGAGCCCAACAGACACAGAGCAGGATCAGCAATGAAGGGGCCACTCACAGCCTGGCCAGGCTGTAGGAAACTTGCCAGCATTGTGCGGGGAAGTGGGGAGGGGAGGGGAGAGTTTTGATTGGTCTTGGTTTGTTTTTCTTTGAGACAGGATCTTGTTATGTAGCCCAGGCCAACTTAACATGATGATCTCTTGCCTCAACCTCCTGAGTGCTGGGATTACAAGTGTGTACTACTCTGTGTTTTAGGCCAGTATAGACCAGTAGGGAATTCAAAACCAGCCTGGACCATATGAGACCTTGTCTCAAAAAAATGATGAAAGTGCACTATGCATGCAGTGTTCATGGAAGCCAGAAGAGAGTGTCAGATCCTCTGGAATTGGAGTTATGGACAGTACCATAACTCCAGTTCCAGGGAATCCAACTCTTTTCTGTTCTCCATGGCACCGCACAACATGGGTGCATTTACATACATGCAGGCAAAGCATTCATACACATAAACTAAAAATAAATTAATTTTTAAAATTAAAAAAAAATTTTAGTTGAACCGATCACCTTAGTTTATATTCATACAGAGTAATGATAAAACTTGGTGGGATCGCCTGGTGTGGTGACGGACGCCTTTCATCACAGTGCTCAGGAGACAGAGGCAGAGGCAGGCAAATCTCTGTGAGTTCAAGGCCAGTCTGGTCTACATAGAGAGTTCCAGGCCAGCTGGGGCTACAGGGAGACTCTGTCTCAAAAGAACCCCCCCCCAAAAAAAAAACTTGCTGGGATCACAAGATATTAAGGGCTCAGAAAGTGCTCTATATTAGCATATAACGACCTTGTGCACTAGGCTGATTATGAAGCAGGTCACACACTGTCTTGGGAATGTCCTCCCATGGCAGGGTTCCTTACACCAGCTGCCTGGCCCAAGCTGCAGGTGGCTTTCTTGATACCTGACAGAGCAATTGGTGGTCTCTCAAACTCTACCTCCTGAATTACAAGTTGGAGACCACCAGGCCACCTTCCCTCAGTGAAGCACATAACATCGGTTCAGGTCAAAGTCTCCTTGAAACATTCTCCAATCACTCTGTGAAGCTGAGGTTTCCCTGTGTCACCCAAGCACCTTGTAGTAAGTACCCAGTACATTCAGAGGTGGGAAAACAGAAACATGGAGATCTTGGTACCCTTTTACTGGGGCTTTATTTTTCAGTGTATTAGCAAGAGTTTTACAGTCTTCCCCTAAAACCTTGAACTTGCAAACTAAATTTCCATGCAGGGAACATGTTCATATAAGTGGCAGAGCTCATCCTCACTTCAAAACTAGGAGCGGGGTTGGGTTGCACTGTGAAAGGCTCAATTCATATATGCATGCTTACAGTGTTTGGAGGAATGTCATGAAAATCAAGTTGAATATATCTTGCAAAATACATCATGAAAGGCAAGCCAGGCTCAGACAAACTAGTGTGGCAGCTCAAAACTGTAGAAGTCTGCTCTTGCTTTCATGGGCTAGTCAGGAACCAGTGGTATGCCAAGTGCTTTGTGCCCTGTTTTAGTGTCAGTCTGGTTGGGGCTTGTGAGCATTGGAGGGTTTCCAGGAGCCTGGCATCTAAGAATGGCTTCATCCTGCTTGCATAGAGGACCACACAGACACACAGACTACACCTTGGAAGCTAGGAGTAGACAGATACCGCCTGCAGAGTCAGCCGTCCAGTCAGGAACAACCATAGTGTGAGAAAGTGTCATAGACACTTTGGAAGGTTCAGGACCTGAGTGCACAGCTGGACCCATCTCTATTTCAGGCATGAAGAGCTTGACCGTCTGGCCAGGGAGAAGGACACAATGCTGACAGTAGTGAAGGAGGCCCATACAGAGCAGCTGCGGGCACTGGAGGCCAGGGTGCTGGAGCTGCAGGCCCACTGCGAGACCCTTGAGGCACAGCTGCGCAGGGCCGAGTGGACACGAGCTGACACTGTCAAGGAGAAGAATGTCCTCATTGACAAGTGAGCTGCCGCCACTGCTACTTAGGATATGTTTTATTTGTGGTAAAGCATTAATAACAATGGGTACTTTTATGTTTAGTTTTCTTTTTTTTAGGTACTTATTTTTATGTGCATCTATGTGCATTTTACCTGCATATATATAAGTGTACCATGTGTGTGCCTGGTGCCATGGAGGCCAGAATAGGGCATCAGATTCCCTGGACTGGGGAATGGGTTTTAGCTGCTGTGTGGGTGCTGTGAACCAAACCTGATCCTCTCTGTCCAGCCTGTGTGTGTGTGTGTGTGTGTGTGTGTGTGTGTGTGTGTGTGTGAAACAGGGACTCGTTTAGTCCAGACTGGCCTGAAACTTGCTATGTAGCTGAGGATGGCCTTAAACTTCTAATCCTCCTGCCTCTACCTTCCAAGTGCTGGGATTACAGGCATATGTCACTACGCCTGGCTCTTTTTTTTTCTCTTTCTCTGTCTTGGAGATAGGGTCTTGCTGTATAGCCCAGGCTGCCCTCTACTGCATCCTCCTGCCTCAACCTCACAAGTGCTGGGGTTGCAAATACACACTACTGTGCCTGGCATACTTTACCATTTAATCTCTTTTTAGTGTAAAGTTTAGTGGCACCAGTGCTCATGGATGCTTTCCTGTTCCATCTGTGCTGGGTGCTTTACTGTCAACTTGACACCCCTGGGTAGAGGGAGCCTCAGTTAGGGAACTGCCTCCATTGGCCTGGCCTGTGGCCGTGTCTGTGGGGTATTTTCTTGATTGTTGAGTGATGTGGGAGGGCCCAGCCTACTCTGGGTGTTGCCACCCATGGGCAAGTTGTCTTCTATAAGAAGCAGTCTAAGCATGGACCAAGGGAGCAAGTCAGTAAGCAGTATTCCTCTGTGGCCTGTGCTTCAGCTTCTGCCTCCAGGTTCCTACCTTGGGTTCCCTGATGAATTGTGACCCAGGAGGTGTAAGTGGAATAAACCCTGTCCTCCCCAAGATGGTATTGGTCAGAGTGTTTTTTCATAGCAATTGAAAGCAAGCTAGAATGACATTGAACACTATTTTCCCCTCCCCAGTCCTGTCTCCTGATGATTCCCATCCACTTTCTGTCCCTAGGGGTTTGCGGCCTCTAGGAATGGCACATAAATTGGAATCCTGTGCTGTTTGTCCTTTTGTGACTGGCCTGTCTCACTGATTTGAGTCCTCAAGGGTCATCCACAGTCACAGAATTTCATTCTTCTATAATTGTTTTAATTTTTATTTTATGTGTATGAGTGTTTTGTGGGTATGTATGTATGTATACTCATGTATGCTATGCCCACAGAGGCCAGAGGAAGGCATTGGATCCCCTGGAACTGGAGTTACAGATGGTTAACCACCATGTGGGTGCTGGGAACTGAACTCAGGTCCTCTGCAAGAGCAGCCAGTGCTCTTAACTGCTGAGCCACCTCTCCAGCCCCTTTAAATTGTTTTAATCGAGTTAAAATATATAGCCGGCAAAGTGGACCATGCCTTTAATCCCAGCACTTGGGAGGCAGAGGCAGGTGGATCTCTGAGAGTTCAAAGCCAGCCTGGTCTACATAGTGAGTTCCAGGCCATCTGAGGCTACAGGGGGACCCTGTCTTAAAAAAGACCTAAAAATAATAAGCTGGGCGTGGTGGTGCACGCCTTTAATCCCCTCACTCGGGAGACAGAGGCAGGCAGATCTCTGTGAGTTCAAGGCCAGCCTGGTCTACATAGTGGGTTCCAGGACAGTTGGGGCTACAAGGAGACCCTGTCTCAAAAAGACCAGAAAAAAACAACAAAAAAAAAACAAAGTGATAATGGGGCTCGAAGGATGACTCAGTGGTTAGGCTACTCCTGCAGAGGACCCAGGTTTAATTACCAGCATCTATATGGCAGCTAATAACTGTCCATAACTCCAGTTCCAGGGGATCCAGTGTCCTCGTCTGTCTTCTGAGGGCACTGCATGCACACAATACACATACAAAACAGGCGAAACACTCATGCACATAAAAGAATTTTAAAACAAGGCTGGTCGTGGTGGCGCACGCCTTTAATCCCAGCACGCAAGAGGCAGAGGCCAGTGGATCTCTGTGAGTTCAAGGCCAGCCTGGTCTGCACATGAGTTTCAGGCCAGTTGGGGCTATAGAGAGACCCTGTCTCAAAAAGACAGAAAAAAAAAATTAAAACAAGGTAATGGCTCCCAAGGAACATTACCTGAGATTGATGTCTGGCCTGTGCAAACACACACACCCATATGTACCCATATGTACACACACAATGCATGTGACACAAATTAATTATCCTAATCATTTGAGGTGTACAATGCAGTGGTTACTAAGTCAGAATTTCCTTCCCCCTTTTTTTTTTTTTTAAAAAAATCTTTTATTGAGCTTTTGTAATTTTATACAACAGTTCTTTATCAAATCTAGGCCCCCTCCCCAATCCATGCCCCCCATCCCCCCACCCGACCTTATGTATTCCACTGTACACAGTTAAGTCCCATGCAGTCAAGCCTCGAACTCACAGAGATCTGCCAGCCTCTGCCTCCTGAGTGCTGGGATTAAAGGCGTGCGCCACCAAGCCTGGCTGATTTTTGGTTTTTTGAGACAGGGTCCTACACTATGTAGACCTGGCAGGCCTGAAACTCACTATGTAGACTAGGCTGGCCTCTTAACTCATAGAGATCTGCTGCCTCTGCTTCCCACCATGCCTGGCTAGTTTTCTTGTTTGTTTTGAGACAAGGTCTCCTTATTGTAACCCAGGCTGGCCTGCAACTGTCCATCCTCCTGTATCCATCTCCCCAGTGCTGGGATTGCAGCTGTGCTCCAGTGTACCTGGCTCCCTTCCAATATTTAACTTAGACTAGAGCTCATAGGCAGCCTACTCCACTGGTACATCATGTCATGGAGTTGTGTGAGCTGGGAAGCCATTGTAATAACACTGGGTGTGCACCCTTGTCCTGGATCTGGTGAACACATGGCCACAGAGAAGCTGTGTTTGATGAAGGAACTGAAGTCTTGCCATTGGATAATATCCCCAGGCATAGCATCTGGGCTTTTCTTTGGCAGGGAACAGGGGCGTTTCTGTCTCTTTATCAAGAACTCTCTGCCAAATTGCATTTCTATCTGGAGGAAAAGTAGCTCTTAGAACCATGAAGTATTGGGACTGGAGAGATGCTCAGTGGTTAAGAGCATGGCTGCTCTTGCAGAGGACCCAGGTTTGGTTCCCAGCACCCACATGGTAGCTAACAGCCATCCTTTCCAGTTCCAGGGGGTCCAACACCCTCTTCTGACCTCTGTGGACATTGCATACACTTATATACACATACACAAAACAATCCTACACATAAAATTTAAAAAGTAAATAAAATGGCTTTAAAAAGAACTATGAAGTATCAGGAAGTTAATGTCATTATTGCTTTGTTAAGTCTGTCATGCTCTTGTTTGATCAGTGAGGTAAGACATCATGGCAGCTTCCCGTAGTGATCCAGCAATGCCCGTCATGCTGTGGTGCTTGTGGGTTGGGCTGGTTCATTACTGTATGTGCACTGCCTATCAGTGTAGTTGCCTCACAAACCTCCTGCTTCTGCCTCATCTTGGAGTCTTAAGTTAAATGTTGGGTTTTCTTTTTTTTTAATTAATTAATTTATTTATTTTATTTTATTTTTTGGTCTTTTTGAGACAGGGTCTCCCTGTAGCCCCAGCTGTCCTGGAACTCACTATGTAGACCAGGCTGGCCTTGAACTCACAGAGATCTGCCTGCCTCTGCCTCCCGAGTGCTGGGACTAAAGGGCATGTGCCACCACACCTGGCCCTATTTTTTAATATTTTATTTATTTTTATTTTATGTGTAATCGTGTATTGCCTGTGTGTAGATAAGTGCACCCATGTCATGCAATGCCCTCGGAGGACAGAAGAAGCTGTTGGATCTCCTGGAACTGGAGTTAGGACAGTTGTTAGCTGCCTTGTGGGTGCTGGGATTTGAAACCCAGGTTTTCTGCAAGAAAATCCAGCGTTCTTAACTGCTGAGCCATCTCTCCAGCCCCCTTCCTTTTTTTTTTTTTTTTTTTTTTTTAAACAGTGTCTCACCCCAAAGCCCTGGCTAGCCTAGAACTCCTAATCCTCCTGCCACAGCCTCTTTAACTGTCTTTTAACTTCTGTCTCTAAATATTTTTTGCTTATTGAAGATTATTACTACATAGACAGTGCATTATTTTGGCACTAGAAAATAGGGTAGGATGTTCTCTAAAGGGTGAAGCTGGAGGATCTCAGTTCAAGGCCAGCCTAGGCTACAAAGTGAAACCCTATTCCAAGAGAACAGATTCAGAAGTTCTGAACATGCTCCTCCTTCTTACCTCTGGGGGACTCAGTTACCATTCTCACCTCCATCCTGAGCATGGGTTGGCACTTAGCGAGACCTCAGACCGAAGTAGCTTGCCCTCCTTAGAGGGTGTGCTCTGGCCCTGTAGCGCACCCAGGAGGTAGGACTAAGTGAAAACACAGTTTGGTGGTAACTTGCCTACTCCACTTGGAGCCGTCATTGTCCTCTGTTCTCTGAGGTGAGAGTGTAGCAGTCACACCTGGTGCCTAAACTGGGCCCCACGCTGTGAAGGCAGGTGGGATGCCAAGGGTTAGTGCACACAAAAGTCACTGGACCAGGTGGTTCTGTGCTGATGCTGGAAATGTAGGCTCACCTAGGAGGCCAGAGGTGGGGCTGTTGCCAAAGCATGTGCATTTCTAGGTCCAACCTTGGCACCAGATACCGGCACAGAAGGCCAGGGTCCACCTGTCTGAGTCAGGCCAGGTTGTCCAAGATGACTAGAGATTGATGCCTTCCATTTTCTTCTTAATATCTGTTTATTATTTTTGTTTCATGTGATGAGTGTACTGTCTGCATGTGTGTAAGTGCACTCGTGTCGTGCAATGCCCGAGAAGGTCAGAAAAGGGCTTCAGATCCCCGGAACTGTAGTCACAGACGGTTGTTAGCCACCATGGGGATGCTGGGAATCAAACCCAGGTCCTCTGGAAGAGCACTCAGTGCTCTTAACCACTGAGTCATCTCTCTAGCCTCCATTTCCTTCTTTTCAGTACCCCTAAAAATATGTGAAAAGATGTTGGCCCAGGAACCTTTTCATTCTACGTAGGACCAGCAATGCATCTCCCATGCCTGGCCCCTCATGATCTGGGTGGCTCTGAGGCAGCTACTTACCCTCTTCTTGCTGTGCCCACACTGGGTAGCTCATCAGTGCAGAGCTGCAAGGGTCTGTTCCCAGGGATATGATCACTCCTGGGTCCTGTCTAGGTAACTATGGGTGGCCTGTGACAGAAGCCGCGTGGGTTGAGGCTGGAACTTCAAGGAAGGTTGCCTCTTGGAACTGGTTGTGAGAGCTATAAAATGTCACGCCATCTCCAATGAAGCCCGCGTGAGGTCCTCCGTGGGTTGAGGCTGGAACTTCAAGGAAGGTTGCCTCTTGGAACTGGTTGTGCTGAGAAACATGCAGTGAACTTGGCATGCTTTTACTTGCTGTTATTTTTCTAACTGTCACTGTATCTTGGGCTTTCTGGGGGCCTGGAAAGCACCTGGTGTCCTTGGCACCGCTATCACTGCCTTTATTGAAATCCTTTAATCATCCTAGTTTAGATGCACCACTATTAATGAAAGATATTTTAATGAAAGATATTTTAGACATAGTGAGAAGTAATTAAATAGAGTTAATGCTGGAAAGTCCAGGGAATAATAAATTTCTAGAAGAAAAATGTAGATAGATAAATATAGATAGAAGAAGGGTTTCTTGTTATTCATTACCATTCATGGATAAATTGGTAAGATCAAGACCACCTTGGTGTCTTTTGATAAACAATAAATAAGAGAGCATTAAAGGGCAAGTATAGAAAGTATTTGAAAATTGGTAGGATAAGAGAGACGGATGGTTTCATGGATCCCTAACATGGGATAGCCTTTTTGGGACCTATAGAGTTAAAAATAACTTAGAAGCCCTATGGCCCACTACAAATAAGCAAGGAATATTTTCAAATAGTTAAAAAAGTATTATCAGGCACAGCTCGTGTTGAACGTGCTTAATGGGTTAAGGTCCTTCTGACCTGGGACTACAAAGCCGACAGAATCCTAAGTGTGTGAGAAAGGCTGGCAGTGAGAACCACAGTAAAGCAGGAATTGACTGTCTAGTACCAGGCTGATAAGACAGGGAAATGTGTTGGCAAAATTGTTTTACTTTCATCTCTGGAACTGTGAATCTTAGCATGACTGTTCTGTGGTTTTTGTAATCTTTGCTGTATAGATCTCAAACCTTGCAACTGCAAGAATTGCACTCAGACTTTCATCAAGCTCCTTTGTGTCTGTCACTCGCCGAATCCTTGTCCACCCTCTCGACGACCCTGTTCCCGTCGGACTGAACTGCCCCGGTCTGGGCTGGTCCGTCGCAATAATACCCATGGATGGGGATGGTCTTGATTAGGTCATTACAATGCCTACCTGGGGCAGCATTGCCTAGTGTCTCTGTTTCTGTGTAAATTTGCCCGGTTTGGGTGGTTTGGGTGATTCTTCAGGGAAGAGTCCACTGTCAAGCAAGTCAGTGAACTCTAGAGTCTTGGCTCTGTTAGGTGCTGGGCTGGGCACAGTGAAGGGTGCAAAGATGAGTCCCCAACAGCACTTTCTCAATCCAGTTGGCTCTGGAGACAGACCTCCTTTCTGCCCAGCATAACTTGGCCTGTTGTAGACATTTAGTTGATATCTGCCTGGCTGGCTAGATACTTCTTCCTGGGTGGAACCATTGCCTCCGTCTACACAATGAAGTTTCATTTATGATGTGGATCTCTTTTGAGGGCTGAGAACAAGTGTGTGTGTGTGTGTGTATAGATATAGATTATGGATATAGACATAGATATAGATATAGATTATAGACATAGACATAGGTATAGACATAGACATAGATATAGATTATAGATACAGACATAGATATAGACATAGACGTAGATATAGATATAGATTATGGATATAGATATAGATTATGGATATAGACATAGATATAGACATAGACATAGATATAGATTATAAATACAGACATAGATATAGACATAGATATAGATTATGGATATAGACATAGATATAGATATAGATATAGATTATGGATATAGACATAGACATAAATATAGATATAGATTATAGATACAGACATAGATATAGATATAGATTATGGATATAGACATAAACATAGATATAGATATACACATATAGATATAGACATAGACATAGATATAGATATAGATTATAGATACAGACATAGATATAGACATAGACATAGATATAGATTATAGATACAGACATAGACATAGACAGACATAGACATAGACAGATATATGTGCATTCCTTGGTGCTCTGTGGAGGAGCTTGAGGAGCAAGGGAACCTCTCACCACATTTACGTAGTTCCTCCTGTGCAGTCTCCGTGAAGAAATAGCAGCTCTGAAAGCTGACTGGGATGCCCAGATCACTCAGATGTCCAAGGAGGTGGTCTCCAAAGATCTTCACGTTCAGACGCTGCAGGAAGAGGAGGTGAAACTCAAGGCACAGGTGGCCAGGCTCCAGCAGGACATAGACAGGTACTGTTGCTGAGGCAGCTACTTGTGCTGAGCGCCTCCTGCAGAAAAGAACCCTTATAGGTGCCCAGGATTGGAACTGAACAAATCAGGTCCTGGCCCTGCGTTCCCTGGGGGAGGGAGGGGGAAACATTTAGCGAAGAAGCAAGTAGACTATGGTGGTGAGGCGAGCCGGCAGCCAGATGCCTTTGGGATGAGGGATTTTGGGTCTGTAAGGAGAGCCGGTGTACTGAGCAGTGGCCGCCTTCATCTGCCTGTTAATGCACTTTAGCCTGGACCCCTCAGGCCCGTAGCCAGACCTTCCAGTCCCTCTGCTAGCTACCCATGAGTGGGTCTGCCTAGAGTGGACATCTGAGTGGAGTCCTATGGTGTGGCTCTGGCAGCTGGCTTCTGTGGCTTACTTTGTCACCTCGAGGTTAAACTATTGCAGGTTCTTTTCACTGCTTGGTAGCCATGCGATGCCACAGCTGCTTAGTCAGATTTTACTCTCTGATGCTTATAACTCTGCCTGCCCACTTGAGCTTTGTGGCTTTGTTCCTGGTTCCTGTTCTCTTACTTCCTGTGAGTTAAGAGCAAGGGCCCTCTTGCTCATGACACTGGTAGTTAGATGGTCTCTCCTTTTTCCCAGACCAGCTTTGATCTATTTCATTGATCTTTGTGAAGAAGCAGCTTTTGGACTTGGTGTCGCCATTGTTCTTATGTTCGTTCTCTTTCCTTTGATCACTTCTAACACTGGGACCAACATGATTAACAGTCGTTCTTTCTGCCAGACGCAGTTAGTGTTGTGACTTTCCCCTGAGCATCGCTCAGCTGCATCCCACAAACTCGCAAATTCTGGTGTTATTCAGCTAAAATGTTTTCTAATTCTCCTTGTGTGTTCTTCTCTGGCAGACGGGTGGTTTAGAACTGAATTGCCTAATTTCCTATTGTTTTAGTTGCAAGCACCATTTGTTACAGATTTTTAAATCTGGCTCTGTTGTGCATGCAGAATGTATCCTGCATGATTTATTTCCTCTGTGGCTTTGAAATGTGTTTTGCCCCAGTGACTGACAAATAGACCTGAAGAGAAAGCCGTGCCCTTGTTACACTCTGGGCGCTGGAAATGTCACACTGACCACCTTGGTGGGCAGCAGTATTCTTGTTTCCTGTGTCCTCATGATCTACTGTGTCTACTGGTTCTGTCCATTACAGAGAGAGTGTGGAGCCCTATAGCTGTGCTTGGACTGGCTCCCTCTCGGCTCTCTCTTTAACTGTGATGTGCCATTCTTCATTAGATGCACCTGCATTCAGATTGTACTGGCTTCCCAATGAACTGGCTTTTGTACCGCATAAAGAGAGCTGTTTGTCCCCTTTGCTACTGCCTGACATGGGTTCTGAGCCCCTTCTGCCTCTCTGGCCTGTACTCCCACAGTGGCACATGCTCCAGTTTTGCCTCTTAGAGCTTGTTCTTCAGAGGATTTAGGCAATCCTGATTTGTACGACAGCCCCTCTCTGCCTGTGCACTGGCCCCCCGAGCATGGCCACCTCCTTCGTGGTGCTGGTTTTCTCCAACATTTGATGAACTTGGTGTCTGTCCATCATGTTTGTCTCTCAACGGATGCTGTTCTTCCTCAGGTCTCAATGAGCACAGCTCCTTCCCTGTGAGCCAGGCATGCATCCTCCTTCCCTAACATGGCAAAGCCTGATGTCATCCCTCACCCTGGGTCCCACCTTTGCTCTTCATGTTGAAGGGACCTCAGAAAAGAAAGTTAACACGGGATATTGGGGTGTGTTTGCAGGTACAAACAGCAACTGTCCCTTGCAGTGGAAAGAGAACAGAGCCTGGAGCGCGACCAGGTGCAACTGAACCTAGACTGGCAGCGCCGCTGCGATGACATTGAGCGAGACCAGATCCAGAGGTCAGAGGCTTTGATCCAGGGCCTGACCAAGGCCAGAACTCAGGTGTGTTGGATGCTGCGGGGTGTGGTGCGTGTGCAGTGTTGTATCAGGGTGGGTTTGGCTCATAACCATATTGTTCTTTAACTCTGAAAACACTAAACCTCAAATGCTAGTTAATTTATAAACAGCAAGTCACAGTAAGGCTGGTATAGTGACGTGGGCTTATAATCCCAGCTTCTCAGAGAATTGGGAGGATCTGAAGTTCAGAGAATTGGGAGGATCTGAAGTTCAAGGCCAGACTGGGCCGCATAGTGGGACAGTCCTAAAAAGAATAAAATAAAAGTTGTCAGTTGTGCCAGGCGTGGTGGCACACACCTTTAATCCCAGCACTTGGGAGGCAGAGGCAGGCAGATCTTTGTGAGTTTGAGGCCAACCTGGTCTACATAGTGAGTTCCAGGACAGCTGGGACTACAGGGAGACCCTGTCTCAAAAAAGACCAAAAAAAAAAACTTGTCAGTTGTGGTGGCACAGGCCTTTTATCCCAGCACTTGGAAGGCAGAGGCAGGTGATTCCCTGTGAGATTAAGGCCAGCCTGGTCTACATAGCAAGTTCTAGGCCAGCTGAGACTAATAGGGAGACCCTGTCTCAAAAAAGACAAAAAAAAAAAAGTCACAGTAACAAAAATAAGTTCCTGCCTTATCCTTAAACTTTCAAAGTGTTTTATTGTATGAGCTATTTCTGCTGCTGACAGTGGCATAGTTCTGGTAGTCAGACTTGGGACGGCCTCTACCCATTGGCATAGTACTCACTCAGTCAGGGCAGCCTGGGCATGTAGGCAGAAAGAACATTTTCGCACCATTGGAGGGCAGCCGCAGCGTTCTGAGTGCTGTATGTGCATTAGTTCCTGTGGCTGTTCACTTGTTCCTACTGTCCGCTTCTTAAGCAGGAGGGAGGCTGGTCTCTGTGCCCTGAAGACCAGCACTGCCCACACATGGACATTTTCCCAGGTTGCTGCCAAGCTTCAGGAGACAGAGCGGGCACTGAATGAGCAGGTTGTGCTTCTAAAGGCTGTGTCCCTTGAGCGAGACCAGGCTGTTGAGATGCTACGGGCACGTGGGCTTCTCCCTGGACAGGAGACACAGGTGAGCCCCCTGCTGGCTTGGGAGCCTGACTCCACAGAGGCAGAGGAGACACAGCAGGGTGCATCAGGTTGGCTTAGGCCTTTTGGGTCCTGCTCCTCTCTATGGCAACTGCTCCAATGACAGGGACCCGGAGCCTTAGGGAGTTAAAGTAGACACACCAGGATACAGTCTTCTCTGTATCTTTAGCATTTGAAAGCTTTGAAAACCCCACATCCAGACACAACTCAGGACTGGGGTGTGGCTTAGTAGCAGAACACATGCCCAGCTCCAGCAAAGCCACAGTTCCATCCCCAGCACTGAAGAAAAGCTCAGCTGCAACCTGACACTAGATGTCAGTATGGGATCACTGATAGGCCTTTTCAGAACCACCTAGTAGGCTACACAATATTCTTGTCCTTGCAGCTCCTGGTTGTGTGTTTGGAAGGGACAAGATCAGTCACTGTTTAATACTTAGGCAGTACCTCCATCTTGCTATTCAGTGAAATTTGCCAACTCACTCCCTTTCAAAAATTTATTTTTCTTATTATTATGTGTATGTGTGATGAGTGTGTGTGTGTGGTGGGTGGGGGCCGTATGTGTACTACAGCATACATGTGGAGGTCAGAGCTCTGTGGAGTTGGTTCTCTCCTTCCACCTTTAGGTGGGTTTCAGGATCTAACTCAAATTGGGGTCTAGAAAAGCCCAGGCTGGTCTCAGGCCTGCAGGTGGCTTTAGTTTTCCCTTGCTGAGGGTTTGTTTTTTTTGTTTTTTTTTTTTTGGTCTTTTTGAGACAGGGTCTCCCTGTAGCCCCAAGCTGTCCTGGAACTCACTATGTAGACCAGGCTGGCCTTGAACTCACAGGGATCTGCCTGCCTCTGCCTCCCACGTGCTGGGATTAAAGGCTGAGTTTTTAAATGAGGTATTCTCACACCCCAACATGCAGGGCAAAGCAAGTCTTGGTGTCCTGAGCAGTGACTCTGGCAGGTGAATGTATCACATCCACCTCTGACTCAATGCTGAGCATTTCTTCACCCCATAAAGATCCCCACACCCCTCCCTTGATTCCACCTCCCTAAACAAGGCAGACACATTCTGACTTCTCATCTTGTTGATTCATTTCTCTGCCACCAAGTTGTATTACTTTGCCAGAGAGACCTCAGATAGGCAGGATTCCCTCCATGAGCCTAACTATGGTTACGGTTTTGAAAGGACTGAGGAGCTGGTTCCATGGGTGAAGTGCTGCTACGTAAGCATGAGGACCTGAGTCTGGACCCAGCACCCATGGAAAAGCCAGGAGTGGCATCACATGCCTATAATTGCAGTACTGAAAGATCCTAGGGCTCACTGGCCAGCCAGTCTAACCAGATCAGTGTGGCCAGGCCCACGAGAGACCCTGTCTTAAAAAATAAGGTGGGAGGCTATAAAGGAAAACACCCAGTGTTGACCTCTGACCTGCACATGTGCACACCTGTAGCACCAGCACACATGGACACACACTGGCATACAGTATATACATATACAAAGAATATGGCACATAACTATAATTCCAGCACTCAAGAGGCTATGGGAAGAGGCTTATGAGTTCAAGGCCAACTTGGACTAGTAAGACTCTTTGTCAAAAAAATAATTGAATAAAAATTTTAAATGGGATAGGATGTAGAGACCTTGTATGTTCAAGGCCCTGGATTTGATCCCCAACACAATAGATGTTGGATGGATGGATGGATGGATGGATGGATGGATGGATGGATGGATGGTAGAGTTTATGGCCCGACACACACACAGAACCCAGAGCCATTTCTTCCCTGTGTTGAGTCTGAGCACATGAGGTCAGAGTGCCTCTGTGGGGATCCTGCCTCTGCTGCATGGGAATTGTCCAGGCACAGGACACAGGCTGACTGTGCGCTTGGCTGGAGCCACAGCTTCATGGAGGATGGGCATGTGAGCAGTGGCAGCTCCTCAGGCTGCCAGATCAGGAAGTCAAAAAGGAGCAGGAAGGCTTGAGGGAAGAGAGCCGGTGCAAGGTCCATGTCAGTGGTCTGAAGTGGAGCCGTGATGCCAGCATCTCAGCACCACATCATCACTGCCCAGGAACCCAAATGTCTTCATCTTTTAGAATACAAAGTAGTGCTTCCTAAACAAAAAGATAGTGCTTTCCACTTTGTTGGTCTCCATCAGTTTGTGGTGCCAATTTTGAAGAATTTGATGTGGCGTCAAATGTCCAAAGTAAAATGTCAGGGTTCAGCTCTGAGAAGCTGCACCTAGGGTCTTCCTTCCACAGGGCTTTTTCTTTTGTTTTTAATTTCTATTACCTTACGTATTGTGTGTGTGTTGTGGGCACATACATACATGTGACAACAGGTGTGACGGTCAGAGGACAACTTGCAAGAGTCGGTTCTTTTCCTTCCACCGTGTGTGTTCCATGACACATTCACGTGGTTATTAGAGGCTTGGGAGGCAAGTGCCTTAACCACTGAGCCATCTCTCTGGCCTAGGGGGCCTTTTCATCAAAGCCTGAATAAGAGGTTGGAATTCTGCCCACAGACACGTCTTCACATGTGGTGACTGAGTGACTTGAGCCCGAGAAGATAGTGGTTTTCCCTTCACAATGACTTGCTTGGCAACTCTATGTTGACTATAGCCAGACAATGATTATGGGATGCCTGTGGGCCGAGTTACATTCCTGCCAAGACTTAGGTTCAAGTCCTCACCCCAGAACTTCAGAGTAGGACTCACTGGAGATCCAGTTGCTAAGGATGTAGTAAACTAAGATGAGGCCATGCCGGAGCAGGATGGCCTGACCCCTGCCCAGCCCCTGCTGTCTTAACAGAGGAGAGAATACAGAGACACACAAGACGGCCTTGTGATGACAGAGGCAGAGATTAGAGTGATGAATCTACAAGCCCCAGAACACCCAGGTTTTCCAGCAAATGCCAGAGGCTGATGAAGCCTGGGATGGAGCCTCTGCGAGCCTTTGGACGAAGCACAGCTGTCCTGACGGCAGAACGCCAGGCTTTGGCCTGCAGAACAGCACGAGAGCACAGTTCCGTTACTTGACTCACCCAGTTCATGGCCGTTTGTTACAGGAGCTGCAAGAAGCTCACTTGACCTCAGCTGGCTGTCCTAGTCTGTGCAGCACTTAGTGTGACGTTTCTCCAGGACCTTCACTAGTCCATTGATTTTTTCAGTAGTCAGACATCTGCCCCTTTATGGAAAATCCTTGGCCTTCCTGGGGGATGCCCAGGCCTGCCTTTCTCCTCCTGCCTAGGTGTCATCCCTCAGAAAGCCAAGTTCCCATGTCATTTAGAGTGGGCCTGGAGGCGGGGGGGTCTGCACTAGAAGTCACTGTACCCAGGGTGGCCCTGGTGCTGGCTGCTGGTGGTGGCCACAGCCATTCTGTGGGTTAGGATGTGTGGAATCTGAGCAACAGGTAACTTCAAGACTGCCAAGAAAACACATTTCTACTTTACAGTTCCTAAATGTGGCCCATGACAGAATCTCCAGGAATGTTTGTCAAAAACAAGCTTGGACCTGTGAGACTAGCGGCCCTAAGGCTGGGGCTCTGAGGACACCCTAGCAGCTGTGGTCATGCTCCTGCTACAAGCAGGGACACTGTGCCTTGTGAAATTCAAAGAGGCAGAGGAGGATAGGGGTGGGAGGGGGTAGCCATTGGTTCCCATGGTTCTCTTACCCACAAGCCTTGGGAGCTCACAGCAATGGCCTTCCCATGGTCATATAAGAGAGAACCCCCAGCCCCCGGCCGGGTATGTTGGCACACGCCTTTAGTCCCAGCACTTAGGAAGTAGAGGCAGGTGGATTTCTGTGAGTTCAAGGCCAGCTGGGGCTACAGGGAGACCCTGTCTCAAAAAGACCAGAGAGAGAAAGAGACCCCCAACTCTGCACACAGGAGAAAATGTCAACAAATGACAGAAGAAAATAGGGTTATTTTCATCAGTGGTCCCGTCCTGCAAGCTTTCCTGTTGTACTTTCCCCTAGGCTGGAAACCGAAAGAAGACGTTTGTCTTCAAGTACCAGCTAAGCAGGTCAGCAAGACCTATCAGTTCGCTGGTCTCTTTGTTAAGTAAACAGTGAGCCTTAGAAGGGGGTTCTGTGACAGTCTAGACCCTACCCACTCCCTTAAGTGCACCCTTGATCTTGGACAGTGTGCCTGGCTCAACAACCAAGTGATCACTGCAGTTCACACAGCCTGGGTACAGCTTTGATGGGCTCTGGGAAGAAGCCCTCACCAGCTCCTGACCAGCAGCATTACATGAAAGTTCAAATTGAATGATGAGGCTGTCAAGCCTGCCCTGGTGAACTGCAGAATTCAGCCCAGGAGATGCTGTCTTGCACGCCTCACTGGGATCACCTAGGGACTGCCTCCAGGCTGGCCAGGAGCCCGTATTATGCAAGAAGCTGGTGCCAGCCTTGCCACAGGTGTCCTCAACTGGGATTGCTATCCCTGTTCAGCCGGGACCTGTGATGCGAGAGCTTCACTCATGGTCCAGGGCAGACCAGACAGTGGCCTTGGTGCTACAGGTGTCACGTTAGGGACGCCAGGAGGAAGAAGATGCGGCCAGCCTGTGACCAAAAGAAGTTCTTAGCCCCCTGGTGTCACAGATGAGAAGTGGCACGTAGAGATGACCAGGCCCCCTTGGTGTTTCACTGTTATGCCCCCTCCCTGTGGTTCTTCCCAGGTGTCCTATCCCGACTGCTGTGATAAAGGGGAGGCTGGGTGTTGTAGAAAACCAGCAGTACCTGTCCAGAGCATAAGAGCTGGGGGAGGTGTGAGGTCTGAGGAGATGGGGCTGGAAGGTTGCCAACCACATCAGGTCTGGAGAAAAACATTGGTAAGTCAATATATTTTTTAAAAAAGCTGTAGTTGGGCTGATGAGATGACTTAATGGGTCAAGGTACTTGTTGCCAAGCTTGACAACCTGAGTTCAATTCCCAGGACCCAAATTGTCACTTTGTGGAAGGAGAGAACCAGTTCTCACAAGTTGTCTTTTGACTTCCATATGCATGTTGTGACTTGTGCAAAATAAATAAATAAATAAATAAATAAATAAATATGACTTTTTTTTTTTTTTTAAAGCTGTAGTTAGCATATAAGTCTTTGAAATCAAGCAGGCCTAGGCCAGATATAGCTCAGCTCTTCTCTTGGTCTTTGGGAGCCGGAACTTGCCACTGGAGGGAGGTGCTTTGTAACTGCATTTTTGCCTGAAATTCACATGCCTGGGAAGTAGGTAGAACAAGGCAGCAGAGGGACTAGCATGGGGGGGGGCTGTAATTGGAGGGGCAGGGCAGTGCTTGAGAGGCTGCCCCTCAGGTGAATGCTTCACTAGAAAGTTCTTTTTCTTTAAAGTCTACCATAAACATTTCCCATTTCATGAGAATCTCTCAGAAGTGTGATCTGAGTGGACATACCACACGGCCCCACCATAATTTACCGAGTCAGCTTCTGGCCAGGTTTTAGATTGCTCACAAGCACTGCAGTGGGCACGTTTGTGTCTCCTCCACAGAGGACCAGCTAAGGGCTTTCTGTGCTGGGCCTTGCTTGGCTTTGGACAGGTCAGACTGAAATCTCAAGGGCTTGGACCTGGCTTCCATTTTGCACTGAAGGGGCACTTTGCAGTGCTTAGTCACACTGACTTTTTCTGGCCCTTCTTATTCTGGGTGTGAGTTGGCCCACACCTCATGCCCTCCAGGGAGTTCTGCACCTGACCTGGGTGCATGCTTCCTGCTACTTTCGCAGCCCCTGCTTGTTCCTTCTGTGCTTTTGGACTTGCTCTAGCCAGTGAACTGTCTTATTGTGCTAGAATCCCATAAAATGCACAAAGCCTTTGGTGCCCTAAGCACAAGTGTCCTTGAACCACTGTCCACCTCCAGAGGCCCTCCAACACCAGTGCTCCTTCCCTCAGCTCCCGTGTCCCTTCTCTGTCTCTGAATCCAACTGCTGAAGGACCCCCATAATAGGGAGTGCCTCAGAAATCTGTATGCCTCTCGAGCTCAGATTAGGAGGGTCCTTGTGTTACAGAAACTTTCCCTGGGGAGACATAACTAAACATGTGCCTCCTCCTTATAGAGCTCCAGCGACAAATCAAAGTACAATTCCACCAAAGTCCAACTTAAGGAACCAATTAGTTTTTTGGACTTGCCTATAGATCATGGGTGAGGGTTGCTTACAGGAGTGTGGGTGGTCCCAAAGCAGCCACACCAGCATAAAGTCTCGCCCCAGTGTGGATAACAACTTCTCCATAGCCTCAGAAATGCAATCCCAGGGCAGAATTGCATAGTGCTGGCTAGAAGGTGCAGGACAGAGTGGCTGAAATGTCATGTGAGGGTCCAGTGACCGCTCCCCATACCGTACCCTTCTATGAGAGACTGTCAGCATCAGCAAACCTGATCTTGGGGACCCCTTGCAAGTAGTCACAGCCGTTCTGATAGCAATGATGGCTGTTATGCTCAGAGGATGGCAGGCTACAACACACTGCAGCCCTGGAAGGAAGGTGTGAGTTGAGTAGGGATGCAGAGACCTCTCTTCTTTTGTGTCTGTAACCATCCTCCTTTGGTGTGTGTGGTTGGCAGATCCCCCCACAGCAGCATGAAGGTGAACTGAACAAGGATTTTCCATCCAGTGAGATCCGGAGGCTACAGGAGCAGAACACAGGTCTGCGGAATGCTGTTTCACAAATGAGGAGGGAGATGGAGACACTGAGTGCTCCCCTTCCTCCCGTGCAGACAGGAGGGTGCTCAAATGCAAACCCTGAGCCCAAGGCCGGAGGAGATGCAGTCCCCCCTGGTGAGTAGGGAGAGAGGGAGGGGAAGGAGGGAAGAGTGAGGGGGGCCGGTGGTGCAGAAGGACAGATGGGGAGAGGACCCCCAGACAGCTCCCCCCATTTCTCTAACAGTAACAAAGCTCTGCAGAGCTTGAGGACTGCTCCTCCAAGGGACAAAGCTGTTTCATGCTGGACGGTGTATCTTTGCCAGCATAGAGGGGAACGCGCAGGGCGTATAATATCTGACGAGCCTGGCAAGCAGTCAGACTGGGGAGGGTATGGTGCTGGCCTCAGAGCCCCGGGTCAAGTCTCCTGTGGTAGAGCTAAGGTGGCATCCCCACCTATGCCTTGCTCTTAGCAGACACCACCACTGCCTCTGAGGGACCGGTCTATCATAGGAGTGTTTCCCTTTGTACACAAAGCCTATAGAGTACACGCAGGCAAATTCTCATTCCTAGGCGTCCAACCTTCCTGGGGGCCATGGAGGCTGGACTGAGGAGTGAGGGAAGGTCCTGAGAGTCAGAAGGGAGTGAAGACAGACAGAGCAGAGGCAAAAGACCTGACGAGCCCTGCTCCTGTGTCAGTGAGAATAGTGCAAGTGTGCCAGTGGGCAGTGGGCATAGGTTGTATTCCCTGGTGTTTTGGCAGATTGCGTTTTGGCCCTTGAAGCAGAAATGCAAAACCTGAAGCATAAACTTGAAGCACTAGAAGAGCAGCTAGAAGGTGTGGCAGAGCCAGCCAAGGCAGCCTCGGCCACTGCTGATCTGCACCGTGGTGCCCAGAGCTCTGCAGAGTCGGCTGGTGAGGGCCCCTAGCTCCTTGCACCATGTGCTCCACCCCAGCCACACTGTCTTTCTGAAGATTGAGATATGATCCCTGGGCAAGTCCTCTAGATGCATGCGCAGCTCAGGAGTGTATGCTGCCACTAGGGAACTGTGTCCAGAACCGGGAGCCCTCCCATCCTCCCACCCCACTGCACCCCTGTGCTCACCTGTCTCCAGTCCCCTTGGCTCTCCCAGTGGTAGGTGGGAGTTCTGTTTTCTTGTGTAAATGGAATTATGTGGCACATGTGCATTTGTCTGGTTTCTTCAGGCCTAAGTTGTCTTAGTTGTCAATGCCAGACTTCACAATACTTGTACCGTTGCCCTCCCTCAGCAGTGATACTTGTAGCCCTCAACTTTCACAGTCCTTCTCCCTGGGTTGGCCATTTGAGAGACTGCATGGTTCATCCTGTTACAGTGCTAATTTGCAGTTCCCTGTGTGTCAATATCCTTCCTTGGTCTTTTGGTATCTTCCTCTGCCCTGTCTGTCATAGTGAGCTACTTCAGGCCAGACTTAAACAGGCACTGCTGCCCTTTGAGGCCTCTGAGTGGCCCCAGAGTTCTGAGCAGCACTCACCTCCAGGTCCCAGACATTTGCTTGCCCCTGGGACCCTCAGGGCTGCCCACAAATTCCACCTGAATGCCCTTCCCAGGAGCCTGCTGACCTTGGTACACAGCTGGACGGGGCAATGGGCAAGGAGCAGGGCAGGGATCTTCCTGGTCCTGTGGCTCCAGGAAGCAGGCTCACCTGGGGCCTTCTTTTCATTCTTTTTTAGCAAGCAGTGTGTTGGGTACAGTGCACATTCCCTTAGTAGTGAAGGGGAGGAAGGACAGGAGCTCACCTGAGTCATCCCAGGGCCCCATCCCTGACCACTGGGCTGCCTCCTCTTCTTTGGAGTCTTCCATGTGGCCACCCTTTTTGGCCAGACCGTGATCGGGGAGCAGAATGGGTGGAGTGTGCCCTTTGCCCTGTCGTGCCATCCTTGTAGTTCTGGAAGGAGCCCAGCAGGCTGTGGCACATCCTTCCCTAGGGGTTGCTTCTCTTGGTTTGCCCATGTCTCGTGGAGACCTAACGTAGGGCTGGGCCGAGAAGGGCCTGTCGTCCTGTCTCATAATGTTGAGGTCACGGTTTAGAACCTCGGTGACTCTTACATCAGAGGCATCATGATCACATTTATGTTAAGTTTTCCTCAAACAATTTGTAAATTTCAACTTTGAAACCATCATGGCCTGGAGTTTCCCTTGTGGGAAGGTTTTAAATTGTGAATTCAGTTTTATTCATATTAAGGGACTGTTCAGATTTTCTTTCTTGTGCATTTTTTGTGACATTATACTAAGAAATTAACCATTTCAGATAAAATTTCCAGCTTCTACATGAAGTTGCTTGTCCTGTGCATTTAGTTTGTCTGCTTCTTCACGATCCCTTACCTCAGCTTCCTGAGTAGTTGGGGTTACAGACCTGCGTCACAGCAGGCATTGGTCCTGAGTCTTTGAATGTCCATAGGACAGTCCCCGTATATTAGATTATCTGTTCTCTCTCTCTCTCTCTCTCTCTCTCTCTCTCTCTCTCTCTCTCTCTCTCTCTCACTCATCTTTTTGAGACAGTGTCTCCCTGTAGCCCCAGCTGTCCTGGAACTCACTACGTAGACCAGGCTGGCCTTGAACTCACAGAGATCCACCTGCCTCTGCCTCCCGAGTGCTGGTGTTAAAGGCGTGCGCCACCACGCTCGGCTGCTATTTGTTTTTTATTTATTGTCTTTATGAAAAGCTAACCATTGACTTTGTTGATCCTCTCTTGTACATTATTTTCTGTTGTCTCAGTGTTTAATATTGATTTTACTCTGTCATCACATCTAGATTATTTGGTTTTTACTTGGTCATCTTTTTTTTTTCTAAAATGTGTACCTAAAGATATAAGTGGGGGGTTTTTTTGTTTTGTTTTTTTAATTGTTTTCCTACAGCGCTGGGGATGGAGGCCAGGGCCTTGCACGTTCCAGGTAAGATGGCTGCAGTGAACGGTTCTACAAGTGTTTTATTCTGATGTACTCTAACCAAGTAACTTGGGCTGGTCCAATGCATGCTGTAGCCCCCGTAGGCCTTGAACACACAACCCTCCTGCTTCAACCTCCCAAGTATCTGGGATTTATACAAGTAAGCCAGCAAGCCTGGGTACTGGAAATTTTATTGAAAGGATAGCTTTAGCTGCATTCCCTAAGATTATTATCATTCAGTTTTAAATAACTTGTGATGTCACTGTCACTTCTTTGACCCATGTGTTATGTGGGCATCTTTTTATCTTCCTTTCCAAACACATGGTCTTGTATTTAAATGGACACTGATCTGACCTGGGAAGGTTGGTTTCTTCCCACAGCCCTGCTCTCTCTCCATGAAGCTCCATTTCACAGACAGCACATCTCTGATCTTTGATCCAGGGACCCAGCCCTTTGATCCCAGGGAAGGGTACATTCCCTGGCTCATCTCCTCAGGGAGACTGTTCTTGTTTCTGCGATCTAAGCTGACTCTTATCTATAGGAGGAACTGCCCTGACAGGCCAGGCATCTACTGCATTGGCACTCAGGAAACTCGGAGACAGAGTGCATCTCTTGAACTTGCTGGTGACACAGCTCAAAAAGAAGGTGAGAGCCAGGAGTGGTACCATAGCCTTTAATCCCAGCACTCAGGAGGTAGAGGGAGTGGATTTCTGTGAGATTGAGGCCAGTCTGGTCTACATAGCCAGTTCCAGGCCAGCTGGGGTTACAGGAGACCCTGTTTCCAAAAACAAACAACAACTGGGGGCTGGAGAGATGGCTCAGCAGTTAGGAACACTGGTTGTTCTTGCAGAAGACCCGGGTTCAAATCCCAGCACCCACAAGGCAGCTAACAACTGTCCATAACTCCAGTTCCAAGGGATTGGATGGCCTCTTCTGTCCTCCGCAGGCATTGCACGACACGGGTGCACTTACCTACATGCAGGCAATACGCTCATACATATAAAAAATAAAAATAATAAATAAAGAGCCGGGCGTGGTGGCACACGCCTTTAATCTCAGCACTCAGGAGGTGGAGGCAGGAAGAGCAGGAGTTCAAGATTGTCTTTAGCTACAAAAAGAGTTGGAAGTCAGCTTAGGATAACTGAGACCCTGCCTCGAAACGACAACAACAAAGTGCATGTGTGTATGTGTTATGTGTATGCATTATATACTTTCTATATGTGTAGATATGTGTGTGTATAACACAATATATATGTGTGTATATATATATATTATAATAAACACACGGGAAGAATCAGGTAAAGGAGAGAAGAGGCCTCAACAGGGCAGCACCAAAGTGGACATGCAAGACCTGTGTAGGTGAAGTCACATGTCTGGCTTCTTTCACTTAGCCCAGTATCTTCAAGGTTCGTCTGCGTTATAACCTGATAGGTAAAAAGTTAGCAGAGAACAAGTGAATGGAGGATGAGGCACCGAGGCATAGATAAAACTCCATCAAAATAGGGTTTATTAGCAAAGGAACACATGGGACAGATCCCCTTGTGGGCAGGGAAAATGTCTGCCCGGGTCTTGAGCTGGGGTCTTTTTAAAAGGGAGGCGTCTGCTTCCTGCAGAAGGCGGGAAGATGTATTTTTTAAAAGTTGGGTGTGGGGGGAGTGGGAGAGTGGGACTGTTAAAACCTGTCCTCTTTAGAGATCAAAGGGGAAGCCTGCTGTGTTGGCCAAACAGTGGAGAAAAGTCTGCTTCTCTTGACTTCAAAGACCAAGGTGCTTATCAGCTAGGTTCCCTTTTCTCAGGAGCATGAGAAGTCCTTAGGATCCTGTCCGTGAGGGGGCGGGGCTATCTGAACCTTAACACAACCCATGTCAGAGCTTCCTTCTTTTTTATGGCCACACAGTATTCTATTGTGTGGCTGGGCTACATTTTGCTTATCCACTCATCCATGGATGGACATAGGTTGCTTCCCTATACCTAGAACAGGAAGTCAGAGTATATGTTGGTCATCTGCCTGGTTCTCCTTGTACCTGGCACAGAAATGGAGCTGTCACTGAGAGAAGCAACTGGGTTAGAGCCACCTGGGTGCTGGCAACGTGGAGCTGAGGTCCAGGGTAGGAATCACACAGCCATGCTGCTGCCGCCCCCGTTGTACCTATGGCCTGAGACGTCCCTTTCTGAGTCTTGCATCCCTTCCTGCCTGTTCTCCACTCCCACAGTGTCACTAACCCCCCGCCTTGGGGTCTTATATAACCTAGACGGGATTTCAAACCTGCTGTGTAGTTGAGGATGACCTTGAACTTCTGATCTTCCTGCCTCTACTTCCCACATGCCGGGCATGTGCTACTGCACCCCGTTTGTGTATTTAGGGACTGAGTCCAGGGCATCTTGAATGCTAGGCAAGGTCTTCCAGCTGAGCTCATCTCCCAGCCCATCGCTACTTTTGTAGCCTCCACCCTCATGCTTATGTTCCTTTTACCTCCATCCTCTGACTGACGGAAAGGACTCCCCTGCTCACTAGCAGTGTTAGTGTTCTAAACAGTTGTGTCTCCCTGGGACTAGGGCTCAGGGGAGAGAGAGCTGTAACCTGCTGCCGTGCACAAACTCCCCTCAGTGACCCTCAGGGTCTAGTGTGGTCTGCACAGGAGTAGCAAATGCAGGCAGGTTTGCAGATCATGTACAGGGGAGGGACTGGCCTCTACCCCCAGGCCTCATACTCCTTCCTGGGACAGTCCCCTACTCTAATACTGCCTTCTGAACTGACCTCCTAGGTGCAGCAGAAGCCCCTGGAGCTGAATACCATCCATCATGAGCTCCCCCAGGAGGTGGACTGGGTACACCTAGAGGTTTTGGAGCTGCAGAAGCAGGTGGCTGAGCTAAGCAAGCATCTCCAGATAGCCTGGCCCCAAGAAGGAGAGGCTTCGGACAGGAAGCAGCTCCAGAGAGAGGTAGGTGCCCAACGTATAGCACCACCAGCAGCACCCATCCTGACCTGTAAGGTCCTGCTACTGAAGCAGATGTGCTCGAGTTGCTGGGCTGGATCCTTGGTCTATGAGGCCTGTGGTAATCATGTCATTAGCTCCCAAGCCACCTCTTCTCTCCTAATCCACTGGTTTCCTTGTGCACTTCCTGACCCTTCTGGTCTTTTCTTAGACTGGCCACACTACTGTCGAAGTATAGCCCATGCCCCCTTTGGCTGAAAAGCCTTTCTCAGGAAACACGCTGCAGAGGGCTCTCCGCTGACAGGCCTGGCCTGCCCATAGGAGGAGGGGCCACTAGTCACTCAGCGTGTGTCAGAGTTGTGGCCATAACAGAGGCCTGGGGTAGCTGAATGCCCACCAAGCCCCATGACAGCGTCTGAACCATGGAGAGGACCTTGGACCCAGCTCTGAGGCTTGCTCCCCTTCACCTAAGACCCTAATGGAACCCTGGGTGGGGAAGGTGGCAGCTCCACCTCCCTTAGTGTCCTATAGTGACCTGGGGTGAGTGTTCTGACTTGTGGTTACCTTTGCTCCTGCTCTGACCTGCTGTGACACACAATGACCTGTGATTAGACTCCCTGGAAACTGACCTGTAATGACAATAGTGACTTACAGTTACTTTTATCCACTTTTGCTGACCTACAGTGGCCCATGGCCACCTGGGCTTGCTGATGGTGACTTGTTAATGACCATCGTTGGCACTCAAGAGTCTTCCTTAAGGAACAGCCGAGAAGGTGAAAATAGTGTGTGCACCGTGCCACAAGAACGGGGTACACAGCCCATGGCCTCTGGCATGGGCTATGCTTGGGAATGGGCGGAAGAAGAAAAAACAGGGCAGGGGGTGGGGGCTTCGGGAGTGAGACCCCAGCTGATACTCAGCCACTGAGCAGCAGCAGAAGGCTGAATTAGCCAATAATGAAGTAGAGAGCAGCCCCTGTCCCCAAGGCCCCCCCACACCCTGCCCTGCCCAGGTCCCCAGGCCTCCCCACAATCCAGCATTCCAGGGTGAACTCCTTGTGGGGCGGGGACCCTCTGCTGGACAAGGCCCCAAGGCTGCCACCCATGGCTGAGCCACATGTCCCCCTCCTGGGCAAAGTGCTAGGTGCCCAGGAATGAGGAGGCCAGGAAGTCAGTGCTCCCAAGGGGCTGGAGGGCTGGAACCATGGTGTCAATGATGTCCCCAGCTTTCCTCACTGACAAGTAGAGAAATGGATGAGAACTGGTGCATGCCTGTTCCCTGCTCTGCTCCCAGGGTCAGGGCTCTTTGAATAATGTCGTTTCCAACACGGATGTATTAAGAGGATACAGGTGCCAGCTGGAAGAGTCTCCAGTTGATCACTTTAGCCAGCAGATAATGCAGAAAAGACTAAGATCCACCAAGTTCAATAGGAAATCTCCACATTTGATGAGGGTAAGTGAACAGATACATGAAGAAAATGGAGGCCAGCGGGATGACTCAGCAAGGAAAGGTGCTTGCTGCCAAACCTGAGGACCTGAGTTCAGTCTCCAGGACCCATACGATAGAGAGAACCAACTCTTGAAAGTTGTCCTCTGACCCCCACATGCATGCCATGCTATGCACATGTCCCCGTATACATATAAGTAAATATGCTAAAAATAATTTCTATAAGATAGAATATAAAATGACTCCTACATCAGAGTGTTAGCAGGTGAACCTGACAGATAAGGCAGTCCGAGGTGGGTGGTAAGACATCCTAGTCTCCAGTCACATAGCGTCTCCTCCAGAGTTGCCCTTTGATCATCATTGGAGAAGCTTGGAGATGCCCGCTTGACCTCCTTCCCCAGCATCAGAATACCAGCATCTGTGCCTCCAAGTTGGACTCAATTTTGGGGTTCCCCAAAAGCACAGAACCTGACCTAAGTAAGAGGTAGCCTCAGCCAGAACCATTGGATGGACATCCACAAATTGTGCCCCCTGACACTTCAGGGAATCAGTGTCATAAAGCATAAAAATGGGAACCTTCCAGCTGTAGGCAAGATCAGCATATGCATACTTTGTGGGTTCTGGGTCCTCGACAGGCATTCCAGCTGGGAAGACCATGGTTAAGAGGCCAGGTGGGGTCACCAGGATCAGCAGTGTGCCACAGTCCTTTGTGGGAAGTACAGATGGCAGTGTCCAAGTGGGGAGGCACACTATCACCCACCCATTCTCCAGGGCTTCAGGAAGAAGTTTATGTATAGAGGACTGGTCAATGAAGCAGGAGTTGGAGATGGTCCTTTCAGCTCCTGTCCAAGGCTAGACCCCCTTCCTCTGCCCAACCAAAGAGCCTACAAAGCTGGCCACCCTTCTCTGTCTCTAGCGGTGACTCCCACACAGGCCCACACAGGGCAGAAAGCCAGACATGCTGCTGTCTATCCACCTCTGACCTCAGCTGGGCTGCGCTGTCATCCCCTGTTCCTGGGTCATCAACTCATAGCCCAGGCCTTGCTACCCTGTGCTGGGCAGCAAAGGTAGTAGAAGGACTATCCTGGAGGGGACACTGTTGGCCACCTGGAAGTTTTAACCCTGACCTGACTTGGGGAAGAGCCTTCTGTGTCCCTAGGAGTCCCTGGTTTTGATCACAGCCTCCTGAGGATGGGTTTGCTGAAGTGTTTGTTCAAGTGTCCATAGTCCAAAGGATATCTCTGAATGTGTCTCGGGTTGTAGAATCTTTACCTGGGTGGGGGGTTGGGGGAGACGTTACAAAG
Source organism: Nannospalax galili (assembly GCF_000622305.1). Classification (NCBI taxonomy): domain Eukaryota; kingdom Metazoa; phylum Chordata; class Mammalia; order Rodentia; family Spalacidae; genus Nannospalax; species Nannospalax galili. Next base: position 182,655 of record NW_008328704.1, read on the forward strand.
CACTTTAATCAAATAAAATTTTAGTCATTCCGTGTCCTCCAGGTAAGTGTGCTCTTAGGAACAGGGCCAGGGCTGAACCTTTCTGTGTGGCTATGTCCAAAGGTTTGAGGCCCAGGGCATTTTCAGCATGCTGGGCCATACCAGACTGTCACTGGGGTGAAGGCTCCATGTCTACAGAGCGATCAAGGTCTGCAGGGTCTCTGTGTCAGAACAGTTCTCACTTAAAGTAACATGAGAATGAATGTCTCATGTCTTACAGAGCTAGACTTTTGAAGCAATGGGGAGATGGAGTCCCATCAGGCAGCCCTTGCAGAATGGAGCCCCAGCCTCCCTTCCTCTGGGTCTGCCCACCTCTCCTAGGGCCTTTGTATTCCAAAGTCCACCCCTGAGGAAAGACTGAAGAACAAACTACCGTGGAAATGCATTGAGATTTGGGGTACTTGGGCCTCTGACAGGCTTCCCTGGGACTGCTGACTTATCCAGCTTGGGCCTGTGGGGCCATAGGACTTTCTCTATCCCAGAGACCTCTCTGCTACCATGCCATCCCATGACCCTCCAGTCGCTGGTGGCCTGCAGTGTATCCCAGAAGCATTGGCACACAGTTACCTACAGGTGCAGTCATCCACACACTCCAGGCTACCTGAGGAACAGGAGTACCCAGAGGGCACAAGGGCCTGCCAGCCTTGCCAAATATCAGGGACCCAGCCGGGCAGGGCATGCAGGATGCTCCAGGGCACAGAGCTCAAGCACCCAGGAAGGAGCAGTTCCTTATGGCCTCTCAAAGCTGTCCAGGACCCCGTCTCCTGTTTCCTCCTCTTGTTGCAGACGTACTCACATTGTGACTACATTTCTGCAGTGTGTGGGATGGGCCCCCACGTCCAAGATGGCTGAGTGGGAGGCCACACGGCTTCCAGGGGTTCACGTGGCCCTGGCAATCACACCTGCTTTCTCAGTAGCCTTTGCCTCCTTCTGTGCCTTCTCAGGGTGGAGAGAACACAGCCAACCCACAGGGTGGTGAGGGGAGTCTGACAGCAGGTGGAAAAGTGTGAGCCAGAGGGAGGGAAGGAAGAGAAGGGGGACAGGCTAGCTCTTGGACAATAGGGGAGGCAGAGTAGGGGCCACAGCAGTGAGAAGTGCCTGGCAGTGCCCATCTGGGCTCAGGCTTCCCAGGTTTAGGGGCTTTACTCTTTCTCCCACAGCAAAAGCTGCACAGGCCCTTAGGGAACCCTGTGCTAGCTGGTTGTGAATGAATTCTCCTTGTTCCCCCTTAAAAGACAAAAAGGCCTGGTCTTCCGGGGGGGCTTGCAGGGAAGAGAAGTGCTCCAGGCTGCGGTCTCACAGGGGGCGGGGGGGAAGGTGGAGGGACTGTGGCCCTGCAGATGAGGAAAGGCTGCCTACCCCATTCCTGAGAGCCAAGTAGCCCACCAAAGCCTGGATACTGTTCCCAGCCCACAGTTAGAACATAGGAACAGTCACCCTGTTGTCTGTCTTTTGGTGGGATTGCACCAGTCAGGGAGCTGCCATGCTGATTCTGGAGGGCAGTGGACAGTGCAGTGGGCCAGCCGATTGGGCTGCCCCAGTGCCTCCATGCCCTCATGGTCTTCCCCAGTAGACTTGCCGGAGTGTCTCACACAGCTGTCTTTTGGATGGGTTTTGTTTATAGGGACTGACTAACAGGAGTCCCATGGGCACTGAGGATCAGGTAGCATTCCCTGGTTGCCCCCAGCAAGGGGCACAAGCCCCACAGACTATGTCTTTGCCCCGCCTGCAAAGGAAGCTAAAGGAAGCTGCCAGGAAAATCCTCAGTCTCCACCTAGAGAAGGAGCAGCTCCTAGAGATGGGGAACAGACTTCGAGCTGAGTTGGGCCACCCTAAAGGTAAGTACCTGGGAACAGGATGGGGGTTCAGGCCACAATGGAGGCCACAGAAGAGGGGAGGAAGGGAGAGAGGGGTGCCATGGTTCTGCCATGGAGGCCAAAAGAAAGATGCTTCCTGGCCTGACTGCCACAGCCTGGGTGCAGAGGAAAGGCTGGAGGACCGAGGCCAGTCACTGGTGGTGAAATGGAACCAGACACAGCAGGCACAGAGCAGGTATCATTTCAGCACTGGTGTCCCCTGAGCCACTGCTCTGGCCACATCTGGAAGAAATAGCCATGGAGCAGCTGGGGTCCTGTGAGGTAAACAGCAAAGCAGCTCCAGGCCAGCCTGCTGCGGGTATCCCCAGATAGCACAGCAGCGTTTGCTTGACATTCAATTGATTCCCTAGGAGAAGTGGCACTTGATTCCCAGGCTCTTGAAAAGATGCAAGGTAACTGGGTATGGTGCCTCACGCCTGTGATCCCAGCACTCAGGAAGCTGAGGCAGAAGGATCACCAGAAGTTCCAGGCCAGCCTGGGCTATAATGTGAGACCCAATCTCAAAAACAAATAAATGGGGCCAGGTGTGGTGGCTCACACCTTTAATTCCAGTACTCAGGAGGCAGAGGCAGAGGGCTCTCTGAGATTGAGACCAACCTAGTCTGCATAGTAAACTCCAGGCCAACTGGGTGGACCCTAAGACCCTGTCTCAAAAACACAAACAAATAAATATAAATAAAAACAAGTAGCGCCCAGAGCGATGGCTCGGTGATTAAGAATACTTGCACTGCAAGCATGAAACCAGAACGTGGATCCCAGCACCTACTGCTAGATCCAGGCCAAGCCCAGGAAATGAGTGCAGCCCTAAGAGCATTCAGGAAGGTGGCATGAGGGACCCACACATGGGCCCTGTCACTGCAGGGCTGGGCAAAGCAGATGTCCACTTGGGCCATGCTTTCCCTTTCCTGCTGCCCCTTGTGCCAGTGGTGCATTTCCCCAAATCAGAGCACACAGCAGTTCCTGACCCTGTGGAGAGCTAGGAACCCCTACAGTGCTGCCTCTTTAACTTCTTTGGTTTGGTTTTGGTTTATTTATTTGTATTTTATTTTACGTGTATTGAGTGTTTTGTCTGCATGTATGCATGTGCGCCATGTGCAGGTCAGAAGAGGAGGCCAGAAGAAGGTATTGGATCCTTTGGAATTGGAGTTACAGATGGTTGTCAGCCACCATATGGGTGCTGGGAACTGAACCTAGGTCCTCTGCAAAAGCAGCAAGTGCTCTTAACTGATGAGGTGTCTCTCCAGCGCCCCCCCCCCAAGGCAGGCTAAGGCAGAAGCAATTGTGAATTCAAGACCGGCCTGGGCTACAGAATGAGACCTTGCCTTTAAAAACAAAACAAAGCCAGGATTTTAAAACACACCTTTAGTCCCAGCCCTTGGGAGGCAGAGAGAGGCAGATCTCTGTGAGTTCAAAGTCAGCCTCAGGGCCTACACAGTGAGTTCCAGGCCAGCTGGGACTACAGGGAGACACTGTCTCAAAAAGGCCAAAGAAAAAAGGCTGGTGTGGTGGTGCACACCTTTAGTCCCAGCACTTGGGAGGTAGAGGCAGGTGGATCTCTATGAGTTCAAGGCCAGCCTGGTCTACAAAGTGAGTTCCAGGTCAGCTGGGGCTACAGGGAGACCCTGTCTCAAAAAAGACCAAAAAAACAACAACAAAAACCCCACAGAACCAAAACAACCAAAATAAGGGGCTGGAGAGATGGCTCAGCGGTTAAGAACACTGGCTGTTCTTGCAGAAGACCCAGGTTCGAATCCCAGCACCCACAGGCAGCTAACAACTGTTCGTAACTCCAGTTCCAGGGGATCCAACAGCCTCTTCTGTCCTCCTCTGGCATTGCGTTACACGGGTGCACTTACCAACACGCAGGCAATACACTCATACACATAAAAATAATAAATAAAATATTAAA
>NW_008328704.1:186783-221943 GCF_000622305.1 Nannospalax galili
TTTAAAGCAACCAAACCAAATCAAACAAAAACGAGTAGTTGGAGTTAATTCACATTTTGGTGAAGGAAGCATGCACATGTCTGTTCTTTGGTGTGTGTTTATACTAGCCCATGCATGCACCATGCCTGCTCACACCTTCACCAATGTCCAGGGACACAGATGTGCAGTGCTCAGTGTGCACATAGCCTGCTTTTCCTCCCCACAGGTGTGCTGTGCATTTCCAGTCATTAGCCAGCCAGTTCTTAGAAGAGATGGTACAATGGCACCATTGAGTTCTTCCTTCTTCCTGTGGCCTGCTGGTGGTATCTGGGTTTTCTCTTTTCTGCCAGCAGCTCAGTGTCTTCCCTTCAGAGTCCTCTCTGCACATTCTCGTGACCTGTGAGGTGCTGGAAGAGATGCACACAGAACTGAATTAGAATTGTTTATTGACCATAGACTCAAAAATAATAGTTATTAGAAAATCGATTTTTTAACTATCATGATAGGTAAAAACATTTCATTGCTTGACTTTGTGAATCTTTAGCTTTTTGTGGACTTTTTCTTTATATTTTACTATGTCATTATCCTTCTGATTATTTTTTTCCCCACTGCTAAATATCAAGACCAGGGCCTTGTGCGTGCTAGGCAAGTACCCTACCTCTGAGCTATATCCCCAGCCCCCTCCCACCCCCTGGTGACTCTTTGATTCAACTATGAATAGTTTTTAAAAATCTACTGTAGTTGGTAGTGATGTATGCCTCTATGATCCATCCCATCACTTAGAAGGCCAAGGCAGGAAGATTGAGTTCATGGCCAACTACATTCTAAAAAATAAAAGAGAAGGTAATTAAGGGACCCCACTTAGTTCCCCCTCCCATGGGCACAACTGATGCAGTTCTGTCCACTAAGTACATATGCATGAGTAAAGTGTGCACATGTATTAATTCTAATGACTGACACATACATCTTCCTTTATGAAGAGCCTTCCTTAAGTTTCCACATGTGTGAAAGTGATTTTGTTTTAATTATTCTTTAGAACAGTGGCTGAGCTAGAACTAGAACTCTCAAAGTTAACACTTTGCTACGTTTGGTTTTAGTTCTTATTTTTTTATTTTGGGGGGCTATCCTTGAATTCAAAATCCTCCTGCCTCAGCCCACCAAGTGCTGGAATCACAAGTATGTGCACCAAGACTGGCTTCCTGCAACATTTTTTTAGACAAGTTTCACACATCTGAACAATCAGCTACCAGTCTGCTCTTGTGCCCTTAGTGGAGGGGTCTGTGTACACTGACCACTTCTGTTGTCTTTTTGTTTTGTGTTGCTGTGTCCATCTGGGTTCTGTTTGGTGTGTCCTGCCAAGAACCCATCTGTTTCTAATTTTAGGATTCATTGTTGATTGTTTTTCCATTCTTGAAAATTCAGCCAGGGCTGGGGAAAGGGCTCAGAAGTTAGCTCTACCTTAGTCTCCCCCTGTGCTGGGATTAAAACATTAGGTACTGAGTTTGGGGATGTATCTTAGTTGGTGGAATGCTTGCCTAGCATGTATGAAGGCCTGGGTTTTATCCTCAGCACCAAGGAAACTGGGTGTGGTGATGCAAACCTGTAATCCTAGCACTTGGGAGGTGGGGGAAGGAGGACCAGAAGTTCAAGGTCATCCTTAGCTGTATAGGGACTTCTTTCTAGGCCAGTTTGAGCTACCAAATCCAAGCCAGGCATGGTGGCACATGCCTTTAATCCCACCACTCGGGAGGCAGAGGCAGGCGGATCTCTGTGAGTTCAAGGCCAGCCTGGTCTACATAGTAAGTTCCAGGACAGCTGGGGCTAAAGGGAGACCCCGTCTCAAAAAAACCAAAAAAAAAAAAAAAAATTCAGGGGCTGGAAAGATGGCTCAGTGGTTGAGTAACTGGCTGCTCTTACAGAGGACTCAGGTTCAGTTCCCAGGACCCACATGATCGCTAACAGCCATCTGTAACTGCAGTTCCAGGGGCATGACAATTTACATGTAGACAACACGCATATGCATAAAATAAAAGATAAGTAAAAAAATTATTAAAAAAACAAAAATGAGGGCTAGAGAGATGGCTCAGTGGTTAAGAACACTGGCTGTTCTTGGAGAAGACAAGGGTTCGAATCCCAGCACCCTCATGGCAGCTAACAACTGTCCGTAACTCCAGTTCCAGGGGATCCAACAGCCTCTTCTGTCCTCCAGGCATTGCATGACACAGGTGCACTTACCTACATGCAGGCAATACACTCATACACATAAAATAAAAATAATAAATAAAATATTTTTTTTTAATGTAAAAAACAAGCTGGGCGTGGTGGCACACTCCTTTAATCCCAGCACTCGGGAGGCAGAGGCAGGTGGATCTCTGTGAGTTCAAGGCCAGCCTGGTCTACATAGTGAGTTTCAGGCCAGCCAGGGCTACAGTGTGAGGCCCTGTCTCAAATTAATAATAATAATAACCTTTGCGCAGGCTGAGTATTACTGTACTTGGAAGGTTGAGGCAGGAGGTGGATAGTCCTAGGCTAGCCTGGACTACAGAGCAAGACCCTGTTTGAAAGTATCAGCAAAATTGGGGGTGGAGGTTGCTAGAGAGATGACTCAGTGATTAAGAGCACTGGCTGCTTTGCAGACGACCCAGACTTGATTCCCAGCACCCATCTGGTAACTAATAACTTCTGTAGCTCCAGTTCCAGGGGATCTACCACACCGCCCTCTTCTGGCCTTTATGGGCAGTGTACACATATGGTACACATATATGAATAATTTCTAGGTAAGAGAACACTGAAACATTTATTATGACTATAACCTTCAAGTTTATAAACGTTTGCCTTTTTTTTTTTTTTCCAATGGGGCCTTGCTGGTCGTCCAGGCTGGCCATGAACTTGTGAACTCAAGGGATCTACTGTTCAGCCTCCAAAGCAGCCAGCTCTGTGGTATATGGCCCCACACAGGTTGATGCTTACTTTGATGGCTACCCAGAGGCTGTTTTAGGGATGTTAGGAAAAATGTCCCTTTTGCTGCTCTATACCGCCATCTGAGGGTTAGGATTAGAATTCAGTCAGAAAGTTGGGCCATGTGTCTCTGCTGGGGGATGATGCATCATAATTCACCCCAGTCCCTAAGTTCTCTGGAGTGGAAGTTACTTTAGTTTTGAAAAGTACTGTGCTGTTCTTTGTGTGTTCAAGTGATCCTGAATGATGTACACAGAGAACCAACCCTTTCCTGATCCTGTTTCCAGGGAGACTGGACCCCCATGAGGTGCCTGAGGGGACTTTGGATCAAGGTCCACCTTTGGGACTGTTGCAACCCCACTCAAAAGCTCAGGTAACAGTTCTTCACTTAAGAACCCTGCTTGGACATTGCACTAGCTGCTGAAGTGAACGTTTTTGTCATAGAAACTAGAGAATACGACATGAAGGGCCTCTCCTTTCAGCACCCTGACACGGTGTTGATGTCATTTCACTGTTTCCTGCTCTTTTTATTTGCTTTGATTTTGGTTTTTGGAGACAGACTTTCACTATGTAGCCCAGTCTGGCCTTGAACCCTGGATACTTCTGTCTCGGCCTCATGAGTACTGGGATTCAGGAGTGCCCTACCCTGCCTAGCTGCTGGGTTTGTGTTTGGTTTTAAGTTACTATTTATATCACAAGAGGCCAGGCATGGTGGTGCATACCTTCAATTCTAGCACTTGGGAGGGAGGCTGAGGCAGGCAGCTCTCTTGAGTTCAAGGCCAGCATGATCTACATAGGGAGTTCCAGGACAGTCCAGACTACAAAGTGAGACCCTGTCTAAAAAGAAATAATATAGGCCGGGCTTGGTGGCGCACGCCTTTAATCCCAGCAATCCGGAGGCAGAGGCAGGCGGATCTCTGGGAGTTCAAGGCCAGCCTGGTCTCCATAGCGAATCCAGGCCAGCTGGGGCTACAGGGAGACCCTGTCTCAAAAAGACCAAAAAACTTCTATAAGAAAAGAAAGTCTATTGCTGCTGGTGCTGCCACTGTTGCCGTCCTCTTTTCCAGCATGGACTCAATATCAGAATGTTGCTGGATGCTTCAGTTGTCAACTGGACACACCTGGGTAGAGGAAGCCTCAGTTGGGGAACTGCCTCCATTGGACTGGCCTGTGGCCCTGTGTGGGGGGCATTTTCTTGATTGTTGAGTGATGTGGGAGGGCCCAGCCCACTGTGGGTGGTGCCACCCCTGGACAGGTGGGCCTGTGTTGCATAAGAAAGCAGGCTGAGCAGGGGCCACGGGAGCAAGCTAGTAAGCAGCAATCCTCCATGGCCTCTGCTCCAGCTCCTGCCTCCAGCTTCCTGCCCTGATTTCCTGCCTTCAATTCCCTGATGAACTGTGACCCGGGAGATATAAGACAAACAAACCCTCTCCTCCCCAAGTTGGTATTGAACAAAGTGCTTTGTCACAGCAATGAAGAAACAAACCAGAACAGCATCTAACAACTATCTATAACTCCAGTTCAACAGGGCTCTGATGTCCTCTTCTGGCCTCTGTAGGCACTGCACACACATGGTATGCTCACATGCAGGCAAAACACTCATACACATAAAGTAAAAATAAATCAAAACTTTGGGGGTGGTCTTTTTGAGACAGGGTCTTCCTGTAGTCCCTTTGGCCTGGAACTCACTATGTAGACCAGGCTGGCCTTGAACTTACAGAGATCAGCCTGCCTCTGCCTCCTGAGTGCTGGGACTAAAGGCATGTAACACCACACCCAGCTAACATTTTTTAAATATCTTAAATCATTAGCAGTATTAAGCATCTTTACCCTATTTATCATTTATATTTTTCCTTTCAGAATTATTTATGCATTTTATTTGTTCATTTTTCTTTTTTGTGACTCTTGCTAGCCTCTAACTAGTGATAATCCTTTTGACTCAGCCTCCTTAGCACTGGGATTATAAGTATAAGCCACCACATCCAGCTTCTTTGCCAACTTCTCTTGGTGGTTTGTTTTATATGTTGTCAGTTGCTGTTTATTATCAGAACTCTTTCCTAAACTTGTCATTTACCTTTTGATTTTCCCTTCTTAAAAAAAAAATTCCTCAGAATCCAGGCATGGTGGCACATGCCTTTAATCCCAGCACCTGGGAAGCAGAGGCAGGCAGATCGCCGTGAGTTCAAGGCCAGTGTGGTCTACATAGTGAGTTCTAGGCCAGCTGGGGCTGCAGGGAGACCCTGTCTCAAAAAGACCCAAAATATATATTATATATCTCCTCAGATAAGTAGGGCATGATACAGAGTTCAAAGTCAACTTTGCTATATAGCAATTTTAAGACCAGCTAGACCTGGAAGTGTAGCTCAGGTGGTAAAATGCTTACCTAACATTCATGAGGCCCTGTTTTGATCCCCAGTACCACATAAACCAAGCATGTTCAGGGTCATCCTTGGCTACATAAGGAGTTCTGGGCCATCCTGGACTAGAGACTCTGTTTCAAAAAAAACAAAAAGGTTTTTTTTTCAAAAAATTTTATTTATTCTTTTTATTTCATGTGTATACCTGTATTGCCTGCATGTAGGCAAGTGCACCTGTGTTGTGCAATTCCCTTGGAGGACAGAAGAGGCTGTCAGATCCCCTGGAACTGGAGTTACGGACAGTTGTTAGCTGCCATGTGGGTGCTGGGATTCAAACCCTGGTCTTCTGTAAGAACAACCACTGAGCCATCTCTCCAGCCCCAACATGAAGCTTTTTAAAAAAACAGCCTATGCTGGGCGTGGTGGCGCACACCTTTAATCCCAGCACTTGGGAGGCAGAGGCAGGTGGATCTTTGTGAGTTCAAGGCCAGCCTGGTCTATATATGAGTTCCAGGAGAGCTGGGGCTACAGGGAGACCCTGTCTCAAAAAGACAAAAAATAAAATAAAAAGAACAGCCTATATATAATACCCTGTCTCAGCCGGGTGTGGTGGGGTACATTTTTAATCACAGCACTCAGGAGGCAGAGGCAGGCGGATCGCTGTGAGTTCAAGGCCAGCCTGGTCTACATAGTGAGTTCCAGGCCAGCTGGGGCTACAGGGAGACCCAGTCTCAAAAAGAAGAGAGGGAGAGGGAGAGGGAGAGGGGGAGAGGGAGACAGGGAGGGAGGGAGGAGGAGGGAGGAGGAGGGAGGGAGGGAGGGAGGGAGAGAGAGAGGAACAGAGAGAGAGAAAGCCAAGTAGAGATGGTTTTGCCCTTGGGCAGTATAACTTCTGATGTTTCCCAGCCAAATGGGAGCAGCCTCCCAGGGAGCAACAAGTGGCCCCTTTTGGATGAAAGCTACCAAGGTGGGCACAGGCATGGGGTCTGGGTGGGGCAGTGGGGGCAGAGCTGGAATGTGAGAGAAAGAACATTGGGAACACTGAGAACATGAAGACAGGCCTGGCCACTGGCTGGGGCAGTGGAGCATGGGGGAGCAGAGAGTCCCCAGGGGTAGGTTGGAGGTGTTCCTTCTTCATCCACATCAGTGTACAACCTAAGGACACACTCAGCACAAGGAAGGAGCTGAGACAGGGGACCATGCAAGATCACTCAAGAAACAGGCCTGGAAGGAGCAGCTGGTCCATTGAGGTCAGTTCCAAGAGAGAAGAAATTGAGCAGGAGGCCGGGCCTGGCTCACTAGCGTTCTCAGGAGACTGAGACAAGCAGATCTCTCTGAGATTGAGGCCAGCCTGGTCTACATAAGGAGTTCCGGGACAGCTGGGGCTACAGGGAGACCCTGTCTCAAGAAAAAAAAAAAAAAAAGAACTGGGGAGAATATACAGAAAAGAATTCCTGCAAATATAGAATAAGGCGCACACCTACGATAAAAAAAGAACATGACCAAAAGCCCCAGCAGAGGAAGGCTAGAGGTCAGTGACCCTGACTGGAGCTTGTGAGCCCCAGGACCCAGGAGCTCCAGAGTGAACCCAAAGATAAAGGGTTGGGGGGCAGATAGTTTTTTAAATCTTTTTAAAATATTTATTTTATGTGTATGAGTTTCATGTATACAAGGCCTGGAGAGGCCAGAAGAGGGCCGATCATCTGGAACTGGCATTACAAGTGGTGAGCCACTTGTGAGTGCTGGGACCCAAACTGGAGTCCTCTGCAAGAATAGCCAGTGCTCTTCACTGCTGAGCCATCTCTCCTGCCCCAAGTCAGACATTTAAATATAGTTGTCTGTGACTCCAGTTCCAGAGGGTCTGACACCCTCGCCTGGCCTCTACAGGCACTGGGCACACATGTGGTGCACATACATCATTCAGGCAAAGCACTCATACACACACACACACAAAATTTACACATCACAGGGGTGGGTCCAGCCAAGCTCCACAGCAGTGGTTCAAGGTGTGCTCTCTACTGGGCCCCATCGAAGACAGCCAGAGAGGCCAGGCCCTCCCTGGACCACACGCTGCCCTCAGTCCTGCACAAGCCGGGCTGCCTTTTCCTCCATGTTCTCTTTCATGTCCCTTTCCATGCCCTAGGAGGCTCTCCTTAATGTCCTCTATCCCCTTTCTGTGCCTTCTATGTAGAGGGCAGATGGAACCAAGCATTCAAGCTGTGTGATGGGCAGAGCAGCTCAGTTAGGGACCAGCCCAAGGGCCGTGCCCAGCTGCTTTGCCCATAAGGAAGAGGCTTCTGCTTGGAGTTTGCAGCCTTCTTCCACAGAAGGTTGTGAGAGGCACTTAGGCCACCTGGAGGAAGCTTGCTGAATTGGTCCTGCATAAAAAAGCAGGGCTGTCACCAAATGAGTCCCGAGTCCCAGGATTTAGGGAAGAACAAGATTAGTTCTTCCTAATCTTGTGAGAAAGCTCATAGGCACCACCAGTGATAGCAGTCCCTGAATTTCTCTTGAATTTCCATGACAGGACCCCAAGCACAAGAGAAAATACGTTTCTGAATATGCAGGGATGAGCCAAGCCTGCTCAGCCCAAGTGGTCAGCAAGCACAGCACCCCACAGGACTACAAGGCAGCCGTGACATCAGAGCCTGCGCAGGTACAACCAGATGTTGGGCTGCAGTCATAGTGTTCCCTAAGTACGGGGCTCCAGCCAAGCTGGGTGTGGGAACTGTGGGAACTCCAATACCTTGGAAGCCTTAGCAGCAGCTGCACTGCCCTGATTCCTCCCATGACTTGCTATCAGAGGCACCAGGACACCTGGCATGCATTCACCCCACACCCTATAGTGACCTTCCCACTCTGGTAGGAGCTGCAGCTGGCAGGGCTCTGCCCCATGCACTTCCATCCTGGACTTACAGTCAGTAGCTTCAGACACTCGGACAAGCCTGGTGATGTGGGTCAGTGTTGCTGTGTACAGTGCCTAGAGCACCCCTGCTTGTCTCCAGGGGCCCATTCCCATCTTGACATGTACTGTCCTGGATCCTTATCCTGGAGGGGAGCAGGGAAGGAAGGCTGTCGCACCCCAGACAGCTGGAGAGAGGGTGGCCATCAAAGGCAACTTCCTTAACTTTCAGAGACAGCACAAAATCCCCACAGGGACTTTGAAGTCAGTTCGTCAGAAAGAAGACAAGTCTCTGAAGCGACCCCAGTCTCAAGAGGTCCCCGAAGAAAGTGATCCCCACACCCACAGATCGTCCTCACTGGCCAGCAGTTCCCTCCAAGACACTTGGAAGCTGCTAGACCTCGGGTCCAGTCTTTCAGGCCTCCCCTCCCAGGACGACTCTGCTGCAGGTAGGATGCCGCCAGCAGGATGGGGGTGGCCAAGGGGTGGGGATTGTGTGGCTGTCATGCTTTGAAGTGACTGGGGTCAGTGTGCTGTGTTCTTTCTGCCCTCTGGATCAGCTGGGCCCATGTGCCTCACCTCTTCTGTGGAGTCGGAATGTTACAAGCCATACAACACAGCCCTGCAGAACAGAAACCATGTCACACACCATGTCCTAGGGGGTTTACTGGAGTGGGATCCACTTCTGCACCACACCTCTGGCTGCTGGAGGGGAAGTGGTCAGCCTCATGGGAGTGCAACAGCAGCAACTCACCTGAGACAGGGTAGTACAGTGACCCTGGTTCTTGTTCTGATTTTGTTATTTTTAAGACAGAGCCTTGCCTGGCCTGGAACTTGCTTCAGTCCTCCTGCCTCTACCTCCCGGTACTGGAATTACAGGCATGTGCCACTATACCCACAACCTCCTGGGTTTTGCAAGGTATAGATCACTGGTGGTTTTAAGAGTGGTCTCAGTAGAATAGTGGTCATTACTCCTGCCTCCTTGGCTGAGTAGCCTGAGCTGAGGGGTGGACAACTCAGGAAGCATCAATGAGGAGGCCATAGTCTAGGGAGAGGTAGAGCCAGGGACAGGCTATGGAAAGCCTGTCATGTGCACGTGGGTGAAGTGGGGAAAGGTAGGGACAAGCTCAGAGAGAAGTCCTGCAGGAGGCGAGGGGTTCCCACCTCTGGCTATGCTGACCTTGGACAGGACAGCTATCTCATCCTGGTGAGGACAGGGGCAAAGGCTCTGAAGTGGTGTGGGCCGGCTGCTAGAGCTGGGGGCTTGTGCTCAGCAGAGCAATAGGTGAGCCTGCACAGCTGCCTCGGCCTTCAGGGAGCCTCTCTGACCCTTGAATGGTAGCTGCTAGGCCCCCTGCCCAGGAAAGCTGGGCACTATGAGTGCAGCCTAGTCGTTCACTGATCCATTAGGTTGTGCTGGCCTGGCATCTTGAAGGCCTGAGTGTAACGCAGTGGACTGTGAGATGTTTTTCCTTTGTGTAAAAATGCTGTAAAACCTGGACTGGAGAGATGGGTCAGCAGTTAGAGCCCTGACTGCTCTTGCAGAAGACCTGGGATCACCCACATGGCAGCTGACAACTGTCCATAACTCCAGTTCCAGGAGATCTGACACCCCCTTCTGACCTCCATGGGCATTGCACGACATGGGCGCACTTACATACATGCAGGCACTACACGCATACACATAAAAAAAATGCCTTTAGGGGCTAGAGAGATGGCTCAGTGGTTAAGAGCACTGACTGCTCTTGCAGAGGACCTAGGTTCGATTCTCAGCACCCACATGGTGGTTATGAACCGTCCTTACCTCCAGTTCCAGGGGAATCCAAAGCCCTCTTCTGATCTCCACGGCATTGCACGACACGGGTGCACTCACATACACTCAGACACATAAAATAATTAAAAAATGCCTTTAAAACCTTGACAACCTTATTTCAGGACGCAGTGATTCCTCAGGGGATGAGGTCTCTGGTGAAGATATGATTGAACTCACCTTGTTAGTGGGTGGGATAGGACCAGTCCCCAAACAGCCTATGGGCTCTACTCCAGACGCCAGGGTGGAATTTCCTGAGTTGTTTTTGGGTTTGTTCACTTTCAGTGCATTGTAAGTAGCAGACTACACCACAGCCCTGAGCAATGAGCAGTGCCGGTGACAGCGCAGAAGCAGCAGCCTGTAGTAGTGTCCAGGGAACCACACGGGACCACTGAGGAGCCAGACTGTAGTTTATTTGAAGCCCACCTGTAGTCTGTAATCCCTGCACGTAGGAGGCTCATGGGTTTGAAGCATCCTGGACTACATGCTGATACCGTCTGGAGGATGGGCTAACCTGCTTCTACGTCAGCACTACCCACCCCCTCAGCACACACTGGCTTCCTCGCTCACCTTTCTAGGCCCTGCCAAGATCAGACCAGGGCCTCAGCCCCACCAGCAGCTCTAAACATCTTGGGATCACCCATAAACTAAATACCTGAGGCCACACCCCCATATGCATCCCCTCCACCCCCAGCTTCCACAGCTCACCCATGTGCCAGGCCCCCAGCTTCTGTCCACCCGTGAGCCAGGCCTCCTCTCACCCATATTGTTGCAACAGCCTCAGGGCTCTTGAGCATTGCTGGCCCGGGCCTCTGTCCCACTCTCTGGCTTCCTTCTTGCATCACTGCGTAGCCCAGGCGCCCAGCTCCCACCTCCAGGCACAAGTAGGCACTGCCATCCCAGGAGTCCCTCACATATCCCAGGGCCTCCCCCCACTCCTACCCTGCCTCCCCAATACCTGCCTCCTCCCCTCAACAAAACCCTCTCCAGTCCTAACAGGTCAGTCCCCACCCAGCTTCCTCTTTCCAATACCAGCTCCCAGGCCTTTCTGGATTTTTTTTTTTTAATCATGATTCCCTTCTTTCTCTACTGAGATGGTCCCTAAAGGTGGGGACACCAAAGAGGCTTTGTCTGGATCCCAGGCCCCTCCTAATACCAATCAGCCAGTGTAAATAAAGGAAGAATGGGAACCTGCAGCCCAGAGGGCCAGAAGGAATCTCAGAAAGAGGGTGGGTGACTGACTAGAGATATTGCCTAGCATGGGCTAGTGGTAGAGCCCTACCCCAGCACCCAGTGTGCAGGAAGCTCCAAATCCATCCTCAGTACACACACACACACACACACACACACACATATACATTGGGAGTGGGTCACATTAACACAAGAATGTCCAGGGCAGAACTTAACTAGTTAAGTGGGCAGGTGTGGCATACAGCTGTGGACCTAGCTGTTCCAGGGGCCGAGGTAGGAGTTTTAGTCCAGCCTTGGCAGCATTGTGAGACACTCAAAATGTAGCTCCGCAGTGGAGGCTTGCCTCCCATTTCCAGGGCCCTGGGTTTGTCCCCAGCACCACAAATAATAGTAAAGATCAAACTGAAAGGTGCCTTATGCATTACAACAAAGGTAGTTGTATCTAAATAGCTGGTCCACACCTGGCCAGATACCTCTAAGGACCACAGGTTCCAGCCAGGGGCTCGTGTGAGAGCCCTACCCCAGCCCCCAGTGTGCAGGAAGCTCCCAATCCATCCTCAGTGCACACACACACACACACACACACACACACACACATATACATTGGGAGTGGGTCACATTAACACAAGAATGTCCAGGGCAGAACTTAACTAGTTAAGTGGGCAGGTGTGGCATACAGCTGTGGACCTAGCTGTTCCAGGGGCCGAGGTAGGAGTTTTAGTCCAGCCTTGGCAGCATTGTGAGACACTCAAAATGTAGCTCCGCAGTGGAGGCTTGCCTCCCATTTCCAGGGCCCTGGGTTTGTCCCCAGCACCACAAATAATAGTAAAGATCAAACTGAAAGGTGCCTTATGCATTACAACAAAGGTAGTTGTATCTAAATAGCTGGTCCACACCTGGCCAGATACCTCTAAGGACCACAGGTTCCAGCCAGGGGCTCCAGGAGACTTCCCCCACCGAAGCACCTGTTTCCAAAGCTCGGTCCAGAAGCAGGCCTCTTCTACCTTCTTAGAGTGCAATTATTGGTGCCCTAAATGTCTTCCAAGAGTTCTGACAAAGGACCACCTCCCTGGAGCAAAGAGCCCCCAGAGCATCCTGATTATGCCTTCTGCCTCCCTGGGCTGAAAAGCAATCTGTACAGGCCTCAGCTGGAACACCAGCCTCCTTTACCTGACATCAGTCCACCCACTGCAAGTTCCCTTCCACCTACCCAGCTTCCAGGGCCAGGTGTGCTGTTTCTCTAAACACGCCTATGTGACACCCTTTTGCTTCCAACAGCATGTAGCTCTGGGTGACCTGCTTTTTTGCTGTATGTAGATATCTTTTCATTGTGCTTGGGCTGGCAAGTCTTCTGAGTGGTCCAAGCACTTAACAAGCCCACTTTGTTTCAAGGTCTCACTCCTGTACGCAGGTCACGTGTGGTCTTCAGTTCTTGAGATGGGGCTGCAGAACATGTTCTTGTTTTTGTGGGAGCCCTTGGTTGGATAACTATCTAGAAGAGAAATAGCTGGGTCAAAGGTATGGGTAGTTTGAAGTATTACCAAATCGTTCTAAAAATCCTGGCCCTCTGCCTACTGCTGCCCACGGGTAGAGGGCACCTCTCCTCACTCCAGTGCCCTGGGCTTTGTCTGATATCTTTTTTATCCTGTCTGATAAATGAAAACTGATACTTTTTTGTTGCTTTTAATTCACAATTTCTTTCTGAAATGGTCTCGTGTAGCTCGGGCTGGCCTAGGCTCTGTATAGCTGAGGATGACATTGAACTTCTGGTTCTGCGACCTCCAACTCCTTAATGTGCTGTTGTGAAGCGTGGACATTTCATGTGTGATTTATGTGGACTTGTGTCCATTTTGTAGGGGATGAGGGAAGCTGGAGATGTAGATAGCAGGCTCACTGGGACTTCTAAAGGCTAGCAATAGATGGTAGACAAGCCATCTAGAAAGGGACCCTGCGCCTTGGAAAGGGACAGGGTGCTGGGAGGCCAGAGGCAAGGCCTCAGGCCTATACTTGCAGGAACTAGGGACTAAGGGAGTTCCAGGAAGGCTGTGGCCTGACCAGCCACTGTCTGGAAGATACCCTCAGTGCCAGGGAAGTTCTTGGTGTGAAGTGTGTGAGATGTATCTTGATCCCACTTTCAAGTGGAAACTGAGACCAGGTTTCAAAATGGCCACCCAGTGTTCCTGACCAGCATTCTGCTCCCATGAGCTCCAGAAAGGACAGACCAGACCAGACCAGAACTGGGAGGAAAGGACGGGCGTGGCAGGAGAGCTAGGATTGTCTTAGGGCCAAAGGGTCATGGGTGGGGGAAGCTCTGGAGGAATTTGGCTGCTGGTTGGGACTAGTCCAGCCCCTCCCAGCTCTCCCCTCCCCTCCACTGGGTTCCCACTGTTTGCCCAGCTCCTCCCACCAATGGACAGTGGTTTAGGGAGAAGGTAGTGCAGTGCAATGGTTTGACTGGTTTTTTTCTTTAAAATATTGTCCTGGGGCTAGAGAGATGGCTCAGGGAGTTAAGAGTGCATACTGCTCTTGTAGAAGTTTAAAACTTTGTTCTTTTGATCTCACCCTCATGGTACAAGTCTATAATCCCAGTACTGGGGAGATGGAGGCAAGAGGATCACCAGGAATTCAAGGACAACTTGGGCTAGTGAGTTCAAAGCCAGCCTGGGCTACATGAACCCTAATTCATAAAGAAAAAAAATGTTTGTTGTTTGAAATAACCCTAACCCTAACCCTAACCCTAAACAAAAGTTCACTGTGGGGGAAAAAAACAAGAGTCCACTTTGGGACCTGGGGAGATGGCTCAGTGGATAAAGTGTTTGCTTGGGCAAGCATAAGGACCTGAGTTTAGATCCCCAGCCCACACATAAAAGAACCAAGTGTGTGGGGTGCATGGACTTTGGCAGACCCTGGGGCCTTGCCATCCAGCCAGCCTAGCTAAAACAGCAAGCTCCAGAGTTGGTAGGAAGCCCTGTGTCAGAAAGCAAGGAAAACCCTGGGGAGAGGGCTCAGTGGTAAGTTAAAGGTGCTGCCCAACCTGAAGACTGGAGTTCTAGCCCTGCAACAAGCTGACCTCTGACATGTCATATGCACACAATCACAACGGTGTGCCCTCACAGATACACAAATAAATGTCATTTTAAAAAGCTCTTGCTGGGCGTGGTGGCGCACACCTTTTAATCCCAGCACTCGGGAGGCAGAGGCAGGCGGATCTTTGTGAGTTCAAGGCCAGCCTGGTCTACATAGTGAGTTCCAGGACAGCTGGAGCTACAGGGAGACCCTGTCTCAAAAAGACAAAAAAAAAAAAAAGCTCTCTAAAAAAAAGAAAGAAATGAAGTGGAGAACATGGAGAAAAATAACCAAAGTAGACCTCAGGCCTCCATACACGTAGGTACAGGTAAGCAAGCACACACGTGCGCACACACACACACACACACACACACACACACACACACACACATAAACAACACACAAAAATTTTTTTTTGTCTATTTTTTTTTTTTCAGAGCTGAGGACCAAACCCAGGGCCTTGTACTTGCTACGCAAGCGCTCTACCACTGAGCTAAGTCCCCAGCCCTTTAATTTTATTTATTATTTTTATGTGTATGCCTGTATTGCCCGCATATAGGTAAGTGCACCCTTGTGTGCAATGCCTGCGGGGGACAGAAGAGGCTGTCAGATCCCCTGGAACTGGAGTTACGGACAGTTGTTGGCTGCCATGTGGGTGCTGGGATTCAAACCCAGGTCCTCTGCAAGAACAGCCAGTGTTCTTAACCGCTGAGCCATCTCTCCAGCCCCCACACAGTTTTTTAAAAATTAAAAATGTTTAATTTTGAATACTGCCACTTAATTAAATCAGACAAGGTGTGGGCCGATCCCAGAGTTTGCAGGCTAGGAACTGCACACTCCGGCAGCCAGGCAGCCGTGCCTGAGTGCCCTCCAGCCAACCACTAGGCAGCCTGGTGGGCCCAGCAGCAGCCTCACTGATGCCAATTGAAACTGGCCTGATGAGTGAGTGGTTCACATCTCTGATCTCAGCTCTGGGGAACCTGAGGC
Source organism: Nannospalax galili (assembly GCF_000622305.1). NCBI lineage: Eukaryota > Metazoa > Chordata > Mammalia > Rodentia > Spalacidae > Nannospalax > Nannospalax galili. The sequence goes on from NW_008328704.1 coordinate 202,034, forward strand.
TGGAGGATCAATTGTTAGTTAAGGCTAGCCTGGGCTACATAGCAAGACCCTATATCATAAAAAAGAAAAATTGGATGTGGCATGTGCACACCTGTAATCCCAGCACTCAGAGGGCAGAGGTAGGTGACTAAGAAGTTTGAGGCCAACCTGGGCTATATGAGACCTTGTTTCTAAAGCCAACTAAAGAAGAGGGAGAAGGGAGGGGAAGATCTAGGAAAAGAAGAGGAGTACTGTGTGGGGAATCTGGCAGCCCCTCTGCCTGGTTCCTGCAGGTTCCAGGGAGCAGGTGAGCTTCAGGCTGGTGACGTGGGTCTTCAGAGTGAGTGACTCCATTTTGATGTTTATTCTGGTCTGTTGGTGCTTAGTCCCCAACCTGGCCTCTGACGTTTATTACCTGGATGGAGTCCCTGACACCAGACCCACCATCTGGCCTCTAGGATGCTTTGTGTTTCCTGTGAAACCTGAGATGAGCTCAGAAAGCAGTCAAGATGTCCTCCTGGGGGGATGGTAATGATCTGGGTGTGATGCTGATTTGTGATAAGAAAAAACAACTGAAAATCACACAGGATGGGTGATTTCCAAGGGCAGTTTGTGACAGCTGTGAACTGACCTGGAACACAGTGTTCTGTTCCTGCTGTTTCTCACACTTCTACACCTGGACTGGAAGGTGGACATCAGGCTCTTGGTGACAAAGGAAGAGCCCAGGGACAACTCCAGGAGGAAGAGGCAAAGCCTGCCAGGGGCCTGGCATCTGAGCTCCAGGAACTTGTACTGAGAGGGCAGAGAAAGGCTCCTGTAGAGCTGACTCACATCCCCCTGGCCCACTATCACAGCAGTCTTGCACCAGAACTAGCACCGTGCTTGTTGCCCATAAGGTCAAGGCTCCTGTTCCAGTTCCCAGCGGTGCTGTCCATGGCTCTGCTGATGAATACCAACCAGTCACTGACGAGAGTCCTCTGAGATCCCTGCACATAGCCCCACGTCATCTTCTTGGAACTGCGGTTTCAGAAACCTGTGCAGGTCCTGAGGTGAATGAGCAACCAGTTTCCTGCCTGTGCTGAGGCTCCTTTTCAGGGCAGAGGACCTGCCACAATTTTGAGAAATTGATGCCCAAGAAATCTTTGTTAGCTCTTTTGAAATCGTCATGACGAAATAATGTCTGCCACTCAGGAAAGTAACATGTTGAAGTTACTTCTAAATCAAAGCAAATATATTAAGAAATAATCAAATTGGCTTGCCCTTTAGTGGTATTTATTCTAGGGCCATAGAATGCCTGGCACCCACTTCTGCTTCTGCCAGGCCATGGGGCTAAGGACAAGACTTTAAGGTAGCCCCATAAACAACTGGCTAACTGAACCATATATGCGAAACAACTGTTTGCAAACAGGCAGCACTGCCTATGACCCTTGAAACGGGAACAGAAGAAGCCGGCTCCAGATCACATGGCGGACAGAACCTCTGGGCTGCAGGGAACAGGTGGACACAGACAGATGCTGTACCAGGGAAATGGAAAACAGAGCTTAGGGAAACAAGGGGGTTGGAGCTTTGAAGATAGAACCTGGAAGGATGGAACTATGCAGAAAAGAGCCCCAGAGACATCGTGTAACTTCTGTGGGTCTCTGAATACTAGCCTACAACTCCACAGAATAAAATTCCACAGCCCAGCAAAGGAAACACTGGGTTGGAGAAGACCTGGATGGTAGAGCGCTTATCTAGCGTGCTCAAGGCTCTGTTCATCCCAGTACCACAAAATTAAAAACAGCACGTACAGGAGGATTGCCACAAGTTCAAGGCCAGCCTAGTCTACAAGTCAAGCCAGGAGGACAACTGAGACCCTGCCTCAACACTCCCCAACTAAATAAAAAAGTTTGAGGCCAGCCTAGGATACATATCTTGAGACTTTACCCAAACAAAACAAAAAATGGGGGGGGGGGATGACTAATAAGATGAAGTTTCCAGAACTCTGCTAGGACATTCTGACAACATGAGTGTGGCCATCCTGGGAGAAATGAGCTGTACAGGACTGGCTGCATGGGGGAGCCTCATCTGCTTTTGTGGCCTCAGGGTGCCCAGATGGTAGTCCAGCTGCACCCCAACCAAACACAGACCTCTGAGACAGAAGGAAATTTCAGAAACATGGAAAAATGTCTAGCATCCTATTATAATTTCTTTTTTTTAGATTTAAAAAAATTTGTATGAAATTTTAAAAATGCAATAAAAATTTTATTTTTTTATGTATATGAGTGCATTGCCTGCATGTATGTAAATACACCCATCTTTTGAAATGCCCACAGAGAACAAAAGAGGGCGTCAGATCCCCTAGAACTGGAGTTATGGACAGTTGTTAGCTGCCATGTGGGTTCTGGGATTTGAACTCGTCTTCTGCAAGAGCAGCCAGAGCTCTAACTGCTGAGCCATCTCATAGATGATAAGAGGTGAAGTGTGAAGATGTGATCCGTAGCAAAGGACAGCAGTCAGTGGAAAGAGGCCCAGAAACATGGGCGATGATGGAACTAACAGAACGTGATGATGGGGGCTGAGGATGAGGCTGAGTTGGTGGAATGCTTGCCTAGCATGCACAGAGCCCTGGGTTTCATCCCCAGCCCTGAATAAACCAAACATTTATGGTACACTCCCATAATCCCCAGCACTTGGAAGACGGAGGCAGGATGATCAGAACTTCAAGATCTTCCTTGGCTTTGTAGGTAGCTCTAGGCCAGCCTGGGCTTCATGAAACTCTGCCTCAAAAGAGGAGAGCCAAGCATGGTGGGTACACCTTTTAAAGGCAGAGGCAGGAGTGAAAGGTCAAGGCCAGCTTGGCCTACACAGAGACCCTGTCTCCAAAAATAATAGTGATGTTTTTAATACCCAATATGGCCAGAATATAGCTTAGTGTGAAAACACGAGGTTGCAGATGTAGTTGGGCTGACAGAGTGGTTCCTATGGGTTCCATCTCCAGCACAAACAGGCATAGTGGTGTAGGCCTGTAATCCCAGCACATGGGAGGTAAAGCAGGGAAATCAGAAACTCAGGGTGACCTCAGTTTATATATGGAATTTCAGCCTGGATTACATGATAGGCTATTTTTTTTTAATTGTTTAAGTCTTGCCTGACACTTGTGAGACTGAATTCAGTCTCTGGCAGCACGAAATAAAGTACATTAATATAGTGGTCTAAACACGCTATTAAGTAACTAGGAGAGAAAGGCAAGACCCAGCCATATCCTGTCCTCAGGAGCCTATGGCACAATGTCACACAGCTGCAGCCCCAGCTATTTCTGAGGCAGGAGGGCAGCTTGAGCCTGGACGTTCTAGACCAGCCTGGGCAGCTCAGTCTCTCTCTTTCTCTCTCTCAAAGACAGGGTCTTATGAGACCCAGGCTGATGTTGAACTCGTTGTGTAGCAGAAAATGACCTTGGACCCCTCATGTTCCCCTCCTATCTTCTATCTCAGCAGTGCTGACATCACAGGGTGCTGGGATTACAGGCATGTGCTCCCATGCTCTTGAAAGAAAAAGGTCTAGGAAGGCCAAGGAGGGGCTGGAGAGACAGCTCAGTGGTTAAGAACACTGCTTGTTCTTGCAGAGGACCTGGGTTTGAACCCCAGCACCCACATGGCAGCTAACAACTGTCCGTAACTCCCAGGGGATCCAGCAGCCTCTTCTGACCTCCACGGGCATTGCACAACACGGGTGCACTTATCTACAAGCAGGCAATACACACATACACATAAAATAAAAGTAGTAAAAAAATAAATAAAAGTAAAAAAGACCAAGGAGAGGACGGAGCTCAGCAGTGAAGAGCACTTGCTATTCTTGAAGAGAACCCAGGTTTGGTTCCTAACACCCACAGAGTGACTCACAGTTGTCTGTAACTCTAGCTGCAGAGAATCCAAGGCCTCTTCTGGCCTCCTCAGACACTGCATGCTCATGGTGCACCTGCACACATGCAGGCAAAACACTCAAACACATAAAAAGTAAAATGATTAAAATCAAGCCAGCAAGCCTGCTGACCACATTCCCGTGAGTTCCTTTTGCTATAAAGCTGAGACTAGGAGCCAGTAATATGAAAATTACTGACTAGTTCGCTTCTGTGATAAGATTGAAGCAAAGCAGATACCCCAACAGGTGACATTTCCAGAAATGAAGAGAGGTGGCTGGGTCAACAGCCCTGGGTGTGCTTCCAAAAGAATACAGAGCCTAAAAATGAGGCAACACACTCAAGAGTTCCAACTGGAGACACAGGACTTCCCTGTCACTAAGTGGTAGAGCAGGCAGGCAGAAGTGATAGGGCATAGCTGTGGGGCACCCTGCAGACCAGGCTAGACTTCAGCATGGAGTCAATGGAGGCCTCTGTTCAGCCTACATCAAGCTGTTCACCTGACCTTCTAGAAGCCAGGGTCAGGGAGACAACTGCCACTCTCAAACAGGCCACTTTCAGTTGGCAAGATAACAGTTCCTTCCACCCTAATCCTTTCACATAGTAGCCCACAGCAACCACCTTGCCCATCACTTCTGTTCTGGCAGGTTCCAACTTTACAAAGAAAGTAATTTTATGTATTTATTTGTTTTTGCTATGCTGGAGATTAAGCTCAGTACCTTGGACATGCTGGGCAAGTGCTCTACCGCTTAATACATCCCCAGCAAGGAAAGGAACTTTGAAATGACCATTTTTAGGGCCTGGTGGCAAAGGCCTAGGACTCCAGCTATGCTACTTGGGAGGCTGAAGCAGAAGGACAGACAGTTCAGGGTCTGCCTGGGCAACTCAGAATGTCTCCCTGTCTTTAAAAAAGAAAGAATGGGGCCGGAGAGATGGCTCAGCGGTTAAGAACACTGGTTGTTGTTACAGAAGACCCAGGTTCGAATCCCAGCACCCACATGGCAGCTAACAACTGTCTGTAACTCCAGTCCCAGGGGATCCAACAGCCTCTTCTGTCCTCCATGGGCATTGAATGACACGGGTGCACTTACCTACTTGCAGGGAATACACTCACACACATAAAATAAAAATAATAAAATATTTAGAAAAAGAAAGGAAGAGCTGGAGAGATGCTCAGTGGTTAGGAGCACTGGCTGCTCTTGCAGAGGCTCTGGGTTCAGTTCCCAGCACCCACATGGTGGCTGACAACAGTCTGTAACTCCAGTTCCAGGGCATCTGACTGCAGGCATTGCATGGGTGCACTTACATATGCAGGCGTAGCACATAAAAATAAGGTTTTGTTTTTTTTTTTTTAAAAAAAAAAAAAGCTTAAAGAAAAGGAAAAAATCCTGGACCTGATGATTCAGGCTATATAGCTCAGTACTAGAGTACTTGCCAAGCATTTGTGAGCCCCTGGGTTCAACCCCAGCACAGGAAAAAGCAAAAACCTAAACCCCTAGCTCTGTTTCCTCCAGCCTGGCCTCCTCCTGCTGGTAAAGCCAGCTTGGTGTTCTAGGCTCGGCACACTTACTCTGGTGCTCTGTGATGTGTGGTCTGAAGAGGAAACAGTTAAGATCTTAAATGGAGCCAGGTATGATGGTTCACACCTGTTCATAGGTAGCCCTTGGGCAGGAAGGCTGCTGCAAGGTCAAGCCCAGCCTGGCTGCGGTGAGACCTGGTCTCAAACCAAACCAGACTGAAGGGCATACAGGGAAAAGGCCCCGTTCTCTCTATTCTTCCCACACCACACCAACGGAAAGAAAAGGTGACTTTTTTTCCCTACACCAAGCAACTCCTGTTTCTGTGCACACTGGTGATTGTCCTGCAGTTTAACTACACTGATACCGCCTTCCTGGAGCCGGTCGCACAGGTCAGTTCACCAGCTTTCCCCCCTGCAGACCCAACAGCACAGCTCTTGCCTGTGCTGACCAGCCCCACGGACCAACCCAGGGTCCCATGACCCCTTCCTGGGTTTGTCCATAGAACGGCTCTGAGAGCTAGGGGACGTTCACTTCTTGTCCTAAGAGGACACATCTCCAGAACAGCTGGATGAGAGTGTGGCACGGGCTGCAGCTCCCATGGCTCCGGCAGGCAGACCGAGAGCTCTCAGGCCCTTCTCTATGTCTCTGTGGAGCTCCACTGGACAGGGCAGACCAGCTGGCAGCGCTGCCTGACCTCCCATGTGGGGATGGAACTGAAGCTTGCCACCTTCTGATCCAAGACTTACAGCCCCCGGCCCCCGGCAGTCAGTGCTAGTATTAGGGGCCTTCCAGAAGCTTCCGAATAAGAGTAAATGCAAGCAAAGGAGATGAGTGACAGAAGAGACCCCTTTCCAGACTTCCTCCTCCCGTGGCCCACTCCCAGCCTTAGGGTCTCCACGGCTGACCAGAATGGGTTGGAAGTATTTTTTTTTAAATTATGTCTGTACTAAGCACATACATGCTTTATTCTGTCATCTCCCCCAACACACTGCAACAAGTGTTTACAGAGCATTTATATGAGAAATTCTAAGGAATCTAGAGGTGATTTAGAGTCGTGGGGGCCATGCAAAACTTCTGTGTAACATGGAGACATTTTGTATGAGGACTGGAGCATATTTTGGTGTGAAGGAGGGAGGTGGCCTGCAGTAGATACTGCGGCATGACCCCACCATGTTTTAGCAACTGTGTGCTAGAAAGTCAGGACAAAGACCAAAGTACTTATTATTAACCATGGTGCCACAGGCTGTGTGGCTGAGCTGTGTGCTGGAGCCTTGCTGACTGCACAGGGACAGTGCTTGTCACAGCTCTCCCACTGTTTGTACCCTTACCAACCTCCCAGAGGCAGAACTTTTGCTGACTCGAAAGTGTGAATGAATACACAGAAGGAATGCACGTGTAAAATGCATGAGGAATGTCTGAAGAGGACGCCATCAGTCCCTCTTCCACACTGGATGTTTACAGCACAAGGTCTCAGCCCCCTTTCTGACAGAGCTGCTACCCAGACACCCCAGCATCAAAGAGATTGAAGATCTACGTCTACATACATGCTCTTTCCTCCCAGGCCTGACAGGCAGGGAAGTCTTAGGGCTGGGTGGGGTTAGTGACTGTGTTGTCATTTGTTACATTCCACTCCGGCCAGTACCAAGCATATAGGATCTTCTCACCTGGACCCTCACCCCTCCCTACCCCTTTGCTCTTTCCTGTTTTGTTTTGTTTTTTTCCTGAACTTGAGGCAATCCTCAGGCTCCTCTGCCTCCAAAGTGTTGGGATTACAGTCTAAGACTCTTTTCGTTTTTAACGTAAACATTTTCATGGTATAGTTTAAAGAAATCACAAGCATTCATGGTTTAAAAAAAAATTTAGCCAGGCGTGGTGGGGCACACCTTTAATCCCAGCACTCGGGAGGCAGAGGCAGGTGGATCTCTGTGAGTTTGAGGCCAGCCTGGTCTCCATAGTGAATCCAGGCAGGTGGGGCTACAGGGAGACCCTGTCTCAAAAAGACCAAAAAAAAAAAAAATTCAGAGGGGCTAGAGAGATGGTCCAGGGATGAAGAGTGTGTGCTGCCCTTCCCTTCCCGAGGACCAGCACCCATTTCAGGGATGAAGAGTGTGTGCTGCCCTTCCCTTCCCGAGGACCAGCACCCATTTCAGCAGCTCACGGCAGCCTACAATTGCAGCACTCATATGTGCAAACACACACATACACATGACTTTTTTTTTTTTTTTTTTCCTTTCTGAGACAGGGTCTCCCTTTAGCCCCAACTGGACTGGAATTTTATATGTAGGCCAGGCTGGCCTCTGTCTCACAGAGATCCGTCTGCCTCTGCCTCCCGAGTGCTGAGATCAAAGGTGTGCGCCACCACACCCAGCTATAATCACTTATATTTAAAAATATAGTTTAGAATAAGTATCCATCTCTTCCTGAAATCAAAGGCGTGTGTGCCACCATGCCTGGCTGCATACACATTATTTTTAAAATATATTTCTAAAAAATTCAGGACCAGGGGCTGGAGAGATGGCTCAGCAGTTAAGAACACTGGCTGTTCTTACAGAAGACCCAGGTTCAAATCCCAGTGCCCACATGGCAGCTAACAACTGTCTGTCGGTAACTCCAGTCCCGGGGGATCTGACATCCTCTTCTGTCCTCCTCCAGCATTTCATGACACGGGTGCACTTACACACACACAGGCAATACACACATACACATAAAATTAAAATAAAATAAAAATCAGGACCAGGCATGGTGTAGTGGCCTTTAATCCCAGCACTCAGGAGGCAGACATGGTTGGCTCTTTATGAGTACAGGCCAGCCAGGGCTACATAGTGAGACCCTGTCTCAAATAAATTAAGAAAAAAGAAAATACAGAGACTATCATCACCAGGAACCCACAAAAAAACTAAGCTGACTTGGGTGTGGTGGCGCATGCCTTTAATCCCAGCACTCAGGAGGCAGAGGCAGGTGGATCCCTGTGAGTTCAAGGCCAGCCTGGTCTACATAGTAAGTTCCAGGCCAGCTGGGGCTACAGGGAGACCCTGTCTCAAAAAGACCAAAAAAAAAAAAAAAAAACTAAGCTGAAAAGTGAACTTGGGCTGGGGTGTATCAGTGACAGGCACTTATCTCACATGGTGGAAGGCCCCAGTTTAATCCTGACACTCCAAAACAAGGTTGCCAGGCCTGGTGGTACATATCTATACTGCTAGCACTCAAGAGGCTAAGGCAGGAGGATTACAGGTTTGAGGCCAGCCTGGGCACATAGTGGTATTTTCATCTCAAGGAAGCAAAAACATTAAAGATTCATCCAGAACATTTACAACTTTTAGAACTTTACAACTTGGGTCTCAGGAATAGCTCATTTGGTAGAGTGCCTGTCTAGATGCACATGCACGATGCCCACGTAAAATACCCACCAAGACTGACGGTGCAGGCCTGTAATCCCAGCACTCAGGAGGTGAGGCAGAAGATGAGAAGTTAAAGATCATTCTTGGCCACACACACAGTTTGAGGCCTGCCTGGAATGCAAACAACCCTGTCTCAGGAAAAAAAGGAAAACAAGAAGAATTTCCAACGCGTTTGAGTAGGTGTTCTACAGAAAGGGAATCCTGGAAAGATGGCCTCTATTGTATGTAAGTCAATAATGATTATTAAATCATTAAAAATGATTTAAGGGGCCTGTGAGATGCCTCAGCAGGGTAAGGCCTGACAACCTGGGTTCTGTCCCCCTGGGAACTCACATGTAGAGGAAGAGAACTGACTCCTACAGGTTGTCATCGAGCCTCCACACACATGCTGTGGTACACACACACACACACACACACACACACACACTGCACCACTCTTTCTGGTCAGAGATCGGGATCTGTCACAAAAATGAGCTTGTGTAGGAAAGCTGCCAGCCCCATCCTGCCCGCACCTGTGGTTTAGTGGCTAAAGCAGGTCCCTGCAGGATGCTTGTAATTCTCCTAAAGCCTCTGGAGGCCTCTTAATTGTTCTCTTTGGTGGCACTTAAGGACTCCAAGGGAGGCCAGTACTACAGACAGGCCGGGCCAGGAGCTCCTGTAGGCTGGAGGCCCTGGGCAGATCAGGTGTTGGAGTCCAACCTTTCCACCAGCAGCTCTGCTTCAAGTCTGCTCTGGGGACTTTTTTTTTTTTAAATATTTTGTTTAATATTTTGGCTTGGTGGTGCACGCCTTTAATCCCAGCACTTGGGAGGCAGAGGCAGGCAGACCTCTGTGAATTCGAGGCCAGCCTGGTCTCCATAGCAAATCCAGGCCAGCTGGGGCTACAGGGAGACCCTGTCTCAAAAAGACAAAAAAAAAATTGTTATTTTATGTGTAGGAATGTATTGCCTGCCTGTGTGTAAGTGCACCCGTGTTGTATAGTGCCCTCGGAGGTCAAAATAAGGCAAAGACCCCCTAAAACTGGAGTTACAGATCGTTGTCAGCTGTCATTTGGGGGCTGGGAACTGAACTCTGGTCCCCTGAAAGCAGCCAGTGCTCTTAAACCACTGAACTCTCTCTCCAGCCCCCTGCTCTGGAGATTCTACTTGAAGAAACAGGGCCCTAACTTTAAAACTAGTATATACTGCAAACTACCTGGGCTTCCTGGGTTGGTGAGCAGGCTTTTGGCCCCTGGAGGACCGCTCCTGCCTAGGCCACAATGGCAGCATGTCCTGCCCCCTGGCTGAGGAAAGCCCTGCCAGTGGGAAGCTGGTGTCCTCATACAGGCCCAGGTACTGGAACTCTGGCAGTGCCAGGAAACGTTATTGCAGGGGGACAGCAGGCCCTTGACTTTGCTGTTCCTGATGCTGTGGGGCCTTCAGCTGCTGCAGATGTGCTCTGGCACGTAGGTGGATCTGCTCACCTTGCGGAGCTCCTGGGACCCTAATAATTTGGCTTTATTCTTTCTCCTGCTAAGCAGAAGGTGATGTCTTCCCTCTCCTTCTCTTCCAATCCATGCACTCCTTTTTCCTTAAGAGTTGGCTGGGCCCCCGGCACCATGGTAACAGAAGTGATGACAGTGGTTGTCTTGTATCCGTCCCTAAATTGAAGGGGATTAGGTTAAAGTTTCTAAATGTGATGATTGCTGTGTGCTTTTTCAATGGGACCTTTATCAAGCTTAAGAATTTCTCTTAGCTGGGGCCGCAGCTCAGTGCTGGAGTGTGTGCTGAGCATGTACAGGGCCCTGAGCTCCACCCCAGAACTGAAAAAAGTTAATTTATAACCCTGGATTGCCCAGATTTGTCATCACAGACAGGCGTTAAACCTTGCCCAGAACTTCCTCTGTGCTAAAATGAGGGCATTAAAGCAAGGGCCGCTCTGGTGTGGGCCGGCCTTGCAGTAAGGCAGTGAACTTGACTTGGCAACAACGTGCTTTGTACTGATTTGGTTTGATTTACCTATATTTGTTGGTTGGTTTGGTTTGGTTTGGGTTTGGGTTTTTTTGGTTTTTTTTTTTTTTTTTTTTTTTTTGAGACAGGGTCTCCCTGTAGCCCCAGGAACTTGCTATGTAGACCAGGCTGGCCTTGAACCCAGAGAGTTCTGCCTGCCACTGCCTCCCGAGTGCTGGGATTAAAGGCACAGGCCACCATGCCAGGCTTTGTTGTTCTTAAGGCAGGGAGGGTCTCATGCATCCCACGATGGCCTCAAACTTGACTCTGAACTTCTGATTCTTCTGCCTCCACCTCCAGAGTGTGGGAATCCCAGGGATGTGCTGCCAAACACTGGTTTGGTTTGCCTGTACACAGCTGTAGCAGCTGCACTTACTTTTTATTATTACTGGTATGTGTATATGTGCAATGGAAGAAGAGTGTGTGCATGCCACAGCAACTGCGTGGGGGTCAGTGGACAACTTTGTGGAGTGGGATCTCTCCTTCCATCCAGATAGAGGTTCTGAGACTCGAACTCAGGTTGTAGACTTGTGCAGCAAGCACTTATCAACTGAGCCATCTCACCAGACCCACATTTATTTGGGGGTTTTGAGACAGGTTAAGATGGACTTGAACTCATGATCCTCTATTTGTTACACCCAAGGCTGGGGTTATAGATGTATGCCACTGGACCGACACCAGCTTTCACTTTTTCTAATTTTATAAATAATTTGAAAGATAGGAATCGACTACTCCCTAAAATTTCTTCTTCCAAATTCAGAACTTCCTACATGAGTGTTTTCATTGTGGGCCTTTGTTCAGAACCAGAATTCTTCCTCCTTGAAAACTACCTGTGAAAAGTACCATGCACCTAGTCAGACACACCTAGTCAGCAGTGGTGCACTGAGCAGTGCATTCCTCCTGCACATACACATGAGAGCATGCACTCACATGCACATGCATACCGCACACCTGTGGATCCAGATCAGGCTCTTTTCTCAAAGCCACGGCAGCCGGAGCTGGCTTGTCTTGGGGAACTACCGGTGGGCACCCTGGCAGCAGCTCTGAAACGAAGCATTCCACTTGTGCTCACAGGACTGGGAAATGTGGCCTTCCCAATTAAGCTTCAGAACTAATCATTCTAGTAGGGGCAAAGGTCGCATTTCCTGTCAGACCTGACACTGAGGGTGGGAGTGACTACTTGGGAGAAACAGGGATTGGTGTTTCTTGGTTATGTTCTTATGAATGGAAGGCTCTGCTATGCACACTGTGACATTGTTCCACCTGCAGGCAAGAGTTACTCTCCTGAAATCCGTGGTATAACTTTAAACTGTAAACCTGCAAAGTTTGAGCCAGCCAGCATTCAGAAGGCAGAGGCAGGTGGCTTTCTCTGAGTTCCAGACCAGCCTGGTCTATATAGCAAGTTCCAGGCTAACTAGTGCTACATAGAGAGACCCCGTCTCAAAAAACAAACAACAACAACATGCACAGTTTGCCCCACTCTGGGTCCAGGCTGAACGTCCTCACTGGATGCTGGAGACTTCGATGAGCAGGGAGAGTCGGGAGTGCTCTTGTCCATAGGGTGGCAGTGCAGGACGGACGTTCAGAACTCCCAGTACCCACTCCCAAGTGTCCTGGGTAGTGGAGGTAGTGTCCAGGGAGACCTCTTAACCGGACAAAGTGGCCTGCCTATACCTCTACAAATGCCACAGTCAAGGAATCCTACCTAGCCCAGAGGACAGTGAACTCTGGTTTCTAGCTAAGAACTTGGAAATGGCTCACTGTTATAGCACAGTGTGCCCTCAAACCAGTATGGACCAAACACAAGAAGGTACATGGGAAGTGTGGGAGAGACCCAGCCGGCTTTCCTGGAGCCTTGACTATTTGGTGAATTCCATCTGTGAGGTTCACTCAGTGGATCTGGCCATGCATCCAGAAGGCACATGTGTTCTCGGGATGTCTCAGGCCCTGTGGTCAGCCCACCTGTTCTGTCTGTCCTGAGCACTCAATGGCACAAACGGGGCTAAGAGCAACTAAGGTAGGAGGGACAACCCTTAGCCCCAAGCCCCACAGGCATGGCTCCCAGGAAGAGGCCCCCCTCAGGCTCCCTGACCTATAGTACCAACCCTGCATCCCTAACCCAGAGGAGTATGGCTTCAGACAATGTCCATCTTTATCCGGCCTCCCGCACCCCTTCTCCCAGCCCAGAAAGGCCCGTTTGTTCTAGACCTGTACACAGACCCCCATCCACCCACCCTGAAGGCCCCATGAGGTGGTAAGCATCAGGTTGGATGAGGCTGGCCTCCCCAAGAGGCCATATCCACTCATTTCCCTGGGGCTTTTCCCACCTTGCAGTTTGGGGGAGCGGGTCTCCCATCCCTCATGCAGCCGCCTGCTGAAGCTGAGGTTGGACAGAGACCTTGTGTTGAGCTATGTGGCTCCCGCCAGGCCCAGGGCACCAGCTCTGCCCCTGGCCCTGCCCCCCAGGCCTGCTGCCTGGTGTAATTTCACCCTCCCTGCATGTGGGGCAGGCATGCTATCCCTCTGCTCTTACCAGGAGGACAGAAAGCAGTCCATGGGGTCCAAAGGGTCATCAGCCAGACCTCCAGAGAGAGATTTCAGGAGAGGCCTTTGGCCTGGCCAGTGGCCCACAATGTCTTAAGCAAGCTTGGCAGCCTGTGTGAGCGTGGCCAGTGGCTGCTGCCCACAAGGCCACACTGGTAGATGGGGAGCATTGCTTCACACAGCTAACCTGGGCTAGGGGAACAAAGAACAGCCGAGGTACAGAGGCCTGGAGACGCCACAACGCGAAGGGCTCCTGCTAGTAAGGTGCAGGCAGTGAAGGGTTGCTCCTACCAGTATGGCTGTCAGGACACAACAGCCCCTCTTAAGCCCTGGCCTGCTCAGGAAACTATACAAGTGAGTTCTCTGTCACAAATTTTATCTAGTGGCCTGCCAAACCTAAGTTGGTCATCTCAGAGCCTGTCTGACAGTGCTACACACCATCTGAACAATCTGGGTCCCTGGATATTTGGAGCAGAGTCCTATGCCAGGTACCTAAGGGGCTGAGGCTCCTGAAGCAAGTTCATAGCTTCCAGAACGGCTTGACACACCTACCACGTTCCTGGACACCCCCTGCCTCTGCACCTGATACTTCTGACCTCAGCCCTGCCACTCCCCCACCAGGCAGACTAGAGTCAGGCCAGGTGGTTATCCAGACATGACACTGAGGGCCGCTGTCCACACTGGGCACTTAGGGTCATTTGGCACAGGCAAGTACCTGTGGGAAACAGCCTCTCTGTGAACTCCCTGTGCTGCACAGACAGCTATTTTGCCACAGGGAGTATAGTCCAAGAGACAGGTGGTCCAGTGTCCACATCTGGCAGAATGACCTTCAGGAGGGACAGTAGGACCAAGCCACCAGGTCTTCCTCTTGTGGACCCCAGTGCAGTGTCAATAATGCAGATTCTTGCTCTCCTACTGTGGCACAGCTCAGGGGAACATGGTGTCCACACTGCGAGGGGCCATAGAAGTAAGGAGCAGGCACTATGGGCCACATAGCTTCAGGTTCCCCAAGATGATACTGCAGAGTCAACATTTAGGGCTGGGTAGCATCCGACTCCCTGAGGTCAAAGGCTCGTTTAGAAAGAAACACAGAGCAGAGGGCTTGATGCAGGAGTGGAAGTAGCAGGCCATCACTGCATGTAAACACCAGGACCAGGGAAGCCAGGTGATCTCTACCCACGCAGACCACACTGAAGGCTTGGACTCTACCTTGGAGGAAGCAGGAAGCCTCAAAGGGTTTGGAGGCAGGAGAGAGTATTTAATAGGACCTAACTGATAAGCACTGATGGAAAGAGGAACTCGGGCCAGTGCCCAGGGTACACACAGTGACCTGAGGAGTGGTTTCACTGAAGCTCAGTTAACCCCAGATACAGGACTGGCTGGACCAGTGGAGCCTAAGTTAAGCTGGAAAGGTCTTGTCACCTGTGGTCAGGGCTACAACTTGGTCTCAGTCCTGACTTGCAGCCAGGGCCCAGGACAGACTCTCTCGGGCACTGGAGCAGGCTCTGGAGAGCCCACAGGCCTCACCAGTCAGCCCTTCCCAAAAAGCATAGCAGGGCAACCATGGAGCTGAGAGCTCACATCATACCCAGGAGCCAGGCAGCTGGGACAGTGGCCCTCATAGTGGCTCCTGGGGCTAGGAGGTGGCTCAGGGGCAAGAAAATTTACTGAAGCCAAGAAAACACTGCCTTTTGGTGGTCAGGCACTTTAGCATCTCCAGTGCAGACAAAAGCTAGGCCCATTCCGTGCCTGAATGCAATCAGTTCTGAGACTCCAGCATCAAAAGTGCAGTGAAGGAAATGGATCATGGAGTTGCAGCTCCCTGCACATAAGGACCCATAAGGCTCAGTGCCTCTTCTTCAGTTAGGAGCTAGAAGGCCTGAAATTGCTCGAACTAGAACCTTCTCCAAGCTGGGTGCTGGACCAGAGGCAGAGCAGATCAAGCAGTAGGCTGTTGTGCAGGGGCCTCTGCCTTGCAAAGTGTATATCCAGTTGTCTCCCTGAGGCCTCCTTGGGAGCCCAAATGAGAAAGGAATTCTAGCTAGGCAGAGTGGGGTGAGTAGGAGACAGCACCGAGTTAGATCTTGGGTCAGCACCGGTGAGGACCAGACCCCAGGTCACAAGGACTCAGGCCCCAGACAGACAGGTTTGACATCCAGTTTCATGCCTCCTAGTCACAGAGTAGCCAAGCCAGGGCTCCTTGCCCTGGAGGCCTGGGAGCTGGGCCAGGTCCCTGCCTCTTTCCCATAGGGAGGACTCAAAGGAGAGACCAGAGGCCACAAAGCAGAGTGTCCTGTTCTTCCTCTAGCCAGGCCTGCTTGGGGTGGGGGTGGGGGGTGAGTAGGCCCTCCCTGCCCTGCATCTGCCTGGCACTGGCTAGACTGATGAACGATTTCCACTGTGCCCACCTAGTCAACTATGCTCAACTAGTCCCATCCTTGGCCCTTGCCCTGCCTGTTCAGGTGGTCAGCAAGAGGGTCCAGCATGAAGTCCTCTCTGTGATGCTTTCCCTCCCCACTGCCTACTGGGAGACTCAGAGGACAGGGGGCAGGGCCCCACCAGGTGCCATGACAGCTGGTGACTGGGAAGGGGCAGAGGTGAGAGCATTTGTGTAGAGGGGAGGGGTGGTCTGGACGTTGGAGAACCAGCAGGAGTGGCCCAGATCCCAAGCAGGCTCCTGAGGAAGAGAGCAGAGCCTGGCCCAGCAGAGGCAGCAGCAGTACAGCCCCGAGAAGATTGCTGGTTCTGGGTGTCTCAATAGGTTCTCTCAGAAAGCTGAACATGGAGGCACACGCCTGTAATCCCATCCCCCCAAGACTTGGGCAGGAGGATTGCCATGAGTTCAAGGCCAGCTTGGGTTACAAAGCAAGACCTGGTTCAAAGATGCAGGGAAGGGGGAGGAGCAGCGCCACCCCTATTGCAAGCAGAATTACCCAGAACAGGAAGAGGGGTGGGGGTGGGGGTGCCTGTTACTCCCTGGTGCTGTGGATGCCAGCTGGGTGCTGTACCTGCACTCTCCCTCAGTCAGTCACCTATCCAATGCCCACTTGGCATGCGCCAGGTCCACGGGGGTCAGGGAGATATGGACTCATCAATACCGCATAGGCTATGCATGTCACCTCTCACAAGAGGGAGGTCCAGGTCCCCAAGCTCAACGGCTCATAAGGGCCAGGCTTATGAGGAAGGGCAGGTCTGCTGCATACTTTACATGGAGTGGAATAATGTTTGGTTGTCTTACAAAATACATTTTAGTGGGTTTTCTTTTTTTCTTTTTTTGGTCTTTTTGAGACAGGGTCTCCCTGCAGCCCCAGCTGGCCTGGAACTCACTATGTAGACCAGGCAGGTCTTGAACTCAGAGATTCACCTGCCTCTATGCCTCTGCCTCCCAAGTGCTGGTACTACAGGTGTGTGCCACCACATCCGGCTAATACATTTTTAGTTTAAAAGACTGAAAATCAGGAAAGCTCAAAAGACACTGATGGTCACATGTAAAGCGAAGGTGTGGCTCAGCTGTAGGCACTTTCCTAAGTCCCATCACCACAAAAGACAAAAGACACCCATCCTATGCCTCAGGTGGACACTGCCATGAGCTTCATCTCGTGTCTGTCAGGAATGCTGGGTGGTCACAAGTGCCCATGAGCACTACCAACCTCAGGTCCCTGTGGAGGTAGGGCAGAGGGACAGGACCACAGGCTGTTGTTGGGGGTTACCTGGGCTACTCGGGAGATGGAGCCACATGCACACCCCACCTTAGGAAATGCTCAAAGAAGCTCAGGGTTTTGTTTTGTTTTTTTCCAGAGCCAGATTACAGAGTGCTGGCAGGCTCAGCAAAGCTTATGTGAAGCTCATACCCACACAGACCTCTTGCACTGGACCCAAACAGGACCCTAGTACAGTTGCTGCCTGTAGGCAGGGCGAAGTCACTGGAGGGCCTGTTGGTCTGCAAGGGCTCCTGCAAAGGAACGCAAGATGAGCAGTCCCAGGGGCTGCTGGCGGCACCACCAGCTCTGGCACAGCCTCCCTCCTTTGCTGTGTTCCTAATCTGCGCCTTTCTGCTTTCTGCCTAGAGCGTCCAGCACCTCCAGCAACTAGCTGTCTCCAGGAGGCTGACCTGAGCACGGTCCCCACGCAAGGAGCCTTTGTCATCAAAGGCCTAAAGATGGAAGCTCAGCCAAAGGCCACACCCCCAAGACCCAGTAGGTCTCATCCTGCAAAACCTGCAAGTTGCCTGCGTCACCCCAGGATCCGCAACTACAACCTCAAGGACTAAGTCTCTCAGGAAAGGCTCCTGCAGGGGTTACCACGGTGCCTCCACTGTGGTGCTTGGGACCTGTGCGTGTATGGGTCAGGTGTGGGTGCATGTGGCATACAGGTGGGCTGTGAGCACAGGGCAGGCTCCCAAAGGACAGCCTTCCTGACTGCCAGAGTCATTAAATCCAAGTGCCTCCTCCCCCATCTGCTTGGCCTGCAAAGTTGTCTGTCTTGTCCTACTTGGGAAATGTGGTATCAACATGTACACCAGAGCCTGGCCTGGCCTCTGTCACCTGCCTGTGTCACCACTCAGCCACCCGTGTACTGACCGTGGCACCAGCAGTGACCTTCCCAGGTTCTGGTGGGGAAGAGAACAGACATGCAAAGCAAGCATGTTCTCAGAGAACATTGTGTGAGAGGTCCTCATGGTAGCTCAGATCACATCTCCTAGTGAAAGTGATTGAGGCCCTGCCTTGACTGGCCCAGATGTGCCCTGTGGCAGCATGGTGACTGCACTCCAAGCGTCTTAGGGCCTGGGCACACTACTTGGCCATGCCCTGCTCACAGAACTTAAGGGTGGATGTGGCCATGGCCTTTGCTTTGCTGGGTGTCCTCCAAAACAGGCTCACAGCTCCTCTGGGAGAACTGGGGGTGGGTGGGTGGGGGTAAAGGCACTCCCAGGTCTAGGTGGCTGTGTGACCTTGGATAATCGTGTGACCTTTGCGGTTTCATTTTGCACCTGTGTCAGGTACTGACAGGGATGCCTGTCTGGCTGGCTCACAGGTGTGTGGGCTACATACATGCCACAGGAAAGCCCATACTCAGCAATGTGGTCTTGAATGTCAACTGAGAATCTCAGGTCTAGGTAGCAGGTTTGCTCGGAGTTGGCTTCCTCTCTCTCCAGGACTTCCCACCTGCTACCCTGTGCTTCCAGGAGCTGCGAGGGCAATTGGCAAGCCATCCCCATGGCACTCTCCCACGGGCCAGATGCACTTTCTCTGGGGCTAAGACACATGTCTCTGAGCTGTAGTCCTGCAACTCCCATGGCTGAAAGTGACTGTAGATGCCGCCCTTCAGAGCTGAGGGCAACCTCAAGCATCCTCCCCTGTAGACAGGCTACGTTTAGCCAGCCTATCCTAAGTTATAACTCCCAGCATGACAGGCTACAGAGAGCAGAGCTGTGCTGCCACTAGTAGTAGACCAGCAGCATGGCCAGTGAGCATGGCGTATTTTAAGGCAACAGGTGATTGGTTGGGCAGCCTTGGTGGGCACAGGACCTGAGACTCTGTAGTAGCTTCCACAAAGCTCTCCTCAGGCTGGTCCTTACACCAGAAGGCACCCTTGAGTGGGGACAGTGATCCAAGCATGGGACCCGCGGCCCTGCACCCCCCACCTCCATCGAGTGGGCGTTACAATGCAGGACCCCAGCAGCAAGACGTGAAATGGTCCCTGGGGCGTGGGGGCACTGCTGGGAGAACTTGGGGTTCTGTGAGTGTCTGCAGAGCCACCTTCCACATACAAGCCTGGGAGGACAGCCCGACTGGAGCAGCAGGAAGCCAGGGTCGACATCCTAGGCTCAGAGGCTCTGCACATCCTCCTGTAGCTAGGCCTTTTCAAACCCCTCGCAGGAGAGGCGATTGGGGCCACTGAATCACCTAGGACACACTACTGCCACAAAAGAGGCATCTCCTAAGCGGCCTGGGCCTAAGGGGGACGTCACCAGGTGTTGAGAGCTAAGGGACCCCAACGCTGGGCAGTCCGTTTCTGTTTGGTTTGCAGGGTTTTGTCCTCTCCTGCCCCCAAATTCCGTAGGTCTTTGAGCAGAGGAGTCCCAAGGAAGGCAGAGAGAGGGTGCCGGGAACTAGCAGCATCCCAGGAGCCCCGCGGCTTCTTTGTTCCCGTCTCGCGGGGAGGGGCGGACCTCGCTCGCCAGTTGGCCGCGCAGACCCCTCCGCTAACGCGCTACCCTGCGGGTGCAACGTCCGGGTCCCCGATGTTGCCCGCGCCGGGGTCTCCGAGGCCGGCACCAAGGGTGGATGCCCAGGCGGCGGGGCTTCAATGACCGGTAGTAACCCTGCCCGAGGCGCCTTCCACGGGGTCAACGACCGCGCTTGCGCCCGGGCCCTCGAAGCTCCGCGCCGCCCGCCGTCCCATCACCCTATTGCCTAGCAACGCCCACCCGCGCGCCACCATTGGGCGGGCGCGCAGGACCTCGGCTCGCCATTGGCCTAGACGAAGACAGGCCCCACCCCCGGGCTCCGCGCGCGGCCACTTCGGCGTGGAGCAGCGGCCACACGGCCCCGTCCCCCGCGTGGTCCCGGCCCCCGCCCCC
>NW_008328704.1:222087-222441 GCF_000622305.1 Nannospalax galili
ATCACCCCACCGCCGGCGGCGCGCCGGGTCCCGGGGCGCAGCCCCGACGCTCATTGGCCTGGGCGGCGCAGCCAAGCTGTCAGCCCATGTGGCGTGGCCGCGCGGGGATGGCCGCGGTTTAAATAGCGCCGGCGCGGCCTAGAGGGAGCCAGAGAGACGGCAGCGGCGCCTTCGCTCTGCCCCCTGCTCCGTGCTCGTCGTCCGCCGGTGCCCGCGCCAGGTACGCGGCCGCGCTGCGGGGTCCGGCTCGGCATGGGAGGTCGGGAGCACCGGGGACCCACGGGGTCCTGCGCCCCGAAAGCGCCGCCGCGCCCCTCCGATGGCCGGCGCGAGACGGAGGGCGCGGGCGGGGTG
>NW_008328704.1:222498-249616 GCF_000622305.1 Nannospalax galili
GTGCGGGCCGGGTGGGACGCTGGGAAGGCCGGGGTGCGGGCCTGGGTGCGCACGAGGCCCGGGGCTCGGCGGAAGGCCTGCATCAGCCAGGCCTCACCCTAGCCGGCAGCCTGGCGCGGGCGCCTGCACGCTGGACCCAGGGCCCGAGGCCTGGGCTGTGCCGGGCCGGTGCTCAGGGACCTGAAGATCGAGCAGAGCCCGCTGCTGCTCGCGGCCGGATTGCAGGGAGTCAGGCAGGTCGCCCGAGGTCTCACCTGCCCCGCACCAGCCGGAGTGGTGGTCCAGGTTGAGTCCTGCTGGGAGGGGCCATTGGCAGGGACCATGTTTCCGTCGGCACCTACTGTACTCAGGCCTGTTCGCTTTGGGTCCTTACCAACCCATGTTCCCTGTGGCTTGAGTTGAGCATGGTTTCCACGGCCCCAGACCCGGATTCTTGGAGCCCCGCCTTTTTTTTTTTTTTTTTTTTTTTTTTAAATACAAGTTCCTGATTTGACCTAGGATGGAACCCGACTGCTAGAGGTCGCATTGTCCCAGGTGGCTCTGGCAAGGCACCTAGTCATCCTAACTCACTAAGACAGAAGGAAGGGATCAGAGCCCCAGAGGTGGCTGGCTGGCCAATGCTAAGGCCTGAGCACCCAGCCATCCTGTAATGACTGGACCCTAGATCTTGTTGGTTTCTGCAAAGGGCTGATTTCAGAGCCCTCGCTCTCAATAGTCAGGGCAGGGCACTCAGGCACCTGTGGATCAGGGCCTATCTTGACCAGATGAGGAACGGTGGCCAAATTGCGGGCACTGTTGCTGTAGCTGGGAAGGAGTGTGGGGCCCATCCTGCTCTCCTTCCTGCAGATAAGAGCCATGGAGGAGGTGGTGATTGCTGGCATGTCCGGGAAGCTGCCCGAGTCAGAGAACCTGCAGGAGTTCTGGGACAACCTCATCGGTGGTGTGGACATGGTCACAGATGATGACCGGAGATGGAAGGCAGGTGAGTGGCCCCTTAGGACCAGGCAACAGGGGCTATTTGAGAGGCTGTGCCCACAGCATGTCCTGGAGGTAGTGCCCAGTAGGCTCCCTGTGCAGCTTTGAGGACAGAGTTAGCCATAGCCAAAAGGACAGGTTACTTGCTTAGGTCCTGCCGTGGAGGAGCTGGGCAGAGGCAGGGGGCCTGGCCCTTCTGGTGTCCCATCTCCAGCCTGTTCCCCACCAGGCAGACAGTGCTCCAAGATGCTGGTTTGATTCTCACACCCAGTGAGTTCTTCTGCAGAGCCACAGAGTGGCTCTACCTGATGGACAAGTGTGAGTCAGCATGGTGGGGCTGGCCTTACCAGCCTCAAACCAGGCAGAGGGTCTCCTAGTCAGGTCAGGGTGAGCAATGGGTAGTCCCCACCAGCCTCACCCCAGCAAGTTTCTGGGACCTGCCCCCATGAGTGTTTTGGGACCCTTGTGAGGCTGGAGTTGCCATCCACCCCTACCTGAGAGTCTTCCCCAAGAAGACGGGCGTCTTGGTTCCCTGGCTTCAGGGGCCTGTGGCGCCCCTTAGGTTCCTCTCTCAGAGAAGAAACCGTCTGCCCTTCCTACAGGGCTCTATGGGCTTCCGAAGCGGTCTGGCAAGCTGAAGGACCTGTCTAAGTTCGACGCCTCCTTCTTCGGCGTCCACCCCAAACAGGCACACACAATGGACCCCCAGCTCCGGCTGCTCTTGGAAGTCAGCTATGAGGCCATTGTGGATGGAGGTGAGTCATGGGGTTATTGTTGGCCTTTCTAGGTGACCGTGACAAGGGCTGAGACATAGTTCGGTAGTAGAGCACTTGTCCAGTGTGCACAAGGCTCTGGGTTCCTTCCCAGCACTGAAAAAGGAAAGGAAATGCAGTGGTAGTGGTGTCTTTTTGGCTTGGAGATATCAGGAACTGAGGAAGGCATGGCATAGGCCTCCTGGCCCTGTCCCCAGCCCTGACCTAGGGCCAATGGCTTAGGAGGCAGGGGCTCTGGGCAGGTCATGGTTTCACAACTGTACACTAGCAGTGTCCCAGGCGCGCCCTGTTACCCCAGTTTCCTCACTCGGGTCTGGCTGGTCTTGAGGTTGAGGGTGGGGTTAATAGCAGGTGGCTCTGCAGGGGCTCGGCCTCTTGGTTTGGTGACAGCCCTATCCCGCTGTCTCCTGTTCCTGAGTCCTACTAATTGAGGCCCAAACCTGTCCCTCCCTTGGGGGTGGAAGGCCACACAGTTAGCCAGTGTGGGGTGGTGCGGGCGTGCTTCTGGTTGGCAGATGTTAGCTAGCCCTGGGCTTCCATGCAGTCTGGCTTGATAGGGAATCATACACATTCCAACCCGGCGTGCAGTATAAGATGGGGGACAGGACCCTGGTAGCCTCCATGGTGAAGGTGGAGGTGAAGATGGAGGTCCTTGCTGTAAGCCTATCGAACTGCCCAAGACCTGTCACAGGCATTGGGCACAGCTCCCTGGGGGCTACTACCACTGCCCTCCTTTGCTTTCCCAGCTCGGACACTTGGCCTTTGTCTCCCAGTAGCTCCTTATCTTGCCTGTCTCAGGGCAGTCTGCCCTTGGCACTGGAGAGCTCATTGGCCAGCAGGCTCTTGAGACCCACCAGTGACACCAGGGGCCAAGGGAGTTGCCTGGGGACAATGCTGTCCTCTGTCCTTCCTATGGCCTCTTATGGGTGCCACCTGACCCAGGCCATAGGGGCGCCCCTCTCACCTCACAAGCTTGTGAGGCCCAGAGCTGAGGCTCCACCCCCAGAACTGGACCTTAACTGCCCTCCCCTGGCAGGCATCAATCCAGCCTCGCTCCGAGGGACACACACTGGTGTCTGGGTGGGTGTGAGTGGCTCCGAGGCATCAGAGGCACTGAGCAGGGACCCGGAGACCCTCCTGGGCTACAGCATGGTGGGCTGCCAGCGGGCAATGATGGCCAACCGGCTCTCCTTCTTCTTCGACTTCAAAGGTAGGCTTCTTCGCCGCCCTGGTGGGTGGCACCAGCATGTATGTCCACCTAGGTGACCTTTCAGACTTCCTGTTCCTGAGGCAGGCCATTGGGGTGCTCAAGGCCAGCACAGGCTGGTGTCTGCCCTGGGGCACCCACACGTGCTCCATGTTCCTTCTCACAGGGCCCAGCCTTGCCCTAGACACAGCCTGCTCTTCTAGCCTGCTGGCACTACAGAATGCCTACCAGGCCATCCGCAGTGGGGAATGCCCCGCTGCCCTCGTGGGTGGCATCAACGTGCTGCTGAAGCCCAACACCTCAGTGCAGTTCATGAAGTTGGGCATGCTTAGCCCTGGGGGGACCTGCAAGTCCTTTGACAACTCAGGTAAGGAAGGGTAGTAGGGTGGCCTGGTGGGGTTGGGGGTCCTTTGGGGCCACTTTGCAGGATCCCACCAGCTCCCACGTCCTATCCCCAGAATAGATAGCATCTTGGCTAATGCTAAGTAGTCCAGCCTTCCCAGTTATCCCAGAGCACCTGGCAGGGCCTGAATTAGACGGAGCCCTGGCTGAGCTGCTGATCTGCCCTAGGGGATGGGTATTGCCGCTCTGAGGCTGTGGTGGTTGTTCTGCTGACAAAGAAGTCCCTGGCCCAGAGGGTCTATGCCACTATACTAAATGCTGGCACCAACACAGATGGCTGCAAGGAACAAGGTGAGTGCAGAGACTAGGAGGGTATCGGGGACAAGAAGGCTCGGGAAGGTGCTGTGTGAGGCCTGGCTCCACACCACTACCCTCTGTCCTAGGCGTGACCTTTCCCTCGGGAGAAGTCCAGGAACAGCTCATCCATTCCCTGTATCAGCCAGCTGGACTAGCCCCTGAGTCTCTTGAATACATTGAGGCCCATGGCACAGGCACCAAGGTGAAAGCCCTTCCTGGATCATACTCCGTGACTGATATGCACTCACTAGAGAGGCTCCTGGCTACACCCTTGACATTGCTCCGTTCCCCGTAGGTGGGTGACCCCCAGGAACTGAACGGCATTGTTCGAGCCCTGTGTGCCTCCCGCCAGGACCCTCTGTTGATTGGGTCCACCAAATCCAACATGGGACACCCTGAGCCTGCCTCAGGGCTTGCAGCCCTGATCAAGGTGAGTAGACTGGGCTCTGGGAGTCAAAGGCCCCTCCTCCCTATTGCTTGGATAGCTATGTGCTATGATCACCACCTTTTCGAGCCCTGTGGCTGTGCCCTGGCTGAGATGGCAGGGAGAGAGGGGCCTGGACTCGGGGGGCGCTTCTCTGTGGCTCCTTGTTCTGAACTGTTACAAAGCTCCTGGCCAGAAGAAACTTGACTGCAGAGAGGATGGGGACAGTTCTGAGGAAGTGTCTAAGCAGACAGGTCCTGCAGAGTGCCTGGTTCAAGGCTGAGAAGGGGACAGTGGGCCAGCATCTGCTCTGGTGTGCCCTCCTGCTGGGTGCCCTACACACCTGCCCATCCATTTGTAGGGACCTTCAGCCTATCCCTGCATTGCGGGAATCTACATGGTGGTCTTGAAGACCCATCTCCCTAGGCTTCTGGATTCTTGGACGTAGGCCTGGCTGAGGGGTTTGTGTCCAGTCCTACAGCCCCTCAACTTGGTAACTCTATACACTGGCTGAAACAGGAGACCAGTGAGGGCACAAGGTGGAGAAGGCAAGGGTGTTGTGCCCAGCACCACAACACATGGGCCAGTGTGAGAGCAACAGGTCGCTGGATGGTCATGTGGGCCCTAGGGAGGTCAGTGGCCACACATTGCTGGACTCAGCTGCCTACTAACCATGTGTTCTGGCTGTAGGTGCTGTTGTCCTTGGAACACGGGGTTTGGGCCCCCAACCTGCATTTCCATAACCCCAACCCTGCGATTCCAGCCCTTTTCGACGGGCGACTACAGGTGGTAGACAGACCCCTGCCTGTTCGTGGTGGCATCGTGGGCATCAACTCCTTTGGTTTTGGAGGTTCCAATGTGCACGTCATCCTCCAGCCCCACACGCAGCAGCCGCCTGCACCTGCCCCCCATGCTGCCCTGCCTCATTTGCTGCAGGCTAGTGGACGCACTGTAGAGGCTGTGCAGGGCCTGCTGGAGCAGGGCTGCCGACACAGCCAGGATTTGGCCTTCGTGAGCATGCTCAATAACATCGCAGCCATCCCTACAGCCGCCATGCCCTTCAGGGGTTACACTGTGCTCGGCGTGGAGGGAGGTGCCCAGGAAGTGCAGCAGGTGTCTGCCACCAAGCGCCCGCTCTGGTTCATCTGCTCGGGTGAGCCCCACCCACTCCACCGTGCGCTCCCAGGCTGGCCCTCAAGGGGGGTGGGGAGAGTGTCCCTTTTTTTGAGGGTCAGGCTGACAGATGGTCATGCTGTGGCCCTGATAAGCTCTCTGGGACAGGGATGGGCACCCAGTGGCGCGGGATGGGGCTAAGCCTCATGCGCCTGGACAGCTTCCGAGACTCCATCCTGCGCTCTGATGAGGCTGTGAAGCCCTTGGGAGTGAAAGTGTCAGACTTGCTGCTGAGCACAGATGAGAGCACCTTTGATGACATCGTGCATGCCTTTGTGAGCCTCACCGCCATCCAGGTAGGTCACCTGGTACTGGGTCCCAAGACACTCATTGTCAAGGTCTTAACTTGCCCAAGAACAAGGAGTTACAGTCACTAGGGGCCATGCTGTATGCCAGAAGGTGTACAACCTCCAACATTTTCCCTTTCTGGAGAAGGGAAGGGCGTCCCAGGAGTCCCCCAGAGAGGCCTAACATGCTGGGTGTGCTGGGCCTGGAAGCTACCTGTGTGTGGTGGCTGCTAGTGGTACTCTGAGACCTCCTAGCAGTCCCAGAGTCTTGTACCATGGTCTGTGTCCTACCCACACCCTCAGATCGCCCTCATAGACCTGCTGACCTCCGTGGGCCTGAAACCTGACGGCATCATTGGGCATTCCCTGGGAGAGGTTGCCTGCGGCTATGCCGATGGCTGTCTCTCACAGAGGGAGGCTGTGCTTGCAGCCTACTGGAGAGGCCAGTGCATCAAGGACGCTCACCTTCCGCCCGGCTCCATGGCAGCTGTTGGTAGGCATTTCCTCAGAGCCCCTGTCACACTTCCTCAGTCGGTACCAGGATTTCTCCCTGGGAGGGCGTTTCTGTCCTGGTGCCTTCAAGAGAGCTGTCTGCCCTTGAGGAAGTGCTGCAGGGGCGTCACACTTCCTCAGTCGGTACCAGGATTTCTCCCTGGGAGGGCGTTTGTCCTGGTGCCTTCAAGAGAGCTGTCTGCCCTTGAGGAAGTGCTGCAGGGGAGGGTCACTGCTCAGTACCTGTGTAGGAGGCCCCAACTCTGCTGAGCCCATGGACCTGAGCTAAACCAGCAGGGTATGAAAACCCCCCACATGCAGGAATATGGGGAGCACGCTTACCCACCCCAGGAGTCCACGGCCCAACCCTTCAGGTGTTGTTTCTGAGGCGAGACTTGGCTCCCTGCCTACACCTCCTCCGTAATGACATCTCCACTTGAGATCAGATGCAACAGGGGGTGAAAGTGCCTTGGAAGGCCAGCTGTCATGTTGTCATGCTGTCTGCCATCCCACCTACACGCCTGTCCTAGGTGGTATCCATGGCAGCACCTCCCTGGTCAGGCAGGGGAGGGTGGGTGGGTGGGGCTTGTGCTGCTGTGAGACCAGCCACTCTGTTTGCAGGCTTGTCCTGGGAGGAATGTAAACAGCGCTGTCCCTCTGGAGTAGTCCCTGCCTGCCACAACTCTGAGGACACAGTGACCATCTCGGGGCCTCAGGTGAGCCCTGCAAACTTCTTTCCTGTGTTTTACTCTGGCTCTGCCTGAGAGGCAAGGCCTCAGTCTGTGCCCACCAAGCTCTCAAGGGTCCAGTTGGTGAGACCTGAGCTGGGTGGACTGTGTAGGGCAGTGCCTAACCCAGTCCAGACCTCTGACCCCTGGTCTTGCCACCTGCAGGCTGCAGTAAGCAAGTTTGTGGAGCAGTTGAAGCAGGAAGGTGTGTTTGCCAAGGAGGTGCGGACAGGTGGCCTTGCCTTCCACTCCTACTTCATGGAAGGCATCGCCCCCACGCTGCTGCAGGCCCTCAAGAAGGTGGGTCCCGGGCTGCTGCATACTGGATCCAAGGGACAACTCGAGTCACCTTGCTCATCCACCTCCTTTGTGCAGGTGATCAAGGAGCCACGGCCACGCTCAGCCCGCTGGCTTAGCACCTCCATCCCTGAGGCCCAGTGGCAGAGCAGCCTAGCCCGCACATCCTCTGCTGAGTACAATGTGAACAACCTGGTGAGCCCTGTGCTCTTCCAGGAAGCACTGTGGCATATCCCAGAGCATGCTGTGGTACTGGAGATTGCACCCCATGCGCTGCTGCAGGTGAGAACGGAGTTGGCTGGGGCACAACAGCCTGCTAGTCACTAGCAAGGGTGGGTGTGGTGTGGGAGGAGGTCAGAGTTCTGTCCTTCTGTGTCCTGTATAGGCCGTCCTGAAGCGGGGTGTGAACTCCAGCTGCACCATCATCCCCTTGATGAAGAGGGACCATAAGGACAACCTGGAGTTCTTTCTCACCAACCTTGGCAAGGTGTACCTCACAGGGTAGGTGTCCCTCCACCATGAGGCTGCCCCAGGAGCCCATGCCTTCCCCCATGAGTGGGACTGGTATTACAAGTGCAAATGGCTGTGGGTATCAGGCTGCCCTTCAGCCCACCTTGGCCATCTTGGGGTCTTAGGGGAGACGGAGATGGGCAGGTGTTTCAGAGACCCCTTGGCCAGGTGTGACACTTTCCTCCTTCTCTACCAGCATTGATATCAACCCTAACATCTTATTCCCACCCGTGGAATTCCCGGCTCCCCGAGGGACCCCTCTCATCTCCCCCCATATCAAGTGGGACCACAGTCAAACCTGGGATGTTCCAGCTGCTGAACACTTCCCTAATGGCTCCAGCTCCTCTTCGGCCACAGTCTATAACATTGGTGAGCCAGGCGTCATAGCAGGCACCTTCCTTCCCAGGCAGGTAGGCTAGCAGTAAGACGTGTTTCTCGCAGATGCCAGTCCTGAGTCTCCTGACCACTACCTGGTAGACCACTGCATCGATGGCCGGGTCATCTTCCCTGCCACTGGCTACCTGTGCCTGGTGTGGAGGACATTGGCCCGCAACCTGGGCTTGTCCCTAGAGGAAACGCCTGTGGTGTTTGAGGATGTAACGCTGCATCAGGCCACCATACTGCCCCAGACAGGTGAGGGTACCCTCAGTAGTGGGTGGGTAGGCCTGGTGACAATTCTGTTCTGACCTTCCTGCTCCATAGGGACTGTACCTTTGGAGGTGCGGCTGCTGGAGGCCTCCCGTGCCTTTGAAGTGTCTGAGAATGGCAACCTCATAGTGAGTGGTGAGTGGGAGCTGGACGTTCATGCAGGCTGGGGGCCTCAGCTCCACCTGGCCTGCCCCGTGCTGAGGCCCTCCTGCTGCTTCCTGCCCGTAGGGAACGTGTACCACTGGGAAGACCCCAACTCCGAGTTCTTCAACCACCCAGAAGACTTGAGCCCCCCAGAGTCTATGCCTGCCTCCCACCTGACCCAGGCAGACGTGTATAAGGAGTTGCGACTGCGGGGCTATGATTATGGCCCTCACTTCCAGGGCATCTTCGAGGCCAGCCTTGGAGGTGGGCAAGAGCACCCCAGAGTCGTTAAATGTGACTTCCGTGGGTTAGCTTCGTCTGCTGGGCCATTAGCCCAGAGGGAGTGGAGTCCCTGGGACAGGTGAGACCAGAGTACTGACCAGCCTCTGCTGCAGGTGAATCGGGCACGCTGCTCTGGAAAAGCAATTGGGTTACCTTCCTGGACACGATGCTGCAGATGTCCATTCTGGGTGTCGGTCAGCAGAGCCTGCGCCTACCCACCCGTGTGTCATCCATCCATATTGACCCCGTGACCCACCTACAGAAAGTGTACTCGCTGGAGGGGGAGACTCAAGGTAGCTCTGGGCCTGGCCTTGTGTACCTGTTCCTCGCTGGGCATTACCCATGCTAACCAGTGTGACTCTATAGTGGCTGATGTGACGACAAGCTTTTGCCTGGGATGCACCGTGTCTGGTGGTGTCCACATCTCAAGAATACACACGACAGCAGCCCCACGGCGGCAGCAGGAACAGCTGGTTCCCATCCTGGAGAAGTTCATCTTCACACCCCACATGGAGACTGAGTGCCTGTCTGGAAGCACCACCCTGCGTGGAGAGCTGCAGCTGTGCAAGGGTGAGACAGTCCTCCTGGGGACCCTACCTTGCCTCTGTGCTGGCACCGCTTCTCTTAGCCTGCGTCTCTGAGGCATCAGACCAGGCCTCTCCAGCATGCCAAGCCCGTTACTATGGAAGTCTGGCGTAGGAGGGGCAGAACCCACCTCGGTGGGCTCACCCTGGCTGCTGCCTCCCTTCTTCCAGTTCCTGTTTCTTTTAGCTATCAGCTCATCCTGTGGACAGGCTGGGGAGGGGCCCTAGGAAGGGCTGGAGGCCTCAGCGACCATAGCCCTAGCTCCCCTCCCAGGGTTGGCACAGGCTCTGCGGACCAAGGCGACCCAGCAAGGGCTGAAGATGACGGTGCCTGGACTAGAGGACCCTCCCAAACAGGGGCTGCCTCAGCTGTTGGCAGCCGCTCGCCAGCTGCAGCTCAATGGGAACATGCAGCTGGAACTGAGTGAGGCCCTGGCGCAAGAGAGAGCCCTGCTGCCGGAGGACCCCCTGATCGTTGGCCTCCTCGACTCCCAGGCGCTCAAGGCCTGTGTGGACACAGCCTTGGAGAACTTGTCCAGCCTCAAGATGAAGGTGGTAGAGGTGGGTGATGAAAAGGTAGACTGACCGTGTGCGTGGGCTCGGCTGTCTGAGACCTGAACCCAAAGCAGGCAGTCGCGCTTAGCGGCTTTCTCTGGTCCTTGTGCTGTGCTCCTTCACCTTAAAAGATCCTGGGATGATTCACCCTTACCAGCCCTGGGGGCAAGTTACCAGAGCGGGGAAGTGAAGGAGTCCTGGGGTCCCCTAGGCTCTGAGCTAGGCCACCACTGACAGAGTGGGAATAGAGCAGGCAACCTTGCACTGAAAGAAAGGGGTTCGTGTTCGGGGCTGTTCACCTAGTTCCAGGTTAAATGTGCTGTGGGCAGATCTAAGATGGTCCTCTACCCTAGGTGCTGGCTGGCCAGGGTCACCTGTATTCCCGAATTCCGGCACTGCTCAACACCCAGCCCATGCTACAGCTGGACTACACAGCCACTGACCGGAGCACCCATGCCCTGGAAGAGGCCCAAACCAAGCTGCAGCAGCAGCATGACGTTGCCTGGAGCCAGTGGGACCCTATGGATCCTGCCCCTAGCAACCTGGGTGGCCTTGACCTCCTCGTGGGCAACTGTGCCGTGGTCGCCCTGGGGGACCCAGCCTTGGCCCTAGGCAACATGGTAGCAGCCCTCAAGGAGGGCGGTTTCTTGCTGCTCCACACAGTGCTCAGAGGGCATGTCCTTGGGGAGACCCTAGCCTCCCTCCCTTCTGAGGCACATCTGGGTCCCAACCTCCTGAGTCAGGTACTGCTGCTGGGCACACAGGGCTGGTGTGAGGGCCGGGTGTGGCTGAGCTGGCTGGGTACTTATAAGACCCCATACATGTAGGAAGAGTGGGAAGGTCTGTTCTCAAGGACAGCAATGCACCTGGTGGGCCTGAAGAAGTCATTCTATGGCACTGTGCTCTTCCTGTGCCGCCGAGCCACCCCACAGGACAGCCCCATCTTCCTGCCCGTGGAGGACACCAGCTTCCAATGGGTGGACTCTCTGAAGGTAAGGCCCTGGGGCCAGGTACTTGCCCTGCCCTGGTCTGAGACCCTCCTAGAGGCCGACCTGACCTGACCTTTCTTTGCCTTGCAGAGCATTCTGGCCACATCGTCCTCTCAGCCTGTGTGGCTAACGGCCATGGACTGCCCCACCTCGGGTGTGGTGGGTTTGGTAAACTGTCTCCGCAAAGAGCCTGGTGGGCACCGGATTCGGTAGGAGAGACTCGACACCTGCCCTGCCTGCCTCCCTTCGCTGCACTTCGGTCCTCCTCATGCCGTTTCGCCCCCACAGGTGTATCCTGTTGTCCAACCTGAGCCGTGCATCTCGCCTCCCCAAGCTGGACCCTGGCTCTGCAGAGCTACAGAAGGTGCTGAAGAGTGACCTGGTGATGAACGTGTACCGTGATGGGGTCTGGGGTGCCTTCCGCCACTTCCTGCTGGAGCAGGGTGAGCCCACTGCTGCCCCACCCCTGCTGGGCTGAGGAGGAGGTCAGGGAGGAGGAGGTGGGGAACTGAGAGCCTGGCCAGGTCAGCCCCGTGGCAGCTTTGCTTCCTGTTGCCCCCAGACAAGCCTGAGGAGCAGACAGCACATGCCTTCGTAAATGTCCTCACCCGGGGGGACCTTGCTTCCATCCGCTGGGTCTGCTCTCCCCTGAGACATGCCCAGCCCACCAGTCCAGGAACACAGCTCTGCACAGTCTACTATGCCTCACTCAACTTCCGAGACATCATGCTGGCCACGGGCAAACTGTCCCCTGATGCCATCCCAGGTACCAGCCAGGATAGGGTCTTGCTGTGACTGGGCGACTAGGGTACTGAGCAGCACGTGCGCTGCGGCAACCCACGTGCGAGGAAGACGCCAGGCTTTGGGGAAGGGTGTGTTAACGCAGCCCTGGAGCCTGCACCCCAAACAGCCTGTCCTGGGGAGGGGGGCAGCAGTACTGACCTGAGACTCACTCTGCCCATCCACAGGGAAATGGGCTGCCCGGAACTGCATGCTGGGCATGGAGTTCTCGGGCCGAGACAGCTGTGGCCGGCGGGTGATGGGACTGGTGCCCGCAGAAGGCCTGGCCACCTCGGTCCTGCTGTCACCGAACTTCCTCTGGGAAGTGCCCTCCAGCTGGTGAGTGGACGGCTGCCGGTGGGGAGTCTGCAGGTGGACGGCTGCAGGTGCGGCCTTCGATGGTGGCTCGGGTGAGCTGATCTGTGCTCTGCCCTCAGGACCCTGGAGGAGGCAGCCTCTGTGCCCGTTGTCTACACCACTGCCTACTACTCATTAGTGGTGCGTGGGCGTGTACGGCGTGGGGAGACGGTGCTCATCCACTCGGGCTCAGGCGGTGTGGGCCAGGCAGCGATCGTCATTGCCCTCAGCCTGGGCTGCCGTGTCTTCACCACTGTGGGTAAGGTCCTTCCCCTCCCTAGCCCTCAGGCCTTCCTGAACCCCATGCTCCAAGCTCACCAGGGCCCCTCCTCTGACAGGCTCGGCTGAGAAGCGGGCATACCTCCAGGCCAGGTTTCCCCAGCTTGATGACACCAGCTTCGCCAATTCTCGAGACACATCTTTCGAGCAGCATGTGTTGCGGCACACGGGTGGCAAGGGTAAGTGCCCAGCCTCCTTAGGCTGGGGCCACAGCCTGAGGGTCGGGTCAGGTAGCCAGTCTGGCCCTCTGGACTGAAGTGTGGGCTACGCGACATGACCAAAGGACCCGTTTCCCACCACAGGGGTTGACCTGGTCCTCAACTCACTGGCAGAAGAGAAGCTGCAAGCCAGTGTGAGGTGCCTGGCTCAGCATGGCCGCTTCCTGGAGATTGGCAAATTTGACCTTTCTAACAACCACCCGCTGGGTATGGCCAGTAGCCCTGGGGGTAGGTGTGGGGCTAGGCTTGAGGGCTGGAGTGTCTGTCTGAGCATGGCCCTCAAACCCAGGCATGGCCATCTTCCTGAAGAACATCACTTTCCATGGGATCCTCCTGGACGCGCTCTTTGAGGAGGCCAACTCCAGCTGGCAGGAGGTGGCGGCACTGCTGCAGGCTGGCATCCGTGATGGGGTTGTGAAGCCCCTCAAGTGCACGGTGTTTCCAAAGGCCCAGGTGGAGGATGCCTTCCGCTACATGGCTCAGGGGAAGCACATCGGCAAAGTCCTCATCCAGGTGAGGGAGGGCCTCAGGCACCCGCCTTGGCTGTGGCTTGAGCAGCTTTTTAAAAAGACATTTGGTGGGTGTGCCTGCCAGTGCATGTGTGGAGGTCAGGAGACAGCTCACACAGGGGGTCGATTCCTTCCGGTGCATTTCAGGGGTTAACTCAGGGCATCAGGCTTGGCTGCAAACACCTTTACCTGCTGAGCATCTTGCCAGCCCTCAGGTAGCTTCTGAGGCACTGCTGCCTGCCTACAGGTGCGTGAGGAGGAACAGGAGGCTGTGCTGCCTGGGGCTCAGCCCACCCTGATTTCTGCTATCTCCAAGACCTTCTGCCCAGCCCACAAGAGTTACATCATCACTGGTGGCCTGGGTGGCTTTGGCCTGGAGCTAGCCCGGTGGCTTGTGCTGCGGGGGGCCCAGAGGCTTGTGCTGACTTCCCGATCTGGAATACGCACAGGTAAGCAAGCAAGAGCACCTGGGGCAGGTGGTGGTGCAGGCCTCTCTGCTGTGGAAGGCCTGCAGCCTCTCCTCTTCCTCCGGCCCAGCCTCATAGCCCTGTGTCCCACAGGCTACCAAGCCAAGCAGGTCCGAGAGTGGAGGCGCCAGGGCATACACGTGCTAGTGTCAACCAGCAATGTCAGCTCACTGGAGGGGGCCCGTGCCCTCATCACTGAAGCCACACAGCTTGGACCTGTCGGAGGTGTCTTCAACCTAGCCATGGTGAGAAGCATCTCGGGCCCTGGGTACCTCCAAAGCCTGAGACCATGGGTAGCCCACTTGTGTGGGGTGGGGCCCCAACTGCAGCAAGTGCCAAAATACCTCCTCCCAGGTCTTGAGAGACGCCATGCTGGAGAATCAGACTCCGGAGCTCTTCCAGGACGTTAGCAAGCCCAAATATAGCGGCACTGTGAACCTTGACAGGTGGGCAGCAACCCCCCTCCCTCATGCATGCAGCCTTTCTGCATGGTCCCACCTATTCTGGTTTCTGCTGGATCCGCGGGTCTGGCAAGGCAAGGGTGAGCCACTTGTGGCCTTCTCTAGACTGCCCTGGGGCGGTTCTGGGCATGCTGGCTGTCAGAGAGTGACACACACATCCACAGGGTGACCCGGGAAGCCTGCCCCGAGCTGGACTACTTCGTGGCCTTCTCTTCTGTGAGCTGTGGGCGTGGTAATGCTGGACAAGCCAACTATGGCTTCGCCAACTCTGCCATGGAGCGCATATGCGAGCAGCGCCGGCACGATGGCCTTCCAGGTGGGCCTCTGCTCAGCCCACCCCACCCATGGTTTCACGCCCTCCTTACTCCGCAAAGCACCCTGCCCACTGACTCCCTTGCCCACAGGCCTCGCCGTGCAGTGGGGTGCCATCGGTGATGTGGGTATCGTTCTGGAAGCCATGGGCACCAATGACACTGTCATTGGTGGCACGCTGCCACAGCGGATCACCTCTTGCATGGAGGTGCTGGACCTCTTCCTGAATCGGCCTTATGCGGTCATGAGTAGCTTTGTGCTGGCTGAGAAGGCTATGACTCGTGGTGATGGTGAAGCCCAGCGGGATCTGGTGAAGGCCGTAGCACATATCCTGGGTGAGTCTACTCTCTAAGCCAAGACATGAGGGTTGTGTAGTCAGAGTGCTGGGGTGGGTACTGGGCAGGGTGGTTGGCAGTGATGCTTGTGGGTGCTGTGACTGTAGAGATGGTGTTTGGGGAAATTCATGGACCTGTCCTGGGCCCAGCATTCCCAGCCTCCGCTGGTACCTTCCTCCCGTACATCCCCTCCTAAACAATGACCAGTTAACCACCGTGGCAGGCATCCGCGACCTGGCAGGTGTCAACCTGGACAGCTCGCTGGCAGACCTGGGCCTGGACTCGCTCATGGGCGTGGAGGTACGACAGATCCTGGAACGTGAACATGATTTGGTGCTGCCCATGCGTGAGGTGCGGCAGCTCACGCTGAAGAAGCTACAGGAACTGTCCTCCAAGAGTGGCACTGCCAGTGGTGCGTACCGAGCAGCAGGCTGGGGAGGGTCCTGATGTGTCCTAGTAGGACGTCCAGCATCGGAATCAGTGACACTGTCCCCTTGTAGAGCACTTGGGGTCAGTGCTCTAGCCAGGTGCTTAGTATATGTGTGCATACCACAGAGCCCATGTGCCCAGGCTAGCCTAGCATGTCTGTCCTCACAGAGCGGACAGCCCCCAAGCCCAACAACATGGCCCCGAAGCAGGCACAGCTGAACCTGAGCACCCTGCTGGTGAACCCGGAGGGCCCTACCCTGACACGGCTCAATTCAGTGCAGAGCTCTGAGCGGCCTCTGTTCCTGGTGCATCCCATTGAGGGCTCTACCACCGTGTTCCAGAGCCTGGCCGCTAAGCTCAGTGTGCCCACCTATGGTCTGCAGTGTACCCAAGGTACCTGGGCATATGCATGAAGTGGTGCTTGCTGCCTCATCCTAGGCACCTTGCTGAGCCCTCTTCTCTCATTACAGCGGCACCTCTGGACAGTATCTCTAATCTGGCTGCCTACTACATTGACTGCATCAAGCAGGTGCAGCCTGAGGGGCCCTACCGTGTGGCAGGCTACTCCTTTGGGGCCTGTGTGGCCTTTGAGATGTGTTCCCAGCTGCAGGCCCAGCAGGGCCCAGCCCCCACCCACAATAGCCTCTTCCTGTTTGATGGCTCACATACCTATGTGATGGCCTACACCCAGGTGAGAGCTGGGCCGGCAGACCTGAGTGCTCTACTCTGCACCCTGGCTTTGGTTGGGCCTCCAGGGGAGGGTTCTGGTCACCTCCATCAGTGCTTGCTATAGCAGCCCCTCCTCCCGACAGAGCTATCGTGCGAGGATGACCCCCGGCTGTGAGGCTGAGGCCGAGGCTGAGGCCATCTGCTTCTTCATACGGCAGTTCACAGATGCAGAATACAGCCAGGTGGGCCAGGAGACACCCCAGAGCAGGCAGGAAGGCAAAGCCGAGAGCTGAGAATGGGGGTCTTTGTACCTTTGACACATGGACTGGATCCTTGATGCTTTTTCAGAACCCCATCTCCCCAGTGGGAGGGGTGGGCTGTGGCACCATCCCATCCTGTCGTTACCTCCGTCCCCATTCCCACCCACTCAGCACTATTCCCTGCAGGTGTTAGAGGCCCTGCTGCTACTGAAGAACTTGGAGGAACGGGTCGCTGCTGCTGTGGACCTCATCACCAAGAGCCACCACAACCTGGACCGCCGTGAGCTGGGCTTCGCTGCCCTGTCCTTCTACCACAAGCTGCGTGCAGCTGAGCAGTACAAGCCCAAGGCCAAGTACCATGGCAATGTGACTCTCCTTCGGGCCAAGACTGGTAGTACCTACGGTGACAACCTCGGTGCTGACTACAACCTCTCTGAGGTGAGTAGGGCAGGCAAACGGTCACTACAGGCAGGGTGGTTGATGGTGGTCATGGGGTGAGACGAGCATGTCCCACTCACCACCCTCACCTGCAGGTGTGTGACGGGAAGGTATCTGTGCACATCATTGAGGGTGACCACCGCACCTTGCTGGAGGGCACTGGCCTGGAGTCTGTCATCAGTATCATCCATAGCACCCTGGCTGAGCCTCGAGTGAGTGTACGGGAGGGCTAAGCCCTGCCCACCTCAGTGCCATCCTCCACACCTGCCACCAGAGATGCTCCAACGCCCACCATGCCCTGCATGCAGGGACTGGGGAGGGTCCTGCTGGTGGGACCTCCTGCCCCAGTGGCCCAGCACCACCTCTTACCCTGGTGGCTTCTAGAAATAGGACCATCATGTGTCCCAGCCACCCCAGTGGGGTTCCCAGAGCCACTGACTTGGAGACACCCTGGTCTGTGAAAAGTCAGTGAGGGCCAGCAGGAGCCAACCTGGGCTTTCTCTAATGTGGGATTTGCCACATTGGTGTTTCTCCATTAAATTCTCATATTTATTGCATTGGTGGGAAAGACCGCCCCACCCAGGGCTTGCTCCAGAACTCCTGGGGTTGCATCTTGGGGCAGACTTCTGGGGGAGCACCATGCTCACCATACACAGGCTGCTGGCTGGAGCCCCCTTTGACCTGCCCCTGCCCACTGCAGGGCCGGGTATGGAGAGGACTGGTCCCCAGGGAACAGGACCCCAGCAGACACTGTAGCCCACAGTCCTTGGTACCCAGTACCCCCCACCCCCACCCCGGCTGCACCCATGATGTAGGGCCAGCCTCGACCCTGCGGACCGCACCGGGCATTGACTGTTTGTATTTGTTTTCCAAGAAGAGATTCACATTGCTGCTTGGGTTTTGGAATTTACTGCAACTGTCAGTATAAAAAAAAATAGAAACTGTCTAGATGGTGTGTCGTTTTTACAGTAATGTGGTAAAATGCTGTTTTTGATGCTCTCCCCCTCCTCACAATTAAACACAGGAGCGCTGGCCTCTACACAGTTTATTTCTCCCATCCCTGACCTGGGCCACACAGATTCCACCACCACCTGACCAAGGGAATTCTCAGTGCGCTCCTTGGTGCTTAGAATAAGGTGTGGTTGGCCAGGTCCCCGGGGATGGAGCACTCCAAAAAGATGTGTGCTGATGGGTGTGTTTCAGTGTGTTAAGCTCTGGGGCCTGCAAGCTGGAAACCCAGAGGGGCTGGCCAGAGACGGGTACTGCAGCGTGGGCGGGACGTCTCCTGAGGGCATCAGGTCATCCGTGGGTGCCAGCCCCTCTACAGAAAATTCCAGTAGTGCTTGGGTCAGTGTGAAAAGCAAGTCCCTGGAAACTAGCGAGGGGCTAGTCTGTGCAGAACTGAGCACATGTGAACAGGGAGTGGAGGCTGGGTGGGTGTGAGGGGTCAAGAGATCCCTCACTGAATGTGGTACGCACCCAAGGGCAGCCAGCCTTGATGGGTGAGCTTCTGGTAAAGCCATGCTGGACCCTGCAAAGCTGTTTGGTGGAGAAGGTGGTAGCGAGGGCCAGCACCAAAGGGGTCGGGGGCCTAGCTGAGTTTCGGGACAGCTACCAAAGGGGAGCTGTGCCGAGGAGGCAGCAGCATTTTTTGTGCACGGGTAAGATGTTGTGCCCCCACATCCTAGAAAACTTCCAAGAGTGATAGAGCGCAAGTAGGGTGCTCAGAAAGATGCCTACACCTATATCATGTGCTTACAACACTAGAAAATTAAGCTTCTTGAGAATAGAAAGGAGGATTCTGATAGAGTTAAATACAAACACCTTAAAGGACCAAGGTTTCCAATAGTGTTCTGTGCCACAACAGAACCTACCCAATAAGACAGCAGCATAGGGTGCAGGCCTAGCAAGTGGAGGCCAGCCTGGGTCATATGCATTCCAGATGCTCAGGAGTATTAGTAAAAATAGGGAAGTCGGGGCTGGAGAGACGGCTCAGCAGTTAGGAACACTGGCTGTTCTTGCAGAAGACCCGGGTTCGAATCCCAGCACCCACATGGCAGTTAACTACTGTCCGTAACTCCGGTCCCAGGGAACTGACAGCCTCTTCTGACTTCTGTGGGCACTGCACGGCACGGGTGCACTTACCTATATGCAGATGATACACGCGCACACATAAAAAATAAAATTAAAAATAGGGAAGGTAAAGGGAGAAGTGTGTAAAATTGTGGAAATAGTACCAGCCAGGCGTGGTGGCGCACACCTGTAGTCCCAGCACCCGGGAGGCAGAGGCAGGTGGATCTCTGTGAGTTTGAGGCCAGCCTGGTCTACATAGTTCAGGACAGCTGGGGCTACAAAAAGACAAAAAAAAGTACCAAGTGAGGGTTCCCAGTACGCACCATTGGTGCAGAGCCTGCAAGGGACATGAGATTTTTTTTATTAATCTTTTTCTTTAAATTTTTTATTTTATGTGCATGAATGTATTGTCTGCATGTATGTTGAGTGCACCCCTGTGTGCAATGCCTTGGAGGTCAGAAGAGGGCTTTCGGATTCCCCTGGAACTGGAGTTAAGGACGGTTCATAGCCGCCTTGTGGATGCTGGGAATCAAACCCCGGTCCTCTGCAAGAGCAGTCAGTGCTCTTAACCGCTGAGCCATCTCTCCAGCTCCGGAACATGAAATTGTCTCTTTGATACAAAGTCTCCCTGTTGCCCCAGCTGGCCTGGGCACATGAGATTTTTTTTTTTTTTAATGAACAGGCTCAATGAGATACGGGATTACATGGGTAATTTGGGAGTCCCAGGGTAAAAGGATGGGCCAGCTTGAGAGAAAAATGGTTCTTCCCTACTGTGCACATAAGCCCTGCTTTGAGTCCCCAAACCTGGAATTTAAAAAAAGGTTGGGAGCCTCATTTGCAAACTTCGTAGGCTAAGGAAACAAACTCCAAGCTCTGGGAACATGAGACTACATACCAAGGTCCGGTCACAGTCAAACTGCTAGAAAACCAATGAAAAACAAGTGCCAGCCTGGTCTATGTAGCCAGTTCCGCTGTATATTAGAAGCAGGAGCTTTCTGCTTATGAGAAGGTAAAACGTCTCCCTCAGCTCCCTTGCTAGGAGAATGGAGCTAGGTGTTTCACACACACAGTATGTGCACATATACCAAATGAGGACATGGAGATAAAGCCGAAGGTTATGTGATGTGAACTGCTGGTTCTTGTTTACCCATCAATGTCCAGGGCATGGGTGAGGGAAGCCTGGAGGTGCCCATGGGCACAGCCAGAAAGCCCCAATCCCGGGCCTGCTGTCAGCTGGGCATGGTAGTTTGCAACCGTGATCTAGTACTTGAGGGTCTTAGACAGACTGGAGTGCCACTAGTTCAAGGCCAGCCAGGGTATATAATGAGACCCTGTCTTGAAGGCCTAAGTGAGGCGTGGCCACTCATGCATATAATCTCAGCCCTTTGGTTTCTGAGGCAGGAAGATTGCCCCAACTTTGGGGCCAGACCTTGTTTAAAAGGAGTCGGGTATGGCTCAGTTGGAGTAACACTTGCCTAGCATTTCTGAGTTCCTGGGTTTCATCCCCAAAGGGGGGAGAAAAAGAAGGGAAGGAAAAAAGGCGAAAAAGAAGCGCTCTCTGGCCAGAGCCAGCAGGGGACAGCCTAGCAGGTCAGAATGGTAGAGAACGGACTACCAAACCCATAGAAGGAACTGCCCACGCCTGGAGGGGCCTCAGCAGCCATCTCTGATAGGCTGTAGCAAGGAGCTCACCTCCTCCCTATCTTTGGTACAGGAAAGGCCTACGGAGACCTGGGATACACAGCACATACACACACACACACACACACTCTGCCCAGGGTCAGAGTGATGTCAAAGCAACTGCAACTCCTCCAGCCCTGATCCAAAGAAATGCAGATCCTGGGGCTGGAGAGATGGCTCAGTGGTTAAAAGCACCAGCTGCTCTTACAGCCTGGGTTCAGTTCTCAGCACCAACATGACAGCTAACAACCCTCTGTAATTCCAGTTCCAGGGGATCTGAAATCTTCTGGCCTCCTTGGGCATTGCGTGACATGGGTGCACTTACAAACATACACAAGCTGCCGAAGGGGAAAATCAATCAATGGTCCCACCCAGTTGTGAAATCTAAAACAATGACCGGCCCAGCAAATTATCACTATCTGCGCAGTAGTGGCACTTTTATCTTGGAGGTAACCAACAGCTGTCTGATTGGAACTTAGGGCTGCTCAATGGGAGGGAACTCGTGTGTGGTACTGTAAACATAGTCAGGTGCACATGGCTGGAGAGGTCATAGATCTATAGAAAAATCTATTTTTGCCACATCCCTAGACCAACATAATTTCTTACTTTTTTCTAAATATGCTTCCTCATATTTACAGACAAGTACCTTTCAGCCCTCATCAAAGAAGCTGCTTTTTGCAACAGACAGAGACTATTACAGAGTTCCAGAACTGGTCATGGTGGTCCACACCTTTAATCCCAGCACTACAGAGCAGAAGCAGGCAGGTCTGTGTGAGATCAAGGCCAACCTGGTCTGTATAGGGAATTCCAGGCCAGACAGGACTATATATCAAGATCCTATCTCAGTAAATAAAACATCTCAAAAACAAGCAATGTGATAGGGATTGCATTGGAATTCATAGATCAGTTTGGAGAGAATTTGCATCTTAGTCATGCTGAGTCTTCTAACCCATAGGTACCCTGAAGAAGTGACGGACAGACAGAGACACATACACCAGCATGCTCACAGGCTTTCCTCCCCAAGACAAGGCCCTTCTTTCTTCAAGCCCTGTTGTCCCAGGACCAATTTCTTGCCAAGCTATTGATAGAGCCCAGGACCTAGCATGTGCTAAGCCAGTGTGCACTGCTGAGCTGTGCCCAGCCTGTTATATACATATGTGTGCGAGGCTTCCTGGATGGCTTCTGTGGGCATTGCTCTGTACACATAACTATGCAGTCCATGGGGCCATTTCACCCATTCTGGTATAGTAGGCAAACCATTCCTTCCTGTGCTTCTGTTTTACATATATGGAGCTAAATCATCTTAAATATTCCCCTATGTACACTCAGAACTGCTGGGGATCTACCAACCGAGCCCCACCCCAGACTCTATGGTTCTAGTTGGTAAAACCTTTCTTTTCTCCTCCATTATTGAGCCCAGAGTTTTTCCTTCCATAGTTGGTCTCTCCTGTCTGAAATCACTACTCAGGACCCTCTCTCTGCTAGGACTGTTTCAGTCTTACCATGCTTATCGCTGGCCACTAAAGCCTGTGGTGCTGACTGCTTTAGCTTTAATCCTTTTTTATTTGCTGGGGTTGTAAGTGCACACCTCATACTGTTTAAATTCTCCCTCCTTCCATCTCCCCACAGCTTTCTATTTATTTTATGGTAATGGGGCTGAAACCCAGGGCCTCCCGCTCCTTAGGTGAGCTAACCCAGGGTTGTATCCCAGCTCGCTGGCTGCTTCTCTCCCTCAGAGCTCTGGACAGCCCTAAGCTGCCTCAGTCAGTCAGCACTGATTGATGCTTGTTTTTGTTCTTCCAATCACGCCAAGCCTTTCCTGGTTCTTGAAGATTTAAAAAAAATTAAACCCAGCCAGGCATGGTGGCTCACACCTTTGATCCCAGCACTCGGGAGGCAGACGCAGGTGGATATCTTTGAGTTCGAGGCCAGCCTGGTCTACGTAGCGAGTTCCAGGCCACCTGGGGCTACAGGAAGA
Source organism: Nannospalax galili (assembly GCF_000622305.1). NCBI lineage: Eukaryota > Metazoa > Chordata > Mammalia > Rodentia > Spalacidae > Nannospalax > Nannospalax galili. The sequence goes on from NW_008328704.1 coordinate 244,511, forward strand.
CCCTGTCTCAAAAAGACCAAAAAAAAAAAAAATTAAACCTGGCTGTTTGGGGTATTAGACTGCAAGACTCATATTTAATGCCTTGGTTTAGTAGGTCTTTCTCTTACCAGAGCAAAGTGGTAAAGGGCCCTCAGCCTTGCTGGTCACCTAGGCAGGGAGGCCTCCAAGGTGGGAAGAGATCTCTATTATGTTGGGTTTTTTTTTGGGGGGGGGGCTCCCTGGAGCTCCAGCTGCCCTGGAACTCACTATCACTAAGTAGACCAGGGTGGCCTTGAACTCAAGAGATTCACCTTCCTCTGCCTCCTGGGTGCTGGGATTGAAGGTGTGTGCCACCACGCCCAGTCCACCCCATTACTTAAAAAGAAATGATTATTTTGCCTTAATATATATTTAAGTGCAGCCATGTTGTGCAATGCCTGTGGAGGTCAGAAAAATGTATCAGATCCCCTGGAAATGGAATTACAGACGGTTGTTAGCCACTGTGTAACAGAGCTCAGGGCAACCACAAACCAGAGACCACTCTGGCATCCATCAGTGGGTGAATGGAGAGACTTACTTCAGAACATTTGATGATGGAACATTGCTCAGTTATGGAAAGAATGAGCTGTGAGTACCACAGACCACAAATGGGCACAAGCCAGGGTTCCATGTATATAAGGCCCTAGAAAAGTACAGCACATCAATAGTGACAGGAAACAGCGAGCAAGTGTCAGGTAAACTGGGTGGAGGAGGGGCACACGGGGATTTGCGGGTGGTAATAGAAACTTCAGTTACCTGGATGTGAGGGTTTCACTGGTATGTATATACATATCTGCAGACATGTAATTATCACATTACATTGCACTTCAAAAATATTAATTATACCTCCATGAAGCTATTTAAGAAGAGATTTATAAACAAAATAATAGTCAGTTAGACCCCTAAGCACATAAAAAAGATGCTCAACCTCTCATTATAAGGGCAATAAAAAGTGACAGCACAGCAAGCATCATTCCTTACCCATCACTGACACAAACTCCCAACGTGACACAGTGCTGTGGAGGCTGTGGGGGAAACGGCCCAGGCATCACTAGGGGACGCCTAAGGCACAGGGTCCCAGGGGGGATTTGGTGACACAGAAACACCTCTGTGTTACAGGGGCACATGCACGGGTGTGTAACTGCAGAACTGCAAAATAATAGAGACAACCTAAGTGTCCACCACAGGTGACACAGCTGCCACGTGTGCGCACAGCAATGCCTGAGTGCGGAAGATGGACGTGAACGTCAAGACATAGATGGGATAAGAAAAGTGGGCTGCAGGGACTGGAGAGATGGCTCAGTGGTTAAGAGCACTGACTGCTCTTGCAGAGGACCCGGGTTCGGTTCTCAGCACCCTCATGGCGGCTACGAACCATCCTTAACTCCAGTTCCAGGGGAATCCGAAGCTCTCTTCTGACCTCCGTGGCATTGCATGACACGGGTGCACTCACATACATGCAGGCAATACACTCATACACATGAAATAAAAATAACAAATAAAAAGAAAAAAGAAAAGTGGGCTGTGCATAGCAGAGCTCACCTGTCAGTCCAGCACTCGGGCTGCTACTGATGCAGGAGGATCACCCTGAGCTTGAGGCCAGTCTAGGTTACATAAGTTCCAGCCAGCTGTGTAAGATCCTGTCTTAGCAGAACGCTGAGTGAGTACCAGGTCCTGTGTTTCTAAATCTGTCTCCCTGGAAAAACCAGCACTCCCTAGGGAAAAGATCGATTCCAGGGGAGCACCTACTGAGACCAAGGAAATCCTTCAGAAGAGGACAGCACAGAACATAGTAGGTACACAGTGGCCGAACCTGGGTCCACCTGAGCGTCAGTGTGAGTCATCTGGAATCAGAAGCCCCCCGCCACTCCCAGTGGCCTGAGGGGCTTGAGGACTCTCTCCAGTAAAGCAGTCTTCACTGGTGAAAAGTGTCTGCAAAGTCATTGAAAGTCTCTGGAGGTTGTTCTGAGGGCACACAGCCAGAGGAAAAAGAGTATTCAAGAAAATCTACCAAATTCTGGCAGGAACAGTGAGTCTGGGGCACTTGCCTCGGCCACTCCTCCCCACTGCCCATGTGATGCAAGTTCCACTTTAGGTGGGTACAGCTGAGGACAGGCCCCCTCCCCCAGGGGCCAGCCTAGGGCCACCACTGGGGCACTGCCAAATGCTCACCACAGCTTTATGTTCTGCACTGCAGCCGCTAGAGTAGCTGCAAGCATCCACCAGTGTCCGTCCTCCACCTAGCCCCCTCTAGAGGTTGGTAGTTCGGCACCAGGGTGGCAGGCAAAGGGTCCAGCCCAAGCATCCTTGCCCAGGCTTGCAGTGGGATGGTATGTTCCTGCCAGGAAAGACCAGTAGAGAAGATCGCACAGGCTGCCCCTGCCCGGTTCTAGAAGCTGGGCATCAGCAGAGAGATGGCCTGTGCCCCCCGCAACTCAAGGTGCAGGAATGTACCACTAGAGGGCAGGCATACCTAAGGGCAGGGAACTCCCTTGCTGGTCAGGGGACCCCAGGGAACAAATGCAGAGGGAACTCGCCACCAATCTGCTATAAAGGACATGAAGAACATAGAAAAAAGATGACTGGGGGCTGCAGAGATGGCTCAGCGGTTAAGAGCACTGGTTGTTCTTGCAGAAGACCTGGGTTCGAATCCCAGCACCCACATGGCAGCTAACAACTGTCTGTAACTCCAGTTCCAGGGGATCCAATAGCCTCTTCTGTCCTCAGGCATTGCACGACACAGGTGCACTTACCTACATGCAGGTGATACACTCATACACTAAAAATAATATTTTGAAAAAAAAAAGAAAAGAAAAGATGACGGGCCAGGGATGTGGCTTGGTTGATGACGTGCTTGCCTTGCAGGCACTGACCCCTCGCACCCACCATGCAAATTGGGTAACAGAGAGGTAAGGGAACAGGATGATGAGAAATTCAAGGTCATCCTCACACTCTCAGCTAAAACCAAGTTCAAGGCCAACCTGAGTTAGAGACTTTAAAAAAAGACAGGGCTGGAGAGATGGCTCAGCTGTTAAGAGCACTGACTGCTCTTGCAGAGGACCCGGGTTCAATTCCCAGCACCCACATGGCGGCTACGAACCGTCCTTAACTCCAGTTCCAGGGGAATCTGAAGCCCTCTTCTGACCTCCACGGCATTGCACGACACTAAAATACTTTAAAAAATAATAAAACTAAAAAAACAACCAGGTGTGGTGGCACACACCTTTAATCCCAGCACTCAGGAGGCAGAGGCAGGCAGATCTCTGTGAGTTCAAGGTCAGCTGGGGCTACAGGGAGAAACTACCGGGTTACAGACAGAGAAACAATTGCTGAAATATTGCTAAATACGTTGGAAAAAATCCCAGGACACAGGACAGGCAGGACGACAAAAACTTCCAGAGCGCAGAGGCCTACGCCTGTACTCCCAGGACACAGGACGACAAAAACTTCCAGAGCGCCGAGGCCTACGCCTGTACTCCCAGGACACAGGACGACAAAAACTTCCAGAGCGCAGAGGCCTACGCCTGTACTCCCAGGACACAGGACGACAAAAACTTCCAGAGCGCCGAGGCCTACGCCTGTACTCCCAGGACACAGGACGACAAAAACTTCCAGAGCGCCGAGGCCTACGCCTGTACTCCCAGGACACAGGACGACAAAAACTTCCAGAGCGCCGAGGCCTACGCCTGTACTCCCAGGACACAGGACGACAAAAACTTCCAGAGCGCCGAGGCCTACGCCTGTACTCCCAGGACACAGGACGACAAAAACTTCCAGAGCGCCGAGGCCTACGCCTGTACTCCCAGGACACAGGACGACAAAAACTTCCAGAGCGCCGAGGCCTACGCCTGTACTCCCAGGACACAGGACGACAAAAACTTCCAGAGCGCCGAGGCCTACGCCTGTACTCCCAGGACACAGGACGACAAAAACTTCCAGAGCGCCGAGGCCTACGCCTGTACTCCCAGGACACAGGACGACAAAAACTTCCAGAGCGCCGAGGCCTACGCCTGTACTCCCAGGACACAGGACGACAAAAACTTCCAGAGCGCCGAGGCCTACGCCTGTACTCCCAGGACACAGGACGACAAAAACTTCCAGAGCGCCGAGGCCTACGCCTGTACTCCCAGGACACAGGACGACAAAAACTTCCAGAGCGCCGAGGCCTACGCCTGTACTCCCAGGACACAGGACGACAAAAACTTCCAGAGCGCAGAGGCATACGCCTGTAATCCCAGGACACAGGACAGGCAGGACGACAAAAACTTCCAGGCAGGCTGGAATTACATGCAAGTGTCACCACGCCCAGCTGCTGTTTTGTGTTTCCTTGAGACAGAGATTTGTCATATAAATGAAGGTACAAGAACTAGTCTCTATCAGACTAAAAGATGGTTCTTAGCTGAAGGGGAAAATTATACCAGGTGGAAATTCAGGTCCACAAGGATCAGGAGAGCTGGATGTAGCACATAAATGGATTAGCACAAGGGCTATGCAGTTTATGCTCTCACTTTTTCTCTCCTTTTTTCTTTCTATCTGTCTTTCTTTCTTTTTGGTCTTTTTGGGACAGGTTCTCCCTGTAGCCCCAGCTGTCCTGGAACTCACTATGTAGACCAGGCTGGCCTTGAATTCACAGGAATCTGCCTGCCTCTGCCCCCCGAGTGCTGGGATCAAAGGCCTGTGCCCCCCCGCCCAGCTTCATTAAAAAAAAAAAAAAAAAGATTTATCTAGGGCTGGAGAGATGGCTCAGCAGTTAAGAACACTGGCTGTTCTTGCAGAAGACCTGGGTTCAAATCCCAGTACCCACATGGCAGCTAACAACTATCTTTAACTCCAGTCTAGGGGATCTAACAGCCTCTTCTGTCCTCTGTGGGCACTGCACAACCAGGGTGCACTTACATACATGTGGGCAATACATGCATACATATAAAATAAAAATAAATAGGGCCAGGTGTGGTGGCGCATGCCTTTAATCCCAGCACTCAGGAGGCAGAGGCAGGCAGATCTCTGTGAGTTCAAGGCCAGCCTGGTCTACATAGTGAGTTCCAGGACAGCTGGGGCTACAGGTTCACCCTGTCTCAAAAAGACAAA